>NW_027508975.1:15435000-15810000 GCF_051911475.1 Siphateles boraxobius
TAGAGGATGTTACATAAATCTTCTGGGCATAGAGTTGTTTTTGTCTGGTGCAATTTGCTGGAGAGACCAGACTAAAATATTGAGCCCAATACTCACGGTCAGGTTTACAAATTCTCTTTTGTTTGAACAAAGGTCTGGTGTGAACTGGCTGGGTTGGCTGCAATAGGGAAAACTATTGAGCCAAGCCAAGTGTATTGGGCCAATATAAGCCATACATGGCAACAGTGAAGCCTTAGGAATAGAGGAAAAGAAGAACACCAACTACATTATTGTTTTTTTTAAGTGTATATTCAGCCCTCCATGTGAAATATTTTTGGGTTTCTACATCTCACAATAAAATCTTCAGAAAAATCATTCTCTTTGAAGCCACAAGCCCAAGCTGTGTCTTCTGTGTATGCTATGAGCATATGTGGGATAAATTGAGAGCTTCAGTACACCCTACAGAGACAGCGGCATAAAGACCTTTAGATCTTCAGCAAGACCTGAAGCAGCACTGCAAACATTCAGGCCATCAGGTTTATGATTCTGGTCATGTTTCTATTAAAAGCCTAACAGTTTTGTCCACAGAATAATAAAAAGAACACAAATACGACTAACAGATTCGAACAAATGGATCACAATTCAGCGTTTTTTCTCTTGCCAGTGGGGTGCAACTTCACATGGAAAAATTGGATATACACATATCTCTAAGACATGCACACATAAAATTAACATTGCATGTCCATACAAAACAAACCCCTACAGACAATTCACATATAAAGTTTAATAATCGCATTAATCCATATCGTGAATCCTGATTTTGCCCCAAATTTAAGGGCTCTTAAAATGATAATTTCAGATATTTAAGACTTTATATTGACCTATATTGATCAAAAGGCATTTAAGACATTAAGACTTTAAGGACACGCAAGAACCACCTTACACAAAGCTACAGTGTGGCTTTAAAAGATTTATTATAATGTTTATTATAAATTATGGTAACATTCTCCTTAAAGCCTTTATGTATAATGCATTATAAAAGATATTCATTATGTGTGTTAAAATGCATTATATCTTGTCATAAATAATTGTAGCCCAAGTTAAAATGCATTATATTTGCTGATTCCCTATTACATCTGAAATTGGTTGTTTGTCAAGTGTTTTAATGGATTATACTTTCTAAAGGTGTAACATAAGTATTACAATGTACTATAACTGTGGTTACAATTATTTATGAGATCATAAAATGCAGTATAAGGTGCATTGCAAGGCATTAAAAATACTTTTATAATGTATTCATTTAAAAGCTTAAAATAAAGTTTTACCATTAGAATTAATATTATTTATTCAAACTATAATGGAATTTATGTACAGATCAGGGGGCAAGATAAAATAAAATTCTAGTTAATTTGATTATTCATTTTAACATTTAAATCTTACTAAATTTACCTGATAAACTGACAACATTGGTTGTGGATATTTGATACAACACCCAGCTCAAGAAAAGAGTGCAAACATTGTTAAAGTATGGGGGTTTGAAACAACAGTAGAGAGAACAATGACACCATTTTCCCATCATCAGACATCACATCTGACCCTCAATTGGAGTTCTGAAACCGTTCTTAACAAATCCAGATCAGAACACTAAGACCAAAGTAGTTTTAATTTTGTTAACGGAATCTATGAGGGGGAAAAAAACTCCACTCCATTTCTTTTGCTCAGCATTGATAGCTGAAAGATTTAAAGAGCTGAGAGATAGAGACAAAGAGTTTCCAATCTTCTTCCATGTTGCTCAAAATGACAACTTGAGAGGATAATTTCATTACTGTCTGGAAACCAGGCTTTTCAATTAGAAACAGTAGAGCTTTGGCTTGAGGAGAGATGACGGCATTGATGATGATGGCGACGATGATTACAGAAGCACACAGTGACCTGAGTGACAATGTGCTCTGTTCCACAGAACTTCCTGACCGATGCTTGAGACATCCTGACATTGTCAACAATTTCAGCTACAGTGAAAAGTACATTTTTGTCACTTAAATGGGGTGTAAGATAAGATAAAACTATAGAATATGCAAATATTTATATGAACATCATAAATATTCATAAACAAAGTGATTAGTTGTTTCATAACAGTGTCTCAGAGTTGCAAAAAGAAAGATAATTTTAAACAAGACTTGAGTTGACCGCAGTTCAGCACCGCTGAACAGACTAACAAAAGGGAACAGTGAGAGTGATCGCCGTGGCATTTGCGGAGTCCTTTACGTCGTAATGCAATGTGATGTGTGGCCAGTGCTGAAGATCAGTACTGTGAGACAGACTTGACTCATGAAGCAAGGCAAAAGGCGAGAGACACTGCTGAGACTGTATAAGACATGCATCAAAACTCTTACAAACTGGACGCTTCATCTTTAAAAATGTCAATGATGTCAGAATTTACAAAGCGAGAACTAGACTGCCAAATAGGGGAGGGGGAAAAAATTTATTCACATATGAATCGTGAATCTATCTTCTATCGATTTGCATCGATTCACAAATTTCAAATATCAATTTTCTAAAGTGTTACACTTTGTAGTGTTACAAATTTATTAAATGTTTAATTTAGGTTCAACAGTATTTTAACGGAGAAAGTTCACACAAGTGTTTACCATTTGGAGGCATAGATGATGACATTAACCTTTTGTTACTTTTCAAGAACAGCTGGGATAATGTTTCTGGGGAATTTCCGGGTAACGGGCTGACTACTGTCTTATATTTCAGAGTGTCTCCACCTCTATGTAAATTCCTCCCCCTTGAAAGGTTTAAAACACTGTGTTTAAGATATTGAGTTTAGATTTGGACGAATTAGACTACAGTGCTGTGAGTCTTGATGACTGCAGCTACCAACAGCTTGTGTTCTCGATAAAGAGTCACTTCTGCTTTGAAAGATATCGCAACGTCTCCTGGTCTCTGAAGGAAAAGTTTCCAACAACTTCTTTAACTTCGCAATACAAAAAGTTACTGACACGTTAGAGTGTTATTAAATCACAAGCCGCGCTGACGGACACACAGCATACGAATCGAAATTCAGTTTTCTTTCACAGCTTTTTGTGTTTGCAAGGTCAAATACACAAACAAATATACCAAAATGCACATTGTGTGGAGTATCCATGTAAACACAGTCTGTTATGTCCAACGCAAAAGTAAACCGTTAGGAGAAAATCAGATGTGCAACAGTATGTTAGATCCATGCATTTATTCTTAAAGGTAAAGCTTTTATTATTGTTAATATAAAAAATAAATCACAAAATGCCTTTGACTGAATCACTTTTGTATCTTCAATATGAATCAATTTATATTTACTACTGTACCTTAATACCCTTAGTTTATTTAATGTATATATTTTTATTGTATTTGTCCTATTTTTTGTAATTTGCTTCTATGTTCCTATTTAAATATAAAAAATTAAATTAAATTGCCTCCCTTGCCTAAAATGGGAAGAAAAAACAAAATAAATGTCAAGGTTCACATTTTATTCAGTGAAATTTATTGTTCCAAGACTGTCTACCGCAGTCAAATAGGAAAAGTAACACAACTTGTAGTCTATGCGTATATTGTATCGAAATTTTATTCAAAATTTAGAATCGTGACCTCGAAAATCGATTTCGTCGAAAAAAAAAGTCCCACCCCTACGGCCAAAATTAACAAAATCTCACTTACGTTCATTGATAAATAATGCACAAAGATGCTCTTAAATCGACAAATCATTTAGGGAACCCAGTGGCCAAAATGGGCACCAAATTAACCAAATGCAAATAAAAAGTGTAAATCTTCAGCTGGCTTGGAGCAGTTTAAAAAAATGCTGCATAGAAATTTTAAAGAAAAAAAAAACAGCTAAATAATCCTATTGACATAAAACATTATAACAACAAATGCAAAACACAATTTCATGACTGGTAAGAAAAATTGATGGCTGGTAATTTCTTTCACCCACCATTGGACCCTTATCAAAGTGGACTTGTAAAAAAAGGTAATTTGCAGGGTTTGTACGGAGGAATTTAATCATCAGCAAATACATATTTTCTTCAAAGATGTTAAATGGCTAGTTTACCAAAAAATAAAAAGTCTGTCATCAATTACTCATCCAAACCTAGATGTATTTATTGGCGCACATACATGGATCATATCAAATATGGTCAATGGCAGCTCAAACATGTTTTCACAATGCGATAAAAACCTCATTGATTCTTGTGGTTCAAGCGCAAATGTTTGAGCTCCGGGCTTCCGTTTACCATATTTAATGTGCTCTATGTATGTGTATTGGTCAATGTTTATATGTAAACAAAAGCCTAGATTAAATCTGCTCATCACTTTTTTTTGCATAGACTCCCAATAAGGGGACAGAAATCTCTCCAATTTCATTTAACACATCTTCAGTTGTGTTTTGAATTTGAATACGTGATTTTGGTTTGGAACGACATGACGGTGAATAAATGTTGACAATTTTTATTTTTGGGTGAACTAAGATTTTAATGTCATCGTTTTGCACTTAAATATTAGCTTGACCTGAAATGCAGGACAAAAGGACTAAATTCTCTGAAGAAATACATGTTGTTTTGGACCTAGCTTGCTAAATAAAATTAGAGGCACTTGTGGGTGTACAGGGCATCTTTGAACAGCCTGTGATAGAAAAGAAATTAGCTGTAATCAAATTTCAGAATCACTGAACACAAACAGACCTCTATTATCAAATCACTGCTGACTGGACCTTAGTGATAAGACAAGGAAAGAAGCCCTGTCTTCAAAAAACAGCAAATTACATAAAGATATAGTTCTGGGAACTGTTTTTCTTAGAGAAGAAAAGGCAAAGGCTGGTATGAAAGCATTTCACAGCTGATGTCATTTCTAATGCATGTATATATATATATATATATATATATATATATATATATATATATATATATATATATACATATACATCAGCAGTGGGTGTTTTCTGAGGCATTGGGGTGAAAAAGCCTTATCAATCACACATTTCACTCTCGATGTCAACTGGTGATCACAGAATCAATGCCTCCAGGTTTGTTAAAAACATTTGGTGTCAATCTGGATAACAAGTGGGTCTCAGCATCAGACACCACACCCACGAACTGCCTACAGTGTGTTCACTGCTTCTCTGATGCACATAACTCAAATTTGCAAACAGTTTGCAAAATCACAAGCTCTGATTTGACTGGCTGCCATTATGCAACTTATCTATCAAATCAGGGCCACAAAACTTCAGAGCTAAGACAAACTTTGCTTCTCTAGTTACAAATAAGAAAGGTGTTAAAAATTACAGTTGGAGCAAAAGAACCAACATTTCAGGGCTTGAAGCTCCAAAAAAGGCACATCTAAGTTGACATTTAAGCAAAAACATTTTGCTCAAAGTGGTTAAAAAAATTGCTTCAGAGGTGCAATTAAAAGTATTAAGATGGTTTATAGGGCTACTTTAAACTGTATAAACTATAATAAACAGATTATTGTGCAGACACTATTAAAATCAATATATTGAATAATATGTTAAATAATGTTCTTAGTCTTTCCTTCCAGTGATGGAGAGGACCAAAGAGAAGCAACAAATATTTACTTTGGATTAAATGCCAGATATAGATTGTTGTGTAATCAAAATATCAATAATAATTGGACTTAATTATTTACTATTGTCGGCTACTCATTAAAAAACATAGGGGAGATAAAATATGCACTCTTACAGCATATATCAATATAAACACCATAAAATAAACCACTTTTTTTAAATTTAATTTAATCACAGCCTCAATAATCACATTAGGCCATAACACAGATTCCTGTTTTTCCATTCCCAAATTTAAGACCTCTCAAAATGATGTCATCTGTTATACCATATCAAATATTTAAGTATGACCTTAAATTACATAAAACTAAATTTTAGACCCACAGAGACTTTTTATTCGCAAATATGCTCCTATTTTACAGTTCCTACACAATTTCAGTGGCAAATGCAAGTGAAACGCTTGCACTGTCGAGCCCTGCATTTGACAAGCTGGGCTTCTTCACTTTATACTTACTTTCCTGCCACTTCGTGCACTACTGCATCATGCAAATAAGAACTTCCCGTGACAATCACTAAAGTTATTTCACAGCTTGACTACTGCAACACCCTCCTTACCAGCCTGAATTTACTATACGTTCCCATGAGTGCAGAGATAATGATTGTTTTGAATGTATAGAAATATCTTTATGTCTCTCAGGTCTCTGCACTGACTAATGGTTTGGATAATATTCCCTTTATGACACTGCTACGGCCATTTTTTCCTCACAGGCCTGACAATGGACCTCCATTAGGCACTATAATCAGCCAAGTGTCTTTTGACATAAAGGAAGATACCTTCTCCATCTTGAACTTCAATGGGGGAACTAACAAGAATAAGACCATTTAAGGAATATATTATATTTAAAAATATTTCACAATATTACTGTTTTTACTGTATTGTTGATCAAATAAATGCAGCCTTGGTAAACAAAAGAATCCTTTCAAAAACATTTAAAAATCTTACTGACCCTGTTTGAGTCCAATTGAGCTTTCAAAACAGCCTTCATCCATCCTGGATGAATCTGAAAGCATGGACATGTATCCAACACATCAAATAAGAACCACTTACTCTTAGTGAATCATAAAAATGGTTACCATGAAGACTGTTAAAAAGTTGAAGCAATGTTGCTCTTAAAACTCTTGAGACGAGTATAAATCTGTAGAGTCTATTATTTCCACTGTTATTGTATCATACAATTATCATCAGCTATAATTATGCACTGCTGCCCTATATGGCCCTCTAATGTCACTCTGTAATGCAATACATCCTACAGTTGCAAAAACGGTCCGTATTCTTGACAACTTAAGTGCTGCGTGTGAAGTGGATAGGTTTATGGAGTAATTTATATAAAACCATTGCTTAATTATATAAAAGTGAATATATTTTGAGGAAATCATGCATATGGATACAGACCTTTAACACCCAGCATGCATGACTTCAATGACAATGCATTTGTTATTCCAGGTTTGAGGTTCCATGAAAGTACTTCATTTGCATTTTAAAACATTTGAAAGTGACAACATAAGTATAGTGCAACTCTGATGGCATAATGCAGAAAAAAAATTCTATGATTCGGTTTCACTTTTGTCGCTGAGAGGGCAAAGGCGACACTTAGCTTTGCTAATAGCAATCTTTCATTTGGAGTAAAGTGAATTGAACGCCCCTCGGTTTTAACTTTCAGCATTTACTCACTGAAGAGAGTTTTTCCAAAGAAGAGGCAGAGTTGAAGTGGAGATAAAGGGCAGAAGACAGAGAAGATGGTGTTCTCATTTTTCAACTTGTTAGCACTTAGCGTGGAGCTAGCATTGGTGAAGCGGGTCCTAATGAAAGCTGAGGTATGAAATGTGCAATGAGGCTGATAACACTGTGCTAGAACTGCAATCAAACACACTTCATCACACAAAGAATGGACACACAATAACAAATATACCGCCTCACTCCTGCTTTCAGAGTAAGGCAAGTCTCGCATCACAGACAAACACAATGTGACAAGTTTCACACAGACACACACACACCAGACTCACGAAAAAAGCAGCAAGAAATGTCTTAGGCGTAGTATTAATCTCAAAGCCACCATTGTCCGAGAGCTCACCAATCATAATCCGTGGTGCCACAAAAGAGATAAACAACAATATGAGCTAGATTTTTACATTTTCTAAACCAGAAATGTGAGTGTCAGAAACAAAACTCACCACCGCAATACTTTGGATCTGTGGGTGGCTGCCAGGCCATTGTTATGCAGTTGCTAAGGTATTCTCAAGGTTAATAGGGTGTTGCTTTGTGCTATATACACCCACAGTGTACATTTATTTGATAGCAAACCTCCAAAATAAAAGTTTAACATTAAGACGTTAATATTTATATTGTAGTTTTCTATTATTACTATTTTATCGTTATAATTAATGGGTAAAAAAAACTTAAACTGGTGACCATGATGACTGAAAGGTCAAAACTACTGCTTTTCCGCTATCTCCATTCTAATGCAAGAGATGGTGATTGACCAGTGCAATATGGGATTCCATTGCGAACTGATTTCAACTAACTTTTTTAGCTTATTTTTGAGAAAACCAGACGGCGACGTAAGGTATTGCATGGCTGCGGCAGATTGCCCGACTGGAGCTGGTGTTCAACCTTTCTTTCCATATCTCCTTGTAGGCTCTTTTCTTTTCTTTTCTTTTTTTTACTTAGCCCACAAACATCACCAGGCCTAATTTGCAAAATCCCCTTTTACAAGTGGGATGCCTTGGGTAAACTCCATCACAAAATGCGAATCAGATCTCATCACGAAGCAGCAGAAACCATGAACACATTTCTAATGCACCCCAACTGCTAATCCTCTGGGTCACAGCTCACAACTCAACTGATGCAATCAGACAAGTGTATGCAGCGGTTGTTGTTGTTCAGAGAATGACTGCCAAAGTGTGTATCCGACCGAATCTTTGCCTCCCACTGAGAAAACAACATGCAGATCTGATAACATATTGCCCTGAACATCTCTTCCCCCCACATGGCACAAGGACATTAAGCCATAAAGAAATAACCATTCAAAACTGCAGGCCAATAAATCTTTGAACGTTGAACATCTAACACAGGACTTTTTGTAGTTGAGATGTCGTATTCCAGAGTGAGGCCACGCTCCTATCAAACACTATTGCATTACTGCAAGCTGCTAGACAAGATAGTAAGACGTCTGGATGAGAAAGGTCACGTAGGCCAAATGCACATTATGATCCCACAGTCCTAAAATGCTTCCTGGCAAACCAGATTGTGATTTCAGGATGTGGCTCATTGGTGACATTTCAAAGCTGGGTTTCATACCAGAGTATAACTGCCATACAGCCAATTAGGGCATTTTTTTCCTCATCCAGAGCTTTCCGAATATTTGAGAATGCCAAAAGGCATTTAGGCTGCAGAGCTAATAGAAGCAGATTGACATTTGAAAACACGTGTTTTCTCCCTACCTCAAATTTCTCAGAATGCAAGCATGTGTGCATCTTTTCCCTTTAATGGTAATGTTTCAGGACCAAAACAACCTGGAGTAGCTGCTATTAACTTAGAATAGCACAAGGAGATTGTTTAAAATCTTTAAATTAAATTAATAAATACAATATCTCACAAAAGTGAATACATCCCTCACATTTCAGCAAACATTTTAGTATAACTCCTCAAGGGACAATACTATAGAAATGAAACTTGGATATATTTTAGAGTAGTTAATGTGCTGCTTGTTTAGCAGTATATATTTACTGTCCTCTGAAAATAATACAGCCATTATTGTTAAAATAGCTGGCAGCAAAAGAGAGTACACCCTAAGTGATAATAGCTGTACATTGTTTAACCATGCAAAGCCACAAGTCCAATTCATCATGTTCATGTTTTTGTCTGTTTGACAGGACCATACAAATGTGTGTATCTTGTATTAGAGCAGTTAAAATTTGGTGCTTTAAGTACAATTCTCTCATACTGACCAATGGATGTTCAACATGGCAAAGAACTCTAAGGATTTGAGAATTAGAATTGTTGCTCTCCACAAAGATGGCCTTAGGCTATAAGAAGGTTGGTAACACCCTGAAACTGAGTTACAGTAATGGCCAGGGTCATACAGAGGTTTTCCAAGACGGGTTCCACTTGGAACAGGCCTCGCAAGAGTCAATCAAAGAAGTTGAGTCTTCGTGCTTTGTGTCAGGTGCAGAAGCGACGCATGAGTGCTGCCAGCATTGCTTTAGAGGTTACAGAAGCAAAAGGTCAGCTTGTCAGTGCTCAGACCATACACCTCACCAAGAGTCCAAGAGCATGAATTACTGGAACCATGTCCTGTGGTCTGATGAGAGTAAGATAAACGTGTTTGGCTCAGATGGTGTCCAGCACTCTGGTGAGCAGTACCAATAAAATTGTGTCTTGCCTACAGTTTAGCATGGTGTTGGTAGCATCATGGTCTGGGGCTGCATGAATGCTGCTGGTACTGGGGAGCTGAGCTTCATTGAGGGAAACATGGACTCCAACATGTACTGTGACATTTTGAAGCAGAACATGATGCCCTCCCTTCAGAAACTTGGCCGAACAGCATGATAACGACCCCAAACACTCCGCCAAGATGACAACTGCCTTGCTGAGGAAGCTGAAGCTGAAGGTGATGAAGTAACCAATTATTTCTCCAGACCTGGACTCTATTGAGCACCCGTGGGGCGTCCTAAAGCGGAAGGTGGAGAAGCGCCATGTGACTAACATCCAGCAGCTCTGTGATGTCATTATGGAGAAGTGGAATAGGATCCCAGCAACAACACTGTGTATCTCTGGTGAATTCAATGCCTTGAGGATTATGGCAGTGCTAGATAACAATGGTGCTCACTAGAAATATGACACTTCGGACACAGTTTTGACATGTTCACTTGTACTCACTTTTGTTGCCAGCTATTTTACAATAATGGCTGTGTGTTGGATATATTTTAGAGTAGTCAATGTTCTGCTTGTATAGCACTATATATTTACTGTCTTCTGAAAATAACTCAAGTTTCATTTCTATAGTATTGTCCTTTGAGAAGATATACTAAAATGTTTGCTGAAATGTGAGGGGTGTACTCACTTTTGTGAGATACTGTACATATAAAACAAAACAACAAGTTTTTTAGTAGCCCAAATGATAAAGAGCCTACCCAGCACTACCCAAATTTACAGCATTCAGGCTTACAGTACATGCAACTTTTCTTTGAAATTGTAACTTTTCAGGACCAACCTAACCTGGAGTAGCTTCTACTAAATTTTTGTTATTAAGAAGATTAATTTGTTTAAAATCTCAAATATAAATAATTCTGTAAAAAAAAAACAGTACAGTACATACAGTAATTAGTGCAAATATTTATAAATATCATAAAAAAGGTAATCCACTGATTTTAGTAAAAATTTAGACTAGTTGGCAAAATGAACTTCAATACTCTGAAGTAGAGTAAAGCGAACAGCTTTGGCATTTAACTGGAAACCTTTTGATCTTAATGTATCCTTTAGATCAGGAGATCCCATGAGACTGCAGTTCACTCAGACCCTGAACTTATGTGAACTTTATGTTCCAGACATGGAAAATGTCACATTAGCACAAAGTGCTCCAGGTTCCCTCACGAACAAAAACCTTGGTCAATCTGTCAATCAATCTACTAATAGATCGATGAGATGCTAATACAACAATTATGGTATAAGCTGGATGTTAAACTAATAGTTGATGACAAAAATTAACTGTTGGATGTTGGACACCAAGTAAGGTGTTTAGTTGCGCATTAAATGATTTTAATGCACAATGTGGAGGCAAAGAACCACCCGACACAAAGCAGAGGATAGTTGATATTCGAAAACATGGCTATGTTACAACCTCCTTGCTGAGTGATATAATGTAGTGACTCTGTAGCAAAGATAATGTTTGTGTGTGCACAGCGCAATCTCTGATCTTGGTGGGTGAGTGACATGTTTGTGTCTGAGCTTCAAGGAAAGCAGCACATTAATATAGAACGGTGATTAAACTGACTTGACACTACCTGTGCATTAAACGGTTTTATTGCACACCTTCCAGCCAATCAGAATCAAGTATTCAGACAGACCATGGTATAAAGGTGTTAAATAGAATTTTTCCATACAACCCCCTTTCTCTTTTTTTAGTAGTTTCATATTCTTCGTCCATTTGACTTGTGTGCTATTTTTTAAGTTATACGATAGCTGTGACAAATATACTAAAATATATTTTTACAATGCTTTTTGGACGTTTAAGAGGAAACTACTACAGTATATGCTGGTGAATAAGAGCAGTGTAAAAATTTGGTAACACTTTATTTTAAGGTGACGTAGTTACATGCTACTATAATGTACTTAACTATATAAATGACAGTAAATTATGCATAACTACAAGTAACTAACCCTAAACCAAACCCTAACTTGATAGTAAGTACATGTAGTTAATTAATCTTACTCAGTACTTATGTGTGTAAGTTCAAAATAACTTTGTCACCTAAAAGTTTAACCAAAAATTATTTTGTGTTACATGGTCAAAACAGTTTGGGTAGGTAAATAATAACAGAATATACATTTTTGGGTTGACCTGCAACTTTAGTAAAAGGTGTTAAAAGAACATGATTTAATTTTTACTGAAACAGAACATGGATAATTAGCCAACTGATTAGCATTGCGTGTGGATACTTCTTAGCACAACATTTATTGTGTGCCAAACCCACACTTCCCAACAAGTGAAATCACTGTTGACCTCCAACATCTAATATGGAGGTAACAATTAAGATAATTAACCTTGCAGGATTCTCCGCTTGAGTGGAAGTTTCAAGTCAAGACTATGAAAGAGAGTGAAAACAGACTGAGGATGACGCCCAATAAGGGTTTAATAGTTTCTTTCAATTGAGAAATATCGCTAAACTTAAATCTATCCTATCATTCAGTGACCTGGAGAAAGTAATTCATGCTTTTATTTCTTCGCGTCTTGATTCCTGTAATGTTCTGTATCTGGGTATAAGTCAGTCTTCTCTGTCACGTCTCCAGCGGGTACAAAATGCAGCAGCAAGGTTGCTGACAAACACAAATAAGAGGGATCATATATCCTCGTTACACTGGCTACCAGTTCATTTTAGAATAAATTACAAGGTACTTTTATATACTATTAAAGCTTTGCATGGACTGGCACCAAAATATGTTTCTGAACTTATACATTTGAGTTGCTCACAGAGATCCCTGAGATCACAAAATCAGCTGCTCCTTGAAATTCCTCAGTCACGTCAAAAAATTAAAGGAGATCGTGCTTTCTCAGTCGCTGCTCCTAAGTTGTGGAATGGGTTACCAATGTTCATCAGATCCTCTACTACTGTAACCATGTTTAAATCTCAGCTTAAGACATGATGAAGCCTTTGCTGACCGCTAGACTTTGATTTTATATCTATAGTATTTTATTAGTTCTTTATTTTTACATTGTATTCTTTCTTGTATTTTATTGTGTTTTATCTAATTCGTTTGAAATTGTACAGCACTTTCGTACACAGTGTGTTCTTTAAGGTGCTTTATAAATAAACTTTGATTTGATTTGATTTGATTTGAAGGGTTGACAATGAGCACGTTTACATGCACACCAGTATTCTGAAATAATCTGTTGTCCGGGTTTACATGCAAACCAATAACCCGACAACGCAAGTAAACCACGTTTACCAGATTTTAATAAATCAGGTTATTTCCCGGTCACAGCGTAAAAACCTAATAATATGCGTATCTGACTCAAGAGTATTTCATTTATTATGTCGGTTGTGATGTTATAAGCATTAAAAACAGAAGAAGAGTATTGCAACATGTCAGTGTTAAACTTTATTTATGTGTAAGTGACATGTTTGTGTGTGAGCTTCCATGAAAGCAGCACATTAATATAGAACGGTTATTAAACTGACTTGAAACTACCTGTGCATTAAACGGTTTTATTGCACACCTTCCAGCCAATCAGCCAACTTACGACTCATATATGATCTTCTCATACAGTTACAGATGCAGCATTTTGACTGTACACCTTCATCTGCTTCACGTGATGAGCACTTTTATATATTTTTTGCAATATATTTCTATTCTCTTACTCCATAACTTTCGCTCAGGGGTGCGTTTCCCAAAAGCATCGATGGTCAACTATGATCGCAATTTCCATTGAAAACTGCGTGCGACCATAGTTGGCTTTGGGAAACGCACCCCAGTCTGGATGCACTTAAATCCACATTAAGGACGAGTTCCTGTCACATATCACACATGTGCACTCCATTAAGCCGACAGAAAGAACGTTAATGTGTTTACTTGCTGGGCGAAATCGGCGTATGGGGCAAAATCTAGCTGTGACGGTCGGTTTATGCGCAGGCTTGTTTATGACCGTACTCCGATAAAGGAAAACGGGTGATCACGTGCACTGTCGGCTTATTACGCATAATCGGGTTAGAACGTGCTGGTAAATGCACTCATTATTTATATCTTCACTTTAATCAATTCTCATTTTGATAAACCGATATTGATTCTTAAATCCTAAGAATCTTCTATAAAGAATCTTTTAGTCTGCTGTTTTCAGTTGAGTGAACCAAACTTCACTAAACATTATTTATAGCACGCCTCCCATCCGATAAATCACAATAAGCTTTGGGATTAGTTACTTTTTATATTAAAGTCTTCGCTTTCAAATTCTGTCAATTTTATTACAGAATTCAAACATTAAATGTCATTTTGTACACTCTTTAATCTGGCATGACAGATCACTCTTGTACTTCAGTTCAAGCGGTACGTGAACTGATCATATCTTCCTCCTTACAACTGTTTATAGTATGAAATAAACACGAATGAACATCAGAAGGTATGTTGAAAGACACAGTACAACTTACTAAAATGCATAATTTGCAGTGTTTTAACCACAGAAAGATGTGAATAAAACCGCTTGTAAACAATGTCACATACTGCATTGCCAAAAACAGTATAGGCACTATAAAATACATATTCATAATGTTTTTACTTAATCTGTTTTTCAATATTAAATGCATATTTTAATAAATATGGCAAAATTGAGTTAAGACACCCACTGTTTAAATGTTTATTTAAAAAAACTAATTGGAATTTAAAAAAATTGTATTGTTCAATTCACTTTATTTTGATGGTAATGAGAGTTAGTAGACATGTAGGTGCAACGTTACTTGTAGTCAAGCTACAAGTAACGTTGCACCTACATGTCTACTAACTCTCAGAGTGTTAGTAGAGTATTAGTAGACTGGTAGGGTTATAATAAGTTGATATGTAGTTGCAAAGTTATGTATAGTTAGTAGAATGTCTGTTGGAGGACAATCACAATAAACAGTTAGCAGATATTAAGCAGAAAGTCTACTAATACTCTATTGAGAGTTAATTGACGTGTGTACTTATTGTTAACAGAATGTTCAAAAGGTACCAAAGTAAAGTGTTACCAAAGTTATTATTATAAAAAATTAAGCTTTATGTGCAATTTAAATGTGCACTTTAATATTAAATGCACTTCAATATTAAAGTAATACACCAACTGACAGGGTTCCCTGTAGAGTGTATACTATTAGTTTGTCAATACCCAACCCTTTCCGCAATTAACAAACCATTCAAACCTTCTCAAAGTGATCAATTAACATTTGCTTTCATTCAGGTCAACATGCTCTTCACTTCATTCACAGGGTCCTCCCAGAGCCTGTAATTACTTAGTTTGTGTGACGAAAAGATGTTTTGCAATGTATGAAAGGAGAACATTAGTGCTAACAGTGTCCACGCCAGAACCCCAGCCATTCAACAAGTTCCTTCCTACTTCCTCCGAGCAGCCATGCAAAAAAAGTGCATATGAATGGATCCCTTTAAAATGTGAAGCGTCAAATAGCAGTTTTTATTCAATCAAACTCAGCTTTGTCATATATTATAAGCCTGCTACAGCTCTCTCCACATGCTAAATTTAGAAACGATTCTATTTCCATTCAGCAGGTTTAATGAACAAAGGACAAACCCCCTAGATATCCCAATTCGCAAAGTCCCAGAATTATAACGCTGTGGTTTCCTGCACCTCAGTTGGGATGTTATATTTAGAGAGTAGGGGGGGCTATTTAACAAAACCCCTGTTATGCTGGTAGAACAATGGGGCAGTGGCAAATTGTACCCATAAGTGACAAAGGGAGAGAAAATGAGCTTAGGAATGGATCCAAAACAGGTTTTTACAATAGTCTGACTGCAGTCTCCCTCTGAAAGTGCACAATTTGAATGACATTTTATAGGATTTCCATTTTGGGATATTTACGGCCTAAATAAAGTCCTTAAATAGAAGGTTGCTATAAAGCTGGAGGTTGTTTAAGCTTGAGGTTCCCAGTCATTTAAATATTAGCCACATCTGTCACCATTGATACTTCTGTTAAATGGATAAATCCCACATCATCATGAAACATGACCTTTTAAAAGTACAACATGCATTATTTCCATACAAAGCCACTGCGCATTTTGGTAACATATACGAAATATTTGGGGTTTGTATGATTTTTTAAATGTTTTAAAATAAAAAGTCCCATATCCTCACCAAGGCTGCCTTTATTTTGATCTAAATATAATAAAAAATAATAAAAATAAATCAAATTACTGTTTGCTTAATGATTATATTGTAAAACGTAATTTAAGTTTTACAATTTACAGCCATTACTCCAGTGTCACATGATCCTTTAGAAATTGTTCTAATATGCTGATTTGCTGCTCAAGGCTGCATTTATTTGATCAAAATATAATTAAAACATTAATATTGTGAAATATTATAACAATTTAAAATTACTGTTTGCTAAATTATTATATTCCAATACCTAATTTACGTTTTTGAATTTACAGCCATTACTCCAGTGTCACATGATCCTTTAGAAATTATTGTATATATAATACAATAATATATACAATAAATATGCTGATTTGCTGCTCAAGAAACATTTCTTATTATTATCAATGTTGAGGAATATATTTATAAAGAAAAGCATCTATTTGAAATATAAACTATAATAGAATATAAATGAATCCAAATTTGCTGTCACTTTTGAACACTTAATTATTTTACAAAAAAATTAATTCTGTAAAAACAAAATCATACTGAGTCTGACCCCGAACTTTTGAACGGTAGCATATTAACGTATTATTTTTCAAATAGGCTAAATCTAAACTTTGACAACATGAGGGTCATATCAATTGCACAAGCTAATATGTGTGCTCAACGTAAACCTGTCAACGTTTTCAATTGTGAAATGAAAGCTTTTCATTTCCTTTTATAGAATTAATGAACTTTATTTTGGGATGCTGTCAAGCTCTTGGGTTAAACTTTGTTTATGTCTGACATATTTGTTCTGGCATGAAACACTGCAGACTGCATGTGCTCTTCAGAGGCGTTGAGAGGTGTTTATACTTTATCCGTTCACCCTGGCATGACTCTCAGAAGTGACAAGCAGCAGTGTGGAGAAAATATAAGCTGAACCAGCAAGATGCAGCGTTGAAAAGTAGTTTGCCAAACTTTACCCTACCAAGGTATTATATTACTTTTTTAAAGGGAAGTTTACCGATCCCATACAAGCATCCCTAAAGCTTAATTGGCTTTAGCATGACAATGTTCAGGTCATTGGTTTGAATCCCAGAAAACACTGTATGTAATCAGTTGTCATTAGTCAATGTAAAACAATAATGTAACAAATGAACCAGCCATTTAAAAAAATATATTATAATAATTTAAGATAATAATTAGACACTACTGTTCAAAAGAGTGAGGTTAGTAAGATATTTTTCATGTTTTTGAAAGAAGTCTCTTATGCTCACCAAGGCTGCATTTATTTGATCTAAAATACACTAAAAGAGTAATATTGTTAAATATTACGACTATTTAATGTCTTCTATTTGAATATTTTTAAAATGAAATCAAATTCAATTCAAATTTAAAGCTGAATTTTCAGCATCATTACTCCAGTCTTCAGTGTCACATGATCCTTAATCCTTAATCATTCTAATATGCTGATTTACTGCTAAAATCTAATTTCTTATTATTATAAATTTTAAAAACATTTGTGCTGCTTCATATTCTTGTGGAAACTGAGCTAAAAAAAATTCAGGATTTCATGACTAGAAAGTTCAAAAGAACAGCATTTATTTAAAATAGAACATTTCTGTACCAAATCTAAATGCCTTTACTGTCACTTCAATCAATTCAATAATAAAAAAAAAAGACTTACCACAAACTTTTGGATGGTATTGTACATAAATACATTTGAATACATTTCTGTTCATTGTTTTTTAAACACATACTGTATACTTTTGTTTAGCATTTACCATTGATTTTTTAAAGTAGTAAAATTATTATTTAAGATATGACTTTTGACTTAGAATTCATTTTTTGTAATTGTTGTTTTAATTGTGTCAGATCGTCAATGACATGTACAATAAGTATGAGCAGTGTTTTAACCATCTCGATTACTAAACGCATGTGGGTGTCACCTCCCTGCATCTCAAGAACTTAAGTTAGTGGATAAATATGTAAACCCATTTATCTAAACAAGAACAACTGAGCAATGGGAAATTCCAAAATGTCCCTATCAATGATCAAATCCCTCCACCTGTGTAGAAGTTACTGCTGAGTTAAATGGTAAGATGTGGCTTCGCTTCAGCTGTGTGTGTGAGCATAAAGGTGAACAGAAAAAAATGAAGCTATCTGACCTGTGAAGCGCAACACCGCTGTTATGAACAGTGTCAGCAATGACAGGATTTTGACATGGACTGCTGAGATGTTATAACTGCTAAGCGGAGAACTGAGACAGGCCCGACAAATGAGAAAGAAGTCAAAGAAGCTCTGAAGCGATGTTTCTAGGTCAGTGATTTTAAGAGGGAGCCATGAGGCACATCTTCCTCTTTCACACTTCAGAGAAAAAAAAGTGAAAGACAAGACAAATGTAAAAAAAAAAAAAAATCCATTTGAAGCCTGACGCAGCACTTTGAGCTGTGAAAGCGTAGCTGATGGCAACAGAATTGGGATAAAAGAAATAATACTCGGAGGGCTAATAATTTCATGCACATTTTTCTTTTTTCAATCACACACCCATGACCAATTTTTAAAGAAATCATTAAATTAAATCATTAATAATGCAGAGCCAGCCTGCAGGAAGATGACCTTAAATGAAAAGCAGGGTCAGAAGAGGAAGACTGAGTGGAGATGTGCTCATAATACATAAGCAAAGCAATATAAGTGCAAAGATTCATATAACACAGCAATAATAGTGATCCAGTGTATGCTGGCAGGAAGATAGTGCCCAGTTCTCCTACTTTTAAAGTAAGGGAACATTTTTGATTCAGCTGTTCCTCCATCCAAAAACTACATTAAAAATAAATAAATAATCATCTCCTCCCTGTTGTTCCAGGGAAAGGTACACAATACATATGCGTTTATCATGGAATAATGTCTCCCAATTTCATTCACTAATTTAAAAAAGCAAACAAAAAAACTTTCACTTACATTCATTCTACATTAGCTTTAAGGAGTAATCTTTAGTATTCCATTCTTAACATCTACTGAACTTCCTATTTAGCAAATGCATCTTTATTAGGCAGAACCTTCATTTTAATTTTCCTTTTTAAAATTCTTAGCAATTCAATTTGTGCTTTGCTATGATCACAGTAATTTGCTTCTCACATGTCCTCTTCAAACAGTCTTGGCATTAATATTCAGCAGCTTCTGATCTCAGAGGGTGATTAACATTGGCTCACCGTCAGGGAATGTCTTTGGGATATTTGTTCAGGATTTTTAATTAGCTTTTATGAATCTTAAAAGCTTTGTGTGTACAATTTGGTACATGAACTATCGACACAAACCTCAAGCAGGACAACAGAACAGCAGTGAAACACAAGAATAAACATTAACAGGAAAACCAAAATTGAAAAAAAGTTGAAATATCTCTATGTCTATGTATATATACTGCCCGGCCAAAAACAAGAAGCCGCTGTTTGGATTCAGGAGAATGGTTAAGAGGCAAATAAGCAGATGCTATGATTGGATCATTATGTTTCTAGCATGTTATATGTTTGGCAACAGTTCTTCTAACCCTAATTGATGGAGTGTGTAGCTTTTCATTTCTTAAACCACCATGTAGGAAGACACGTCATGGCCATATTTCAGGATGACAGTGCCAAGATTCATCAGGCTCTAATTGTGTAAGAATGGTTGAGATTGAGCATGAAGAATCATTTTCACACATGAATTGTCACCTTTCTGATGCACCTCTTGATGGAAATAACATCACAACATTTATTTCCTTTAAGTGGTGCATCAATTTTTGGTCTAGATCTTGTATTGACAATGCAAGAGTCAAGCACTCAGGAAAGTCAACTCCAGCAAATCCCAAAGACTTTCAATGAATTTAAGTCTGGAAGGTCTGGATTTGCCAAATTCATGTGTGAAAATTAATCTGTTTTTGGCCAGGGCTCCTAGTATTTCTCCTTTATTATTTTTATTGTGTTTGTAAAGTAGACACAAATACATATGTAAAAAATGTGTTCTAACTTTACCATATTTTGGGGAGAAATCTGTACCCAGAAGTGAGCTAAATCTAACAAAACCTCCTTTTGGAGATATTTAAAATTGTACAAATGCAGAACGTTTTCTGTTAGACTAACTATATAAACTATTATCGGTCAATAATGATCAGTGGCGGATCAATCACCCTTAGACAACATTCCGTCAACAGTGCAAGTTATCGTAATGCGCAGCCATCAACCACATTTGTGCTCGCACATAAAATAGAGTATACTTTGAACAAAGTATACTTTGGGCTTTAGGGTTAGAGCGTGGGTTATGGTATAGCAGTTATAACTAGCTATTTATAAAAACAATTGACGTTTTTAGATAGCCAAGATAACGTGTGTATGTGCGTTTAACCTCTTTATCCATGCTGTCCAGATCTTCTTTGCAGAGTGTGTAGAGTGGCATGGATTCAGACATGCTGGGCTGTCGTTTCCTGCGTGAAGGTCCAGGCTGCTCGTCATCAGCACATGATCCTGCAGCCTCGTCCCGCTGCTGAGACCCCTGAGCTAACCTGAACAAACACATCAACAATCAATCGCTCAACATTCATACTCCAGATCAGCGGCTGGTGAAGCAAGTTACAGTGTAATCAGTCCCTGGGTCAAATATGTTTCTCAAGCACTACTGGCTGAGTTTGCTCTGACAGAACAGCAGCTCTCTCAGACCGAGCAACACCGAAATAAGCAATCAAACATACACACAACACAAGCCTGTCCACAGCACACAGCAAACATTCAATCACATCTCCACCTTTGTCAGAGGAGCCACAACAAGATAATTATGATAACTTAGCACAGGGAGAAAGAGGTGGTCAGACCGGACAGCGTCTGAAACGAGTAACGTCACTACACCTGCTCCTGCTGTGAAGTCTGTTTAAACCAGTGGTCTCCACCCAAGATCCCTTACCTCGGCCTTGATAACAGGCAAGATCTACCTATTAGGGAAGTCAATTTACATACATTTGTAAATTACTTAAGTTACATTTATTTGATCATTGTGTGAAGGTGCTGTATGTACGTTTTTGACTGTACTAAAGCATAAAAATACCATAATTTGCAGATATTTAGGAAATGTTGGCAATGAACTCGTGCTGAGTTCACATACTCGTTTTTTTATGAATTATACTAACATCTCGTGATAAGTTCTAACACTTCCTTTCCTTGTATGTCTGAGGATGACTAAAACTTCCATTCCTGATTCTAAAAAAAAACTTTTTCTCTAGGATGTCGCCATCAGACGAACTCTAACCTCTCAAACTTTTTACTTAATATAACTTTGGTAAAAGGAGCTTTGAAATTGGACTAACCGTTATATTGTGAAATGATTAATTAAAATAATAACCCCTCACAATGTTTTTGATGATACAGGATATTTTTGCTGATGTTACTAACAAAGGGTAATGAAAGAGGGGACTTGCTTTGACAATGTAACCGATCGTGATGATTAAGAGCGTGACATGTTAGTCATGATGATCGGTCAGAGATCCCAGATTCTACCCAACCTAAAAAGCCTCCGCACCCATCTAAAAATCTCTATGAACGGGAGCATATTAAAATGCGAGATCAACTCATCATAAATCAATACATCAACTCATCAACTTGCAGTGTGTAAGTCTCCTCCTATTCTTTGGTCAATTGCGCTCGTTCCTGTTGCGTGTCCTCAATCTGGCAACCTTACCTCTTAAATCCGAAGGGGGGGGGGGGGGGGGGGGCTACTAAATTACCATGTTACTTAACAACCACTTGCTTAATTAATTAGCAGAATATAAGCATGTTTGTTTCAGTTACATCGTGTTTCAAATTATTATGCAAGTGACATATCAGTAGGATTTCAGTACAATAAACATTCAGATATTTTGAAAAGAAAGTGTTTGGTTTATTTCTCATTTCTTTTTAGATAACTGGTATCAATCTCAGAAAGGTTTGTTAAATAGTTTGCCAGGTCTTCATAGGCAAATGGGAAACCTACTTAAAGAGGTTGTTCCACATTATTAAGCAAATCACAGATTTAATGGAATATGGGGAGCAGGAAAGATCTTTCTGAAGATGAAAATCATGATTTAGAGCACAGAAGAACTCGGTCAGATAAAGGTTTAAGGAAAGTTCCTGTCACAACAAATTAATTGTTTATAAAGGGAAACTTTATAAAAAAAGCCACTGTTGAGCAGCAAAGAGGTATTTGCTTCTGCTGGTTTCTGGAGTTTCTAGAACCTCTGCAATCCATGCTGGCTGGGAGTTGTGAATAGAGTTTTCAGCCACTCCTAGCCAAAGGTCACTAAGATAAACGATAAACTAAGAGGTGCATTTACAGTACAAACATTTTTGTTTATAACAATACATAAAATATATTTAGTCAGTATTCATGGGAAATTTTATTTCAATGTCTCATTAAATTGAAAAAGTATAAAGTAGGCACACCATGGCTTCTATAAAATATAGAAATGTATTGACAGACTCTCACAAAGGTGACATTTCAAGCACACAGGCTAAGGTTAAGAGGTTATTAAGAGGTTTCATCAGATAAAATGAGCTCTTGAAGAGCAAGTGTGCTTGAAAATTCACCTCTGTGAGAGTCTGTCAATACATTTCTATATTTTTGAAGCCAAAGTGTGCTTATACTTTTTTCTGTTTTTTTATTTTTGGCCAAGCACCCACTTTGAGCAATTTGCAAGTGATCTGCATGCTTTTGCTTTGCTGAATATATCATTATATGAAACATAATATATAATAATGATAATAATAATGTGAGAATTACCCATTTTAACTACTGAAATCAATGTATTTAATTAAAATCTAACCTTTTATCTCAGTACTTTTCAAAACTGTACAACATTTTTAAAAAAATCTACGTATACATTTTCTAATAAAACAAATATTACTCTGAAATGTTTTCAAACTAAGTATATTCAATTATATTTGCATAAACCTTAAATTTCATTGGTTCATCAATTATGCATATTCATGTTTTTTTATATATATATTAGTCTGATATAAAAGTATTTTATTTTTTAAGCAACTCTTATTCATAGTCTGAAGTCAAAGTTTGAATAACATCATGTGCAAAACCCATTTCAAAACATAGTAACATTAGACCTAGACGGCACATGCTGACCTGTATATCTCAACAGCAGTCTTGGAAAGGTCAACATGTCAGCCCATCAGAAATAATCACTAGCCATTAGCCAACCTGCTGACAAAACACACCTACGGTAGTACAAACCAGCAAGACGTAGACTCAAGACATTGACTTTCACACTGTAGACAATGTACACTGAAGCATCATGGTAATTAGCAACAGCCTCTAATGCAGCACATCTATACATTTAACTTCCTGTACATTCTCGAGCCGTGGAAGGCCCAATGGTTTCCGTAGAAACAATCTAAAAAGGTCCGGTGGGAAAGCTGTAGACTGGTCTGTGAAGCAAACAATCTCTGAAATCACAAAGGAGACAGAGGGACGATGGAGCTTAACAAACCATGTCTTCTGCTGATATGAGAGAGGCTGTGATTGACACTAGACTGCACTGGGAGCTTTGCTGGACAGAGCAGCTTCAGGGATACAGGTGTGATGACTCTGTATCCTTTTGTGCATGGATATTATATATGCTCCAATCAAGATTTTTCAGGCGATATTGACAACACAGATTTCTTGTCATTATGATTGGCTGATACCGATCCTGATCATTAAAATTGTATATAAGATCTCTGTTGGCTGTCACTTTAAACCCCTTACACCCTCAAGGCATTTTCATGTACATGGTCTCATTTGACAGAAAACTTTATTTAAAAATTAAGAAAATATATGTTAAAACTCTGGACACACAACATGGATAAGCTACAACAGGTAATGTCAGCTCTGTGAATTAGGGTTGACAAAAACCATTTCTCATTTTTACCAAACTTCATTTTGATGAACCGATCTTTCATCTATGCTTTTGACATTTGATGTGCGAACAAAACTTCACCAAATATTATTTGTAACATGTCTACCACTCAATAATCGCAATACGCTTTGAGTTTCCTTATTGATTTGATATTGTTTTGATATAAAACAAAGTCAAATAATTCAAATTCTATTAATTTTATAACAAAACTCAAACCATAAATGTTATTATGACAATCTTTGACACTCTCACAAAGAAAACCTAGTTATAGATTTAACGGAATTTCTTGTTATCCTTGAAGAGCTTCAAACTCTCAGGAGTGCTTAAAGGGCTGGTCTTGGATCAGGGTCAGATATTAAATGCTCTGTCAACCACAGTGAACATTCATACTAAATCAGATAATTCCCATTGCCGTAGTTCAGCACCTTGTTTGTATGATGTTGTGCTGTGTGACAAGGCCCATATGAAATCTGCTACATTTTCATATATATTTATATTTAAAATAAAATGCTGAAAACTTAGGGAATGAACTTAAGCATGGTTTAAGTTATACAAAACTGGGAGACTTACACTTCGATAGAAGAAAGCATGATCAAATTAGCCATAATATGTAATAATTGGACACATTAAGGTTGAAGGATGAGTACTAGATGAAGGATATCTTATAATATTATAGAGATTATATTTTATAATAAATTATCAATTGACGAAAATTTAGATGAGCTGGGGGGAGTCCAAGACGTCATTAAAAAGACTTAGAAATCACATCTTAATTCTCCGATATTTACGGGTTTCCCATGAGCATGGAAACTCTGACAAATTGGCAAAGTTTCTAGACATCTGTCTTCCCATTCGCCTAAAAACATCTTTCAGTGGCACATACAGTTCTTTTCTATTTTGCTACCTAGCAACAAAAGGCAAACATGGATGATTTTGTATTGATGCTAGTGTCCTCTCATTTTCTGTTCTTGAATCATTCAACAAGGCCTGTTGCCTGGAGACATCCTCTCGACAGCAGCACAAGAGCACTCACTGCCAGCCTACATGTGGCGTGCCGTGACAGGGCATCATGCAGTCCAGCTATTCATTCCACATATCAGGCCTGCTGTAAAGTTGAGCGCTCATTATGATATATTAGTTCATCTTGCAGATGTCCAGAGTGTATCTGTCTGGAGAGTTAGTCAGGTAGAGCTTTGGTTTAAATATCAAATTTAGCTGTGCACTCTTGTAAATGGCTCCTAGAGGACAGCGTATTGCTTTATTATATCTGCAGCCCCTACATGGACAGCAAGTGTAAGGATAAAGCAGAAACAAGACAAATGGAAGGAGACTGTGATCAAGCTAAGTGCAGTAAACAAATGTATAAACACGAGATCAGGAAAAATGTGCCCAATCCTTCTCCTGCAGTGTTGAGATCCAGCTATAATCCACACCTAAACCAGCCAATCCATTTCTCCAAGTTTATTTCAAATCCACAGGCAGGAGTGGCACTACGGATGTCCAATGGACACAACTGGCCAAAAGTTTGGAATAATTATCTGCATTTTATATATAGCTGCATTTATCTGATCAAAAATATAATAAAAACATTAAAAAAAAATTTTTTTGTCTGTTTCAAAACATTTTAAAATGTAATTTATTCGTGTGATGGCAGCAGCCATTACTCTATTCTACAGTGTCGTATGATTCATCAGAAGTCATTCTACTAGGGAGATTTGGTGCTTAAGTAAAATTTCTTGTTATCAATGTTAAAAACACACCCTCAGGAAAAGAAGAAGTGTAAAAGCTGTCTTTGTATATTTAAATTCTTTGATATTAGTACCTAAATACTACATATAAAGAAAGACAGTGCACTCAGATTACTATGAATGGGAGAAAGTCCAACACCCAATATGGCATAATACGCCCCGCCTTCTAAAATAAAAGAGCCAATAGTTGATTTCGTTACAAGTTCCAGTTGCTAAAGAAACAGTCAATGTTCCGAGACGCGCACTTATCATTGCGCATGGGCTATTCCAGCCAGAAATTATTTTTTTTCATGCTTTTGAAATTTATGAGACAATTGTTGTCAGATTTCATCTGTGATTTCAAATACAAAATGTAATGGTTAGATTGGTGAACAGCTTTAGAGAATTTGATGTGTCCCCAATCAAAGAGGTAGGAACTGCACTTGCATGACTGAATTTGTTGAGCACAAAATAGAAGTTTTTAACAATGTGATCACCACTCTGTCTTTTCCATAAATTTAAAATGAATAGGGGCTGGAGCTTAGCACCAGAAAAAGCATCCTTAAAGTATCATAAGTGGTCTATACGACTCACGCATTATATTCAAAGTCTCTTTTGAAGTCATAAAATATCTTTGCGTGTGTAACAAATCAAAATATAAGTTTCAAAAATAAAAGTTGTATAGACCAATCTTTATGATGTTTTTTATAGTAATTTTGTATTCATTCTCATTATACTGAACAGCATGGATATTTTCTAAAGTCTCATTTTGTGTTCCACTGCAGACAGAAAGTCATACAGGAACAACTCATGAGTAAATAATAACTGTTCCTAAGGTGAACCATTTCTTTTCTAATTTATTTCTCTCCTGAAGAGATGCTGACGCAGGAGGTGCTGTTTTTTTCTCCTCTTCTTCGATCAGCATTTACAAGCTTGTTTTTATTATTCACTTGTCACAGCAATGACCAAAGGTGCTGATGGAATTTGCTAATAATTTCTGTTTTACAATCTCAGAGCTGCCAAGGCGCAATGCTTTATTTCTCGCGGATTTTATTTAGAGCTTAGAGATTAATGTGAAATAGACTGCATGCACAGCATACGGGCCACCAGGGAAGGTCTTACTGACCAGGTACATTTCCCACTGGCCTTTCATACAAATTCCTAATAAGTATAAAATCAAACATCATATATCATTATATTCCACTAGCGTAGCCAGAAAAGCGTCTCTGGGTGTGCATAAGAAAAACTGGGTGTGCCACATTTATTGTCAGATTAATGTGCAAAAAAACCTTGACCCGGCGTATCACTAACTTTACAGAATAGACTGGGCTGATGTGTAAAACTATGACATGCTCGGCACATAAACATAATACTATATAAAATATAACTCAGGGCTCAACATTAAGGCTTTTGGATTACCTTTTTTTGGACAACATTAAGGATTTTTTGGTGTTGTAAATACAATTTATTCTGAAGCAATATTCTCATCAGTGTTCAGTCAGCTTTTACATATTTAAATCTGCATATTTATGATATTTTAACCTTTATAAAGAGCATGTTCCCCTAATCGGTTTAAATATATGCTTCATCTTTCATTTTAAATTCTTAAATTTATTCAATAAATTCAATTGAAATAGTAAGAAACTATATAGCTATTACCAATCAAATTAATTAATTTACACTGAAATATTACAACTGCATTAAATAATGTTATGAGATTGTTTTAACTATTTTTTGAATATACAAATAGAATGATTGCCTACTTTTAAACACGAAATTAAACCATCAGTAGGGGGCGGCAGATCACCGTATTAATAAGTGAGTTATTGAGTCATTTATTAAAATGATTCGTTCAAACGGCTGAATTGTTAAGGAATGAGGCAGTTGTTTAATAGAGATTTCTAATGTGACGTCATCGTGACGTGAACGCAAAGCATTTTGGGAATCCGCAGCACAAACGTGTGAAGAACGCAGTGTTCAAGATGCCGTCTACCTGCTGTGTTATAAACTGCAATAGTCCTTCTTGCACATTTCTAAAAGATTCAAAAAGTCGAGACAGGACCTATCGTCAAAACTCTACCGACCACTCTAACTTAGTTCATCCAAAACAAACTAGAAAATAAGACTCAAAGTGCTAAATACCTGAATTATCCTTTAAGAACGGATCAATATATTTGTTATCCTTAATTTTAATTAACCCTAACTTTATTCTCATCTGAATGGTAA
The DNA here is from genome assembly GCF_051911475.1 of Siphateles boraxobius. Classification (NCBI taxonomy): domain Eukaryota; kingdom Metazoa; phylum Chordata; class Actinopteri; order Cypriniformes; family Leuciscidae; genus Siphateles; species Siphateles boraxobius. Next base: position 15,462,997 of record NW_027508975.1, read on the forward strand.
ATAATTGATTTTCGTATAAAATAATACTACCATTAAAAACACATTTGATTTTCTGTTTTAATCAATGTATATGTAACTGCTCTGAAGACAAGAAATGAAAACCAATGCGATATGATTAATGTTCAAAAGATGTAACCCACAGACTGTTTTGAAATGGGGTTGGATGTTGCTTTTAAAACTGTGTGTGTTTGGTTGGGTGACAGTTGTAGGTTACAGCTTGACAAGAGTTTAGAGTGTGAAAAAAGCACAATGTTGTGTTTTATTGCGAGTGTAAGTTACACAAATATAAAGTAAACACTTTGCAGTTTGAATGATAATCTCTATGAACAAAATGACGGAGTATTTCTCCATATTATACTCTCTCACACACGCACAGTTCGATCGCGTCTCTCTCTCTCTCTCTCTCTCTCTCTCTCTCTCTCTCTCTCTCTCTCTCTCTCTCTCTCTCTCTCTCTCTCTCTCACACACACACAGTTCGATCGCGTCTCTCTCTCTCTCTCTCTCACACACACACACACTAACACACTCCAGCATTGCAATCTTGACATGAATTCTGACTGCATCCAGATAGATGATAGAGAGCGAGGAGTGTGGTGCTTAAAACATTAGCATACTTTTGAACGGACGACAGTTTTCTGGTATGGTCCGACAATGTTTTCTTTAGCCCGCTGCATTTTGTAAGATTATATTCTGTTTCTCACGCTATTTTTTTTTTTTCATGCCAGAACACTAGCCTGCTATGCCAGCCCATGTAAACGGGCCAAACATACCCATAATTCTTTGCGTTCTGATGATGTTGCCGCCCAGTTGGTCACATGTCTTAGCGATCTCTATAGGTCATTGAATCTTTGACTCAACCGATTCATTCAAAGCGCTGAATCATTCAGTAGGCTAATGCGGTTAAGTTTTCCGGTGAGATACACTGCACATTTTAAATGTACAAATATTGTAAGTAAACAACAATAGTCCAAGTTTAGAAAAACATTTTTATTAAGACTTTAAAAAATAATTCTGCATCTATTTTTAGGTGTGCCAGGTGCCACTGTGGGTGGCACCGGCAGACCCTGGCACACCCGTGGCTACGCCTATGTTATATTCCCTTGCTCTTTAAAAATAAGAAGTTTTATGTACTGTGCCGAAAGTGCAAAAGTAGACCCATAAGATATATTCATGATTCTGATACAACCATGAGTTCATTAATATGACTGTTATATTTACACGTCAACATCTATCTGACATTCAGTGACAGGTTTGAAGAAAATCAGTGTGAACTGCCAAACATAAAAAAATTATATAAAAAAACAACAAAATAAAAAGTACATCAAGTACCTGAGGGTGGACATATCTTCCTTAGTCGACATGGACGATCCATGCGAGTGCAGATAAGAGGGTGGACGGGAGGCCTGGGGACCCCGGCGGATCAGTTTGCCAGTGACAGGGTCATAGGTCCGCATTTCCGGTGGTGCAAGGGACTTGTGCTGAACAGGGGGGGCCTGGAAGAGAGGCCTCGGGACGGACTCCTGGAGGTCTAGAAATGCGGCGGGACTATTGCTTCTGAAAGACAGTGAAAGATTTTGCACATTTTCGTTTGTTCAGATTGCATATCAAAAAATGTCACTCAGATGGAAACTTTTCTTTTTAAAGTAATAAACAACAATTATAATAATAATACTAATAAATGTCAAATGAAATCAGTCAAAATTACCAAAAACAAACAAACAAAAAAACGTATAAGGGTAAAGTGGATAGGTTACATAAAAAATAGGTTACTTTATATCTTAAATGGAACACAAAAGGAAAAGTTTTGAAAAATATTAACAATGAATAGAGTGAGCACAGATGCTCCCATGTTAAAAAAAAAGCACCATAAAGGCCCATTCACACCAATAACATTAACTATATTAGTGTCTACGCCAATAAATTTCTGTTTATTATAAGCGTGAGCTGCATTTATGTCATTTAGATGTTTAAAAGCTCAAGCTCTTTAATTAATCAAACTGATTGAATGCCAATGTTTGTATTGTTCATCAGCTAGGGAAAAAATGGTCAAAGTGATTCCAATGATACTATTCCTCTGTGTGTCAATCATAGTTGTGGTGTGGACTTCTCTATTCTCATAGAATTATAACAATTATTAAAACTTTATAGTTATAATTCTTGTTGTGGATGGCCTTTTAAAGGTAACAAAAGTATTTCATCTCAATAGTTAGCTCAGTTGTGTGCTATATTTCTAGTCATCTGAAGCCAGATGACGACTTTGTGAGAACAAACAGATTGAAAAATCATGCTTCACAGTCAAGGTTACAATTCACTTTCCATTGACATTCTGCTGAGCATCTCCTTTCATGTGCCTTCATGTGTGAAGGAAATTCATGTGCATTTGGAACAAAGAAAAGGCCATTTTTAACTCGATAATTTAAAATTCTTTAATAGAATTTTTAAAAAAGTCAGTAAACACTGAAAATTTCTTGGCAAATGTGAGAAGTTCAGTGTTTCATATTCTATGTAGAGCCCGACCGATATGGATTTTTGGGGGCCGATGCCGATACCGATTAAAAAAAGCCTAATGCCGATATATCGGCCGATATTATTTATGTGTACAGTAGCAATATTATTGATGTGTGTTATAGTACAGTACCAGTCAAAAGTTTGGACACACTTTCCTATTGGTGTGTACAAACTTTTGATGGGTACTGTATATAGAATACACAGTATTTAAACAGAATAAATATATAAACGTTTTGCAATGATCACTCAAATGTGGTGATCAAACTAACACTTGTGTGACAAAGATATGTAATGGAGGCAGGGGGAATGATAGAATGAGAATGATACATTTGAGCTGTAACCAAACTAGTTTGTTGCATGTTATATTATATTATAGTCTAAATACTGTTGCATAATCTTCACTAACGACTTTGTCTTTTAATTTAGTCATGTTATATAAAACAACTTGTATCAATAAATATATCAAAAGTGTCACTGACATTATCTTCTATTTTTAGTATTAATTCCTCTAATCTCTACCAGTGGAGGAATAACTCAGATCTTTTTACTAAAGTAAAATTTATAGTATCATAATGAAAACGTTTTTAATTTAACAGACTTTTATACTATTTTAAATAAGTAGTAAGCAAAATGTACCTACTAAACGTGAAACTAGGCTACTTTTAATGCAAAATGGCCCTATATAAAGTGTTATAATTATATAAATTATTGGAATATTGCTTGATGTTGTAACGTAGCGTTATAGGCAGAATGAGCTTTAACACTGTGTCTACACACAGGATGCGGTTTATTGCTCGCGTGAGTCGCAATAGCTGTTTACCCAAGAAGCGGAAAAGCACCCGTTACAGAGCAGAATGGGCCATCCGTTTACTGTCGGAGATTTGTCGCTCGCGCCACACATTTTAATCAATGCTTAATCAATCCATTGCCTGGATTTAATAAATAAGAAGTAAATATATCAGACAATATAATCAGGACTTCTCAGCTGCATGCTTGCAATAGTCACAAGCTCACACAATACGTGACAGAGGCTGGCAGCAGAGAAATCAATTCAGTGAATTACACTGCGCAAATCAAAAGTAATAGTCTACTACCCACTGGATGAAGAAGGGTTGGCTCTCAACAGAACATATAATATTCATTTTATTTTATTTTTCGTGTTCGCATTTATGAGGAAAAAACTGACGTGACAAGCTCCGAAAGCGGCACTAAAGTGCTTTAAAACTTTCACATAGACCTCGAACAGAAAGCACAAAGCCTTTCATTAAAGTCAATTTCGTTTTGTATTAATTATATCTCTTGTATTAATTATATTTCTCTCTGGCGCGTTCAAAGATCGCGATTCCGCATCCTCAACTTCATCTTTGCAGCCCACAATGACTGAAAAAACGTGTTATTAATAAACAATTAAAATGTCTCCTTGCTATATTTGATGTATTCATATCATTGCTTTTGCCAGGTCATTGTGACAGCTTTTAGGTGCTTTATTGGCAGCGCCACCCTTACATGAATCACCGCACGCCGCATTTTTTTTTATATTAATTTATCGGCCATTATAAATGCCGATACTGATAGTTATGAAAATGCCTAATATTGGCCGATAATATCGGCTCGCCGATATATCGGTCGGGCTCTAATTCTATGTATGAGTGTTGCAGTTCAGCGAGTGCAAAACACAATGAAAATACTGATAAAACAGAATTGTTGTTACAGTCCTAATACTGTAAGGCCCATGTGAACAAAGGATAAAAGAAAAGCAAGAAAGACAGAGGCAAAGGGAAGGAGTGCAAGAGATAAATACCTGTGTGATTTGTTATAGTCCTCTTTGAGAGGAAAGAGTTCCTCCTCTACTCGCTCCCAGCGCTCCAAGCAGCCCCACAACCAATCAGGATTTACCACATGAAGATGTTTACAGTCCTGAGCTTGACGAACTTTCTCTGTACCTGAAAGAGAGACACACACACACACACACACACACAGATATACATATATATTGAGATAAACAACACCACACTTTCAGTGTGCAAGTTTCTTGCCAGTGTCTCTCACTCCACTATTAGCGGAGAGGAATGTACAGTGCCACAGGCAAAAGAAAACTATCATCTGAATTAATCATGTTGAGAAAAGAAATAAAAGTTTACCACATGACCAATCACTGCTACTGGCTATCAAAAAAAACAGTAATAATTTGTCAAGTTTAAAAAAAAAAATTTAACTTTTGAAATCGAGAACAGATGTGATTCTCAAATCGATCTGTACATACGATACACAGTAGACAAATGGAAAGAGTAACATGCTTCTCTAGATAGCAACTAACAGCAGTTACTACACTGATGCCCAGCCATATTATTATATATATTACAGTCATTTATTAATACATCAAACTATTGTCTTATTTTGCTGCCATTTTATAAAAGAATACACTACTGTTCAAAAGTTTTGTTAGAAAGATTTTTTTTTAATTATTATTCTGCAAGGACACATTAAAATGATCACAGTAAAGTTACAGTAGAGACATGCTACACATGTGTTTGTTTTTCACATTTTTCAAATAAATGCTATGTTTTAAATTTCTATTCATCAATCATGAATTATGAATTAGGCCCTAGGCACAAAATCACTCTCACAGAGCTTTTCCTCGACTGGTGGAATGACCTGCCTATCTCAATTCGAGCAGCTGAGTCTTTAGCCATAATGTTTGAAGACACATTTCATCAGCACCTGACCAATTAATACTAGCACTTGCCTTACCTATTCTATTTGCTTTGTTTTTCTGATAAAATAAATAAAACCTTGCTATGTGTACTGTCCTAGACTAACTGAGATTTGTTACAGCACTTGTACACTGTTGCCCTCTTGCTGGTCTGATTGCTTCTATTGTTCTCATTTGGAAGTCGCTTTGGATAAAAGCGTCTGCTAAATGATTAAATGTAAATGAAAAAAATTAATTAACCAGCAAACCTGTTTTTAATTTTGATAATAATAAGTGTTTCCTGAGCAGCAAATCAGCATAATTTCTGAAGGATAATGTTACACTGAAGACTTAATATTTCAGTTGTTATCACAAGAATAAATTACATTTTAAATTATATTTAAATAGAAAACATTTTAAATTGTAGTAATATTTCAGAATTGTAATGGGTCTCATTCACTAAACATGCAAACGCACAAATTTGGTTTGAAATCTGCGTACCAACGTTTTCAAGAGTAAGAAAAGCAGACATACGTACGCAGTAGGGGTGGAACGGTACATGTATTCGTATTGAACCAAATCGGTACGGGCGTCACGGTTCGGTGCATGAATTAACACAGAGAATACACGGTATAAAAATAAATAAAACTTGCGTGCAAATTAATTAATGTAATGCTGAACTACTGTTAGACACGCGGGTCCTTTAGGGACACCTAATCTGTTGCCCTGCTAGGTTTGTATACTTTAGCCTGCCTCCGCAGCGCAAGCCTCCGCTGACCGCGCGCGCCTTCCCAAATGGACGAGGCATTTATACTTCGCGCTCGCCGGTGTACTATTCTTTGAAACGACAGTCTGCGACTCGGTGTAATTGTCCTCTAAACCATCAGGAATCAGCGGTGAGAAGTAAGGTACACTCTTGAATGTTTATTTTAGTACTTTAGTACTCTACTAACACTTTGGGACACCCAAACCACACTACTAAAGAATCGTGTAAAGCAGTAAACCAGATTATTCCTTGTTACATTAGAAAAAAAATGGATATGAGAAAGTAACCTACAACTAAATTAACGTTATCTTACATTTTCTAAACATTTTTATTTAGTTTGTGAACCTTTTTATAAAAAATGGCCATTTATTTTTATTTAAAGGGCCTATGTCTGCTATTGTTGGCTCATTTTGTTAATGTAAGCTATTAATTTAGACGCAAGAACTGGGTGTAAAATATAATAAAAATAAAAATAATTGCCTTCTGCATTTTTGTTTTGCTTTTCCCTCCATTGTACCAAACTCGTACCGAACTGTGATGTCTGAACCGAACCGTGACTTCTGTGTACCGTTCCCCCCCTAATGCGCAGATATTGAATCTGGGTCTGTACTCTGTATAAAATATGAAAGCCCTTATATGGAAATGTTTTGGGTGTGTTTTATGCAAATTAATAAACTCATGCATGCGGCCGCTCATTTAGAATACTTTTGAATTGTAGTGTATAATTTATTGAAAGTTTATAAAATATATGCAATAAAAAAAACATCAAGACTTGACATTTGAAAACACAACAGGATTAAAACTTCTTTACAATAGCTTTTATGATGGAATTTAATTATACAGCAAACCCAGCAGCAAAAACATCTTGAAGTGATTGGGTTCATAAAGCATTATTATATTACAGGAGAATTGTATCGATTTTACGGTTTTCAATCTCCTTGCATTCTGATGCAATTGAATGCATTCAATTGAAAATGCAATCAGTGTTTTCAGAATGTGATGAGTAAAGAACAGTTACACAATTCTACCTCTGCCTGCTGATCTATGTATACATATTTTTCTACCATTGTAGTCAAAATTGTGTGGTGCCATGATAAAAAGTTATGCTTGTCTTATCAAACACCACTAATCATGTTGGTCCAAATAGGCCATGAATAAAATCTGCTCACATCCACCTACTGACTTTCATTATGGAACGTCCTGTTTCGCTGCCTTTGTCTGAATTGATCATGTGTGAAGTTGTGTCTGTAAAAGCGAGGGATTAGAAAGCGGGAAGGACATGCACGCAATTACACAATCCAGCCACCAGACAAATAATTTGGCATCAAAGGCTGAGATCTGTAAAAAGCTGTCAAAAAAAATACAGTACAGTAAAGGGAGAGAAAATTTGGCAGCTCTTCGCTTCTTTTTTTCTCCCGTATGGCTTTGTGGATTTCCTTCCACTCTTCCTCTCATTAGCCGTTCGAAATTTAAACTGTCTTGCGGTCGCTGTGTTTGGCAGAGCTGAGGCTGCTTTTGGACAAATGCAGGGGGATGGGGGGGTAACAGTCTAATATGGCAGTGTGGTGACATTGGAGTGTGGAAATGTTTGCTTAATGCTTAATGGTGGCCAATTAGACAGCACTCGACAGTAATTACATTTGCACTTGATCGTCCAAGTGTGTGTCTCAGTGTATGTGTGTGTGTGGGCTTTTTCGGGGGTGGATAGTGTCAAGATGAGCACAGAGGAACAATAAACTCATTTGGGTTTGAATAAATAGAAGTTCATGAAGCTCCAAGACTGTGTGTCAGACTTGATGTTGACCTTCGGCTAATTCCAGTCCTGTTATTTACTCTTTAAAGTGAAGAATAACTTCAGGTTATGTCATCTAGAAGTTATTCTGCCAGAGAAAAGGATGACGCTAAAATAATCAAGCATCATAAAATGCTTGATCTGGATGATGCATAATTCAATAGCAATGCGTATATCCAGAGTTGCGAAGAAGAATATGCATAAAACATTTGCAAATAAAGCACCAATTCAATTCCACATGTTCAAGAAAACAATCTTCACTTCCAAGGATACTGGCGCAAAGTATAAGTAATAAAAAAAAATTTAAAAATGGGAAGGCTGTGACTCTTTTTTTCCCCCTACATAATAAATTAGTTGCGCCTCGGAGATGAAATGCAATAAAAACGCTGTCATTTTTGTGAACGCAATCATACAAGACAGTTTTGGGACGTAGTTATACCAAATTTTGTTGCACATCCAGGAATTTATTCGGTAGGTGTGTTTCTGTTGTAGTTTATGTACGTTTTCTTACAGAATAAAAAAAATATCCTTAATTGAGCGGATGTGTTTTTTATGGCCATTTTAAGATTTTATGTGCATCTTGACCTTTCCACCCAGTCTTTTTTATTCAATACTTTTAAATTCACAAAATAATGTATGGATGGAAACATCTTTTGTCATTAGGAAATTTATTTTGTTGTTAATGTAAGTAAACCAATGTAAGTTTATCTAGTTTAAAACAAGCATAAATATAGCCTTGACATTTTTTTATTTCACTATCAAGTAAAAAGTAATGATTACAGTAAGTTCAAAAAATACCAATTGGTTGCACCACATGACTGATTTGGCATACTTCTTTTCTAATTGTAATAATTGAAAATAATTTAATTCTTTAGCAAATAATTGTTAAAGATTATTTCAAACTTTTTATCTTTTTAAGAATTTAGATTTTTTTATGTTCCCCAAAAATATACAAATTTATTTTTAAAAAATGTATATAAACTTTATAGAAGAGAATAAAAACTGCATCATGTCATTGATCCATATCATAGTGCAAACTACATAGACTATAGTCATGATTGTACGGTTGTAACGATACCATCATGTCAAGATTCGATACATATCACGATACTGAACTCACGATACGATATTATTGCGATACTCCAAGACATATAGTAAAAAGTTAACAAAAAATGTACTGTTGATGCTTTAAAATGCTGTGTGCTACATTGAGGTGGAAATGAATAAGCTTGGACTTAGGGCTGAAAATACAGAATTATTTTAGACAAAATTGCTTGCACTCTGGCACTGACTAGATATATTACTAATAATGTTGGCCACTTTTTACAGGTAACATAAGACATTTAGCCTGATCATAACCCACAGATGTTCTGTTATCATACATTATATTCAACATTATATTTAGTCGTTTAATGTAGTACTGACACTAAAACTCTATAAACTTGAATTTTTTCTCACAGTAATTTTCACTTTGGGTGAACTATACACAGTCACATTTTTGTATTGCGATATATTGTGAAACGATTTATTGTTACACCACAACATGATTGTCAATGTCACATTCCAACATCCTCATTGACAGACAAAATTAAAATTGTGGCGTGCATATTAAAAAAAGGCCATTGTGCTACTGTTGGAAATGTTTTGTCGGGAAAAGAAAAGGAGCCTGGAGTGTCTGCACTATGCAGTCAGTCATGACCAGTGTCGGGAGTAACGCGTTACAAAAGTAATGCATTACAGTAACATATTACTTTTTGCTGTAACGCTGTAGTGTAAGGCATTACTAATCAATTTTCAGTAATATTTTACTATATTACATGTTCAGTTACGCTTGCGTTACAACACACTTTTAGTTTTAATTGTAAAAAAACAACAACAAAAAAACACCAAGACCGCGAGACATTAACGAATGAAAAATGCAAGTAGGCTAAGTTCGTGTCCAAGTTTGTAAATTAAGACTAAATGGCAGCGTCTGATATATTTTTTTATAGCGATTTGTTTTTTACAGGAGTGCCGTGAGTCATGATTTCGGCCTCTGTGCTTGCGCTGGCCAGTGGAAAAGTGGCTAATGGGTGAAGATGCCATGAAGAAGACATGTACATTCAGTGATGGACATATGCGCATTAGGCTACTCCATTTGTTCTGTGTTTTCTTTCTAAACAGTTAGGCTGTTTAGGTGGTATTTTTCTTGTTTTCATCACGCAATCATTTTTGATGCGGTGGTGACGCGTTCACGTAAGATGATGTAAGGAAAGCAACTAAAAGCTGTCACAAAGAACCGGCAAAAGCAATGATAATGAATATGTCAAATATAGCAAGGAGACATTTTAATTGTTTATTAATAAAGATGACGTTGACGTTGCTGACTCGCGATCTTCGCAGTAGTGAATGCGCCAGAGAGAAATGCATATTTCATACAGATAAACAGAGAGCAGTCCGTTTTCTTTCGTTTTTCATTGTTCTGTTTACAAGTAGACATTTCAATATGTAACTGCTTTTGGTGCCGCTTCAGAGCGGTCGCGACCGTAACGGAGAACTGTCACGCACATTGTTTTTTCCTCATAAATGCGAACACGAAAAATAAAATAAAATGAATATTTTATGTTCTGTGGAGAGCCAACCCTTCTTCATCCGGTGGGTAGTATAACTTTTGATTTGCGCAGTGTAATTCACAGAATTACAAAAAAATATTTTGCCTCCTAAAAGTTAAATATTATTTTTGTCACCCATGAATGAATGCGTGAGTATTTCCCTCATATTAAATATAAAACGCATGTGTAGACTGATATTTTTCTAATGTCTGGACTCTTTTAAGGGGGTATCCTATGGATAAACAGACGTTTCAATATATTGGTATTAAATGCATTTTCTGAGAATTTATATTTCAAGTTTTGACTGCAAATGTCAGGTCCATAACGTTGGAAATCCCCAATTTCAAATAATTTATCCTCAACTAGTTTTGTAGTGTAGGTCTATGTATTTTATAATGTTAAAGGATAACTAAACACTACAACAACTTTTTTTAGTTGATGATCTGTAAGAATGGAGCTTCATAAATGCTGTTCATTGATTCCAGTAAATTTTTTGACATTTGGGTTTAAAGTGTTTTAATTCTACAATATATGGTGCAAAAACGTCTGAGTGCTGCCCTCTTCAGGTTGAACGGTGGCTTCTGCAGTTGAATTTTCCTATTGGATGTTTGCGGTGGTTCGTGACGTAGCGGTTGCCGGTGACAAGGGCAGGTTCCATAAAAAGAGATGCATCTCAGGTGCACACCCCCCTCCGCTGGGCTATGCCCACTTTTCCAGCATTTTTCAAATATTGCCAGTGGGTGGAGTCAGGCTCTGACCAGGGGTTTAGTTACCCTTTAACTTCAAAATTCAAATAATACTAATAGTAATTTAAAGATGTGGTAGCATTGGATTTGGACGGGAAGGATAACTCTTGGAGTTGGAAGGGGTGTGTCGCGATTCTCCAGGTTCATGGATCTGAGTTTCGTGTAATCATTTTGCTAAGCCCATCATTTTTGTTGACCTCTCTGATTAGCACAGAGTTGAGACAAAGTTCGTCTCCACTGCTTATGACACAATGCACCAGAGCTCGAGACTAACGCCGTCCTATCGTCCTGGGGACGATAGAAAATGTGTTTAGGACGAACAGAAATATTCTCCAGGACGTCTACAGGACGAAAGACATTTTTGTATGTGTGTTCATTTATTACTATCCTATTAGGCTAACTTACTTAGAAAATGCCAAAATTAACCGACCAAACGCTGACTACAACGGAGCGCGTCTTCTCATGCTGTTACTATAGTTACTATCACTGGCCGCTACTCACCCGGAGACGTGTTCCGCGGTACCGGGTGCATATGGGTGCATCTATCAAATGACTTAATGACATCGCATATATGTTGCGCTGGTTAAACAACGGTAAAACATATTGCTTTGCTTTTCATATTTGCTAAATAATAGCTACCGTCTGTGTCTGTCTCAATGGGGCTGTTTACACCTGGCCACTTCATGCGTTTTCTCAGATCGGTAAGCTATCTGATTTATCAAAACGATTCCATTTACATCTGAATGCACCAATCAGGCGAGTCAGATACATCTCTTAAAAAATTACCAATCAACACCTCTATGAGATCTGCTCGTCACATTAACAAAAGGATCAAAATAAACTACAACCTCACACAGAGCACTGTGCATTTAAATATAACACAGATATGAGTAAGCAGACAAACCTGTCAAAAAAACATCTTTTTTGGTGTAAAATATTTTTCTGATAAAAATTGTGATTATGATTAAAAAATTTGCTGTTTTTTTGAAGGGCTGCACAAGTTGGCCAAACATTTTATGATATCACATATAAAATGTGTATAGTAACCATAATATAATAATGATAATAATTTTACAGTAGAAACTAAGGGCCTGCATTGGGATTGAGTCCCGCCGGGTCCCGCGGGACCCAAAGCAAATCTCGCGGGAGCGGGCGGTTTGAACTTTGTTGCGGGCGGGAATGGGCGGCTAAAAAAAACCCTGCGGGATCGGGAGGTAGCCTAGTGGAGAATGAGATGTCAATAAATGACGTGGAAAAGAACCTCAAATGAGGTATTTACAGCACAAAACGTAAGCAAGGCAAGTCTGACATTTGGAGAAGTTTCTCAATTGTTTGTGACAAAGATGGAAAGGAACTGGACTTTGTTCATTGTGACAAATGTACATAGGATATATATATTGACATTGACAATTGATGTATTATCACCGATTCCGACTTGTCAATTACAGCGAAGTTTTTGAATTTTTTGTATACTGTATTTTCTTGTGGTAGGCTATATTTTTTTCCCTCTCGGGGTGTTGTTTTGCTTTGCGGCATCATATTTGCTGTGATAGGTCCACAACAGTGCGTTTTTACCTGTCCTGTTTATTATTTAAATTATTGTAGAAAGATGTAGACAGTGGTACGCCTGCATTAACTTCACTGTTGTTGAGATTTTCCCAGAAAACGACGGCTCATTCATTTAAGAAAGAAGTTGAAGAGAGACCTCAAAAGATCTGCAATCATGTATTTGTATGTATTTATTTAAATCCATTTATCTAAATGTATTAGAAGAATAGCTAGAAAAACAGCAAATAAATAAAAAATAAATAAATACATTTAAATAAAAAAATCAATTAAATAAAAATACATTTAGATAAATAGATTTAAATAAATACAAATACATGATTGTATTGGATCCTAAGATACGACTATCTTTTAATGATCAGTGCGTCAGATGCAGGCCAGGGAAACGAAACAAACAATCCCATGAAGCTCTTTAATAATAGCAATACAGCAAAACATACAGGTCCTTCTCAAAAAATTAGCATACTGTGATAAAGTTCATTATTTTCCATAATGTAATGATAAAAATTAAACTTTCATAGATTTTAGATTCATTGCACACCAACTGAAATATTTCAGGTCTTTTATTGTTTTAATACAGATGAGTTTGGCATACAGCTCATGAAAACCCCAAATTCCTATCTCAAACAATTAGCATATCATGAAAAGGGTCTCTAAACGAGCTATTAACCTAATCATCTGAATCAACTAATTAACTCTAAACACCTGCAAAAGATTCCTGAGGCTTTTAAAAACTCCCTGCCTGTTTCATTACTCAAAACCGCAATCATGGGTAAGACCGCCGACCTGACTGCTGTCCAGAAGGCCATCATTGACACCCTCAAGCAAGAGGGTAAGACACAGAAAGAAATTTCTGAACAAATAGGCTGTTCCCAGAGTGCTGTATCAAGGCACCTCAGTGGGAAGTCTGTGGGAAGGAAAAAGTGTGGCAAAAAACGCTGCACAACAAGAAGAGGTGACCGGACCCTGAGGAAGATTGTGGAGAAGGACCGATTCCAGACCTTGGGGGACCTGCGGAAGCAGTGGACTGAGTCTGGAGTAGAAACATCCAGAGCCACCGTGCACAGGCGTGTGCAGGAAATGGGCTACAGGTGCCGCAATCCCCAGGTCAAGACACTTTTGAACCAGAAACAGCGGCAGAAGAGCCTGACCTGGGCTACAGAGAAGCAGCACTGGACTGTTGCTCAGTGGTCCAAAGTACTTTTTTCGGATGAAAGCAAATTTTGTTTGTCATTCGGAAATCAAGGTGCCAGAGTCTGGAGGAAGACTGGGGAGAAGGAAATGCCAAAATGCCTGAAGTCCAGTGTCAAGTACCCACAGTCAGTGATGGTCTGGGGTGCCATGTCAGCTGCTGGTGTTGGTCCACTGTGTTTTATCAAGGGCAGGGTCAATGCAGCTAGCTATCAGGAGATTTTGGAGCACTTCATGCTTCCATCTGCTGAAAAGCTTTATGGAGATGAAGATTTCATTTTTCAGCACGACCTGGCACCTGCTCACAGTGCCAAAACCACTGGTAAATGGTTTACTGACCATATTACTGTGCTCAATTGGCCTGCCAACTCTCCTGACCTGAACCCCATAGAGAATCTGTTGGATATTGTGAAGAGAAAGTTGAGAGACGCAAGACCCAACACTCTGGATGAGCTTAAGGCCGCTATCGAAGCATCCTGGGCCTCCATAACACCTCAGCAGTTCCACAGGCTGATTGCCTCCATGCCACGCCGCATTGAAGCAGTCATTTCTGCAAAAGGATTCCCGGCCAAGTATTGAGTGCATAACTGAACATAATTATTTGAAGGTTGACTTTTTTTGTATTAAAAACACTTCTTTTATTGGTCGGATGAAATATGCTAATTTTTTGAGATAGGAATTTTGGGTTTTCATGAGCTGTATGCCAAAATCATCAGTGTTAAAACAATAAAAGACCTGAAATATTTCAGTTGGTGTGCAATGAATCTAAAATAAATGAAAGTTTAATTTTTATCATTACATTATGGAAAATAATGAACTTTATCACAATATGCTAATTTTTTGGGAAGGACCTGTATACGTGTTTTTTCCTGCGGGACGGGAGAAGACACAAAATCAATGCATCTCTATTATTGTGCGGTAGGGTTGGGCGGTATTTCGGTAATATCGTATACCGCGGGGTCTTAAAATAGCAACGGTATCAGTTTCAATACCGTCATTACCGGCACTTATATATAATAAATAAATATAATTCATTCAATGCCTAAAAATGCTTATATAGTTGTCATCAAGTGACAGTGTGGAGGAGAGAGAGAGGGAGAAGGGAGAGGCGGTAAATACTGACTAGGCAATTTGTAAATGTTGCAATAAAAAAGGTGACGGCGAGAGATGGAAACACCTCTAACCTAATGTCCCATCTCCGAAACAACCACCCACTCAGTGCGGCGAGGATGCATTTTTCCCCGAGTTCATTAAATAAGCACATTCGTTTATATTTGTTAAAATATTATAATGTTATTTTTTTTTTACGTTGATAATGAAAACTGAACAGCACGAGTAAGATGGGATGCATCGGGAGTCAGACATTGACTACTTAATTAAGTTTCATTTTGTAAAAGGCCTTTCTTTAAAGTGAATTTCTTTTTGTATAAATTGTATCCTAATTTTAATAATATTTTTTTTATCAACCAATAATAAATAAGAATCAAATATAGCAGACAAAATAATCATGACATGATCGTGCCCTGGCGCGCCGCGGTCACTTGCATTGAAATCTCATCATAAATTAACCGAAACTCAGTGTGTCTCACACAGACATGACAGATATCTAAATAAAGCTTGAAATTTCATTAAACGAAACAATTCAAAACGAAAAGAAATAAGCCACTCGACGATTATTTAATCCATGATGTGCATTTCTCTCTATGCGCGTTCATATGGAAATGGCGATCATCAAATTAAACGAAACTATTCAAAACGAAAAGAAATAGGCTAGCCTACTCTCTGATTATTTAATCCATGATGTCCATTTCTCTCTATCGTTCACTATGGAGATGGCTATTCGTCAATTTCTTTAAACGAAACAATTCAAAAGGAAAAGAAATATAGGCAGCATACTCTCTGATTAATCCAGGATGTGCATTTCTCTCTATACGCGCGTTAACCACGGAGATATCAATCGTCAATTTCTTTAAACGAAACAATTCAAAACGAAAAGAAAAAGGCTAGCCTATACCTTCTGATTATGTAATCCATGATTTGCATTTCTCTCTATATATGCGCGTCCACTAGGAGATGGCGATCGTCAACTTAATCTTTGCAGCACTGACAGAAAAGTTGTATTAATAAAAATCAATGGACGCGTGTCACCGGATTTACAAATGCACTTGTTGCTTGTTAATTTAATTTAAATGAATTAATAAAATGAATACAATTGTCATAATTAAAATAATTAAATATTATTAATTGTCCCATTTTTGCTCATTTATAAATGGTATTTATATCTACCACTCCCTCAGCACCTGGGTTAAACAATTATTTGGCGCCAACATATTATAACGGCCCACGTATTAAAAATAGTCGAGTCTAAATAGGGCTACGGCTCATATTACATTTAATGCCGTCAACAGGGATCAGACACAACGTGCACGGGTTGGCCTTGATTTTTTTTTAAATAAAAATAAAAATGTTTTTTATGCTCGATCTGGTATTCAGTTTCTGAACGGTGTAGACACAAGCCAACAGTTTGGTGACGCTGTCTGAGCCTTAAGTCATAATTTTTAATTAGTCACGGTAATACCGTATACCCCGGTAAAAAAAGGAGGAGGTTTGACGGTATCAAAATTTGGATACCGCCCAAGCCTATTGTGCGGGAATAAATTCTAACCAGTTTTGCGGGTGCGGGCGGGAGTGGACATACATATTGCGGGAGCGGGCGGGACTGTAACGCATACGTTGCGGGAGTGGGCGGTAATGGTCAGAAATTCGGCGGGCGAGCGCGGGATGAAAAAAAACAGTCCCGCGCACGTCTCTAGTACAAACTGTAAAATTATCATACTGAAATTTATGGCTGTTCATTTGCAAACGTTAAATCTTTGATTTTGCAAGAAAATCTTAAAGTTTCTATTTCGTTGACAACAGTCAGTTTATAAGCGCTTCTCATTACAAGTATGGGAAGATGGTCGACGCATGTTCCATCCCAAATGCACGTTATAGCGAACCCAAACTCAGATGCAGATTTGAAGCTCGTGTGGCGCAACATTTATTGTGAACCGAGCGGCTGAGACAATGAAAACACTGGATCATGAGCACCACAAGTGCAAATTAATAGAACCACGCTTTGCTCTGAAACATGCAGCACATACATTTATTTTTATTTAATCAAACCACAGCTTTTGAGATTTGATATTCGCACTAGACCATAACCCCAATTTCGTTATATTAATCATGCAGCCCTTCAGGACTTCCCTAAGGCCAACTAGTTGTTCAGACAACCCACTGATTAGCAGTGCTGGGTAGATTACTTACCAATTGTAGTCAGTTACTGATACCAAATTACATGACAAAAATTGTAGTAAGTAACATAATCCATTCCATTACATATTTAAGGTAATATAATTTACTTTTGACCCAACTCATTTAACACATTGATTTGAATAGGATCATTTTCTACCATATTGATATAAAATACAAAGATAAAGAAAATATATTACATTCTTTGTTATCAAAAACATAAAGTGCATTAAATATTACATTACGTTAGGGTTTTCCACAAAGGGGTACATGATGTTACTGCAAGAAAAATAAAAATAAAAATAAATAACTATCAAAATAAAACACAAATATTTTGTTTACCTGCATGTCAAGAGACCATTAATCGACATCAGTGGACGGTGAACTTAATTTTATTATTCAATTAATTTTATTATTGACCTAATTTATTACCTTAAAATCTCAGTGGGTACTTCGTGGAAATATATTAGGTCAAAGAGGTTCAGCTGACAAAAAAGTTGGTGAATACCTGCATTGCATTTAAATATGAAATGACGTGAATTTGTACATTTTAATCTGTTTGAAAGACAAAAGCCTTCCTAAGACTGTAAACATGGCTAAATTACTCACCGAGTAATAATTTAAATAATAATAATAATGTGTTCGTTAAGTGCTGATTAGATATGCAGTGTTGAGAAAACACTTCTTAAAAGTGAAATGATTTCTGTGGATCTCAGTTTTCAGTGATAGGCTCATTACTAGTTTTCTGGTCTGTGTTTGCAATTCCACAAACCTGGATGACCTTCTGAACGCAAACAAGTAGTTGGCTTGTTTAGAAAAGAAAATGGAAAATATAATTAAAAAAAAAGTGGACAATCAATAAATTATGATTTATTTACTGCCACTGTGAGAATAACATGTAATCAATAAAAAAGTAACTAAGTCTGATTATTTTAAATTATTTTAAAACGTAATCTACAGTGCATGCAGAATTATTAGGCACGTTGATTTTTTTATCATACCTTTTTTCCAGGCACATTTTGCCAATTCCAAACCACATTAATCTTAATAACTACCATTAATTTAGCATTTAATCATTTATAAGTTATATATACTTTTTCATGATGGCTGGAAATGAAAAACACTTATATTCAGGTGTGCAGAATTATTAGGCACGTTTTCTGTTACAGATAAAATAAGCCAAAAAAGAGATTTAACTAACACTTAAAAAGTCAAAAATTATGAAACGCCAATGAGAAGGATGCAATACTAATGCAATACTAGAAATTGCAGTTAAGGCATGACCATTGGACAGTGAAATGCTCATTGGGTCAGACAAATACAGGTGGAGAAGAAAAGACACATGTTAACTGCAAAAGAATTCAGAATTAAGGTGAAGAATTAAGTGTGAAACCACCAGGAACCCTTTAGTCTCCAGCGCCACCATTTCCCACCATCTTCACTCTTGAAGGACCAGCACCACATCCTCTTGTACCACTGTTTGAAAAATTCATCTTCCAGAATCTGCCAGTATGTTTTGTAAGTACATTTTTTAGTCCATCTCTACAAAACGACTTCAGGGTAGGAGATGGACTAAAAATGTACTACAAATTAACTCCCAAAACTTACTGCCAGATTCTGGAAGATGAATTCTTCAAACAGTGGTACAAGAGGCTGTGGTGCTGGTCCTTCAAGAGTCACTCTCAATCTGTCTGTCTATAAAGCCTATAAAAAACAGTCTTCATATATTTTACTACACTTGTGATTCTTATTAAGCGGGGGGATTTTTTTAGGATTATTAGCAGTTCTGGAAAATGGTGGCACTGGAGACTAAAGGGTTTCTGATGGTTTTACACTTAATTCTTCACTCTTTTGCGTTTAACGTGTCTTTTCTTCTCTACCTGTTTTTGTCTGACCCTGCTGACCCAATGAGCATTTCACTGTCCACTGGTCATGCCTTAACTGCAACTTCTAGTATTGCATTAGAATTGCATCCTTCTCATGGGCATTTAATATTTTTTGACTCTTCAGTCTTAGTTAAATCTCTTTTTTGGCTTATTTTATCTGTAAAAGAAAAAGTGCCTAATAATTCTGCACACCTCAATTCAAGGCGTTTTTCATTTCCAGCCTTCATGAACAAGTATGTATCACTTATAATTATAAATGATTAAATACAAAATTAATAGTAGTTAAGATTAATGTGGGTTTGGAATTGTCGAGATGTGCCTGGAAAAAAATATGATCAGAAAATCGACATGCCTAAAAATTTTGCACGTACTGTAATTATAAGCACTTAATTTTTTGAATCTGAATGTGCAATCAGTTACTACCCAGCACTGCTGACTAGTCACTTTTGAAAATATCCCTTCTTTACTAATGTGTTTTAAGCATGCATGTTAATATTTTCTTATATCTTCAGCTTCCACTGATTGTGACTGAAAGCATTGAGACTTCAGATAGTCTACCTACAAAAGAATCTAACAGTGACTCACCTGCACGTGCAGCAATAAGGTGGGTGGTGCGGTTAGGGTCTTTGGCATTGAGCACCAAGGTCTTGCCAAGCTTGGCACCCAATGCCTTGGCGTGATACCACTCCCTCGTGCGCTCCATTGGGTAGTTGGTGGGATACAGGCCGCTGAAAATTACTGTAGTGCCCTCCAGCGAGCGGCCTTTCAGTTCCGGAACGATTTTTCGAATGTCCGGAGTCTCTGAACTTTCTTTCTTAAGGAAGGCCTCATAGCGTGAGTAATACTCACTGTGGATTCGAACCAAAACCTCCTCCAAGTAAATGAGGTGGTCGTCCTGGTCAATGTCTTCCTCTTCCTCATCATCCTCATCCTCCATACTATGATCTAAAGACTCCTCACCCATAGTGACACCTGACTGCTCACTGTTTTGAGACTCTGTTTCAACTTCCTTCTTGTCAGAACAGCCGTTGCCTAAATCACTGAGACCCTCGGGATCTGTTTCTGGGACATCATCCCCCTCTGTTCTCGGTTTGTCCCCATCCCCATCTTCCACTTTGCTTTTACACTCCTCTGTTTTTGTTTGTTTGGTTTTCCCAGCGTCCACTGGCTGTCCTTCGCCATCACTGTCAGATAATCCCATTTTACCCTCGCTTTCGCTGTCGCTCGAAAGGTCAAAATCCAGATCATTGGCAGTGGCGTCAAGAGCAGTGTTTGGGATGTCAGTCTCACCTGAGGTAGATGTAACACCTGAGCTGCCCTCGCCCTCCATTTTCGCATTACACTTGTCATCTCTGCTCTCACTCTCCCCTGTGGGGTGAGTCCTCTCATTGGCTGAAGCTCCCTGAGTGGTGGTGGCAGAGGACAACTCCTCATGCCCAGTTTTTCTGTCTTTGCTGGATTTCCTGAGGCCGTTTCTCTGTTCCTCCTGTCCTGATGATTCCAAGTTCTCTGCAGGTCGCCCGGCCTGGCTACCTACAGCATGGTAACAGAAGTAATGCTTGGTTATTATTAATATAACAATTAAAACTCTAGGGCTGCACGATATTGGAAAAAACATTTTTTTCTGAGATATATTTTGCAATATGAAAAATAAATTCACCAGATGACTTGAATAGCTCTATTTTTTTTTATATAAAAATTTGCATAGAAAATAACAAACAAATTACTAAATAAGCAAAGATATATTCAATAGAACAAGAAGAAGAGAAGATCTTTTGGATGAAATCAAAAGGGACAGAAAGGACTGAGGGACAGAAAGCCCTCAAATTTCATCAAAAAGATCATTTGTGTTCCGAAGATGAACGACAGACTTACGGGTTTGAAACGAAATGAGGATGAGTCATTAATGACAGAATTTTCTTTTTTGGGTGAACTAATCCTTTAATAGAATGCTAATCAACAGCAAACTCTACTGGAATCAATTGCATGTCGAGTCTCTTGTGCATTTCATATGAGCAGCACTATTTGTGTGCCGTGCAGAGTTGCTCGTCACAAGTCACTTTAGGTTAGGATACTGTCTTAGAAGGTAGCCTATATGGATAAGACATTAGGGCAGCTTAGGCTAATTTGCAGTTCGCCGAGCTATAACGTTAAATAGAGTCACTAGGAATATGAACATTACCTTTTTTGGTCATCTGGGCCTCTCGTGAGCCCGGTGGGGCGTTGATGTCACCGGTGCCCTGGAAGTAGATATATTTCTTCACTGTGATGAGGTTGGGGGCGAACTTCCAAACATCCTCTCTATCGTCTATGATGCACACCATGGAGTCTCCACAGGGGAACAAATTTCTACAAAAGGCACACCAGTTTTTATACTGACATATGTATATGCTCATATTTAGCAGCTGGACTAAATGAACAGAACCCAGACAGTGCCAGCCTGCCAAAACCAAAATGTCAATGAGCATTTATTAACATTAACATAATACTGTTTATATCCAAAAACTGTTTGGATAATTAACTGGTCTCAAGGGGATTTCTAGTGGATATATGAATTCAGTTCTTCTCAAGCTTACACAGGTGTCCAAGCAGAGGAACCACAGGTGTAGAGAATGACCTTAACTAATGTTAAATAACGTTTGACAAACACAAACTGTCCCAATGCACTGGAAAATTATTTTTGTGCTGTCTCCCTTTCGAATAAATACCTTGATAATTTGTTATTCAGACATTTTGAAGTATCTTGAGCATCCAAACACGTTTGGGGCCACTGGGTATGCACCGTAATGAGTATAGATTTATCTGTAAATGTCTAGTACATCTAAACAGCCCCTGAACATCTTTCTAACAGCTTGATTTTTGAAATGGCAAACAACGCCATTCACACTAATAGAAGCATTGGGTTGCAGAGACTCGGCTTCTGTAGGTTTATCGACCTAAAGAAAGTAATCTGTGTGCAGCTGAATTCTTTGAATGACACTGGCTGCTCTGTAAGTCTGTTCTTCATTCAAGGTCAGTATAAAAGCTCCATATGAAGCCCACACATATTAAGAGTCTGTCATGAGAAAAGTGAACTGGATTTCCTCCAGTGTAGTTAACGCATAAAACAAGAAAAACAGACTGTGCCTGGAAGCCTTCAGTCGTTTTTGTCATCAAAGCAGGACAATTCATGCTTTAATACTGATATTTATAATAGTATATCATAGTATGTGTATACATTTAATGATTAAAATGTTCAACATTCAGCCTCCAAGGTTCAGAGAGTGTTTCACCTCAAAAGAAATAACATGAAGGATGTACATGAGAGACAAATGCTTGACAGAAATGGGATATTTTTTCAGAAAGAAGGGGAAAAAATACACCTAAAAATGTCAGGTTCAAAAAATACATAAATCCTCTGAATTCAACATAAAGATGATCATGTTGCATAAATTACTTCATTGAGGTAGTCCTAAATGTGTTTAATGTTCTCGGTTCTCCGTATTCTTGGTCTATCAAGCAGTATCCAATTAATATAATGTGGGTGAAAAGCAGAGGGTCTGCAAGACTGCACCTTATATTGGCGCTTGAAATCAGTCTTAAGTTGAGTCAGAGCTGTTCTCTTCTGTGAACGTGCATTCGTGCAGAGAACCTTTGTTCACACTGCTGGAGTCAAGAAAATAACTGCCAGTATTTTCACATGAGGTTGACTAAGCTTTATATTTAACAAGAAAACCTCTTAGGATGCTTGGCTTTTATAATTTAAGAAAGAAAGAAAGAAAGAAAGAAAGAAAGAAAGAAAGAAAGAAAGAAAGAAAGAAAGAAAGAAAGAAAGAAAGAAAGAAAGAAAGAAAGAAAGAAAGAAAGAAAGAAAGAAAGAAAGAAAGAAAGAAAGAAAGAAAGAAAGAAAGAAAGAAAGAAAGAAAGAAAGAAAAAAAGAAAGAAAGAAAGAAAGAACTTCCCTTGCCTTGAACAAACACCACTAATAACATCACAGCTCAAATCAAACACTAAAATCAAATCCCGTCCTAAAAAAAAAATCACATCGCGGAAGTTACACTACCGTTCAAAAGTTTGGGGTCTGTAAGATATTTAGGTTACACTTTATTTTAAGGTGTCCTTGTTACAGTGTAATTATACATTTAAAGGCACACTATGCAGGAATTCTGTTTTTGTCAAACAGCGACCCCTAGAGTCGCTGTGGAATACTTGCACTGTCGTAAATGCCCCCCACCCCACTCCACCCCCCACACTGGTACCTGTTCGGTAGGAAATAGAACCGTCGGGCATGCAACAGGCACAGATAGACTCGGAAGATATTGACCAGGTAATGTTTCACGATTTCATACAAATATTAGGCTACTGCATAGTCTACTGAACTACTGATGATGGTAAAAGGATAATAATAACTATATGTCAAGTGTGAGACCACTTTATAATAATAAAGTAGCCTACCGCGTTTGCTGGCTTATAACGTTTTTACATGATTGCTGCTAAATCACAAGTAAATAGCCTATAGTCTAGGACTACTGTATAATTTCATTTGTGTTTTTTGATTGTAATGTAAACATTGCAAAATGCCAGATGACATCAATAAAGTTAAATGTACGTCGCATTATTTCATAACATTCGCCGCTGTGATGTCATTAGACATGATTATTGCAATTTATCATAATAGTTTGCAAATTGTGCTCGTTTACACTTTTTACAACCTTCTAGATTTAACTTTATTTGTGTCCTGATAACTTTGAGAGATATTGACAACTGTTCTGATGATAATCTCATGATAAATTATTGGACTGGTCTAATTATCAACAATGGATGAATGAACAGCATCGTAAAAAATGACATACTACAAGCAAGCGCAACAACATACAATATAGAACGCAAACAAGTTTACAAATAAGATATTTACTTACTAGTCCATCAACAAGATCGCCAGGTCAGCATTGCTGTTGCATCCAGTGCTGCTTTTTAGCTCGCGCCAACGAGTTAATGCCCAACCGAGTGGGACTCTTGTCCGGTTCCTCACGCGGTCAGATTCTCTTTTCCTTTTCAAACTTTCTTCCGAACGCTTTTTCTTTGCTTGTTCCATCGTCTGAAATGCGCGCAAGTGTCTGCGTGCTTCATATGTTGTTGTTGTGTGTGACGTAGTTGCCATAAAGCAAGTCATGATTCTCGCGAGATTTGTCGTGGGCGCTCCTCTCAAACTTACATTTTTCCAGCGACGACCCCCCCAAGCTTTACTACCAGGATGATTCATCCTACTATGAGTTTATTTACCACCGAAATTACATTGAAGCTGTTATATTAAGGTGCAATTGTTACATAGTGTGCCTTTAAGTACTGAGTAGTATTACTTAATTACATGTGCTTAATATAGGGTTCGGGATAGGATTAGAGTTTGGTTTAGTGTTAGTTGCATGTAGTTATGTAAAATGTATAGTTATTGATATACTAACTACATGTAACATATGTAACAAGGACACTAAAATAATGGGTTTCCGATGTTTTAATGCTTTTGAAAGTCTAATTTATTTGAAAGTGAAAACAGTAATACTGTGAAATAGTATTCCATTTGTTAAACTGTTTTCTATTTGAATATGCTTTAAAATGTAATTTATTCCTGTGATGACAAAGCTGAATTTTCAGCATCATTACTCCAGTCTTCAGTGTCACATGATCCTTCAGAAATTATTCTAATATGCTGATTTGCTGCTCAAGAAACATTTATTGGTATTATTAATGTTGAAAACAGTAGTGCTGCTAAATGTTTTTGTGAAAACTGATACATTTTTTCATGATTCCTTGCATTTATTTGAAACAGAAATCTTTTGTAACATTATAAATGTCTTTACTGTCATTGTTGAACAATTTAATGCCTCCTTGTTGAATAAGTTTGGTAACACTTTATTTTAAGGTGATAGTTACATGTTAACTTACTAAATGTACTTAGTATAATAATAACAGTAAATTATGCATACTTACAAGTAACTAACCCTAAACCAAACCCTAACCGTACCTCAAAAAGGAGTACATGTAGTTAGTTAATAATATTACTCAGTACTTATTTGAGTAAGTACAACGTAACTACATCACCTTAAAATAATGTGTAACAAAACGTGAATTTTTTTTTCAAAGACAAACTTTTGAATGGTAGTGTAAATGAGTTGAATACAATGCTTCATATCAAGAAAGACAATGGAAGCTAAACTACTCCAGAAGTGTAAGACTGAAATGAGTGAAACATGCCTCACCTAAGGTTGCCAGTCTTAGAGTAGGGGTCGATGCATTCATCTCTAGACATGATCCGATGAGAGAAGAGTTTCTTTTCAGGGTCTAAAAAACCTTTTTTTTTTAAAAAAGAAAACGTGGTATGAGTGAGAGAAAGAGAGAGGAAAGGATAAAGTGTAAATTAGAGCTGGAAGCAGAGCTATAAACACAGTGATTTCGCTCAGACCGCATTGAGACTATTTACAGCTGTAATAAAAGGAAAAACAGGAAAAATAAAACGAATCAATGCTTTTATGTTTTCAAAGATGCAGCGCTGACAAGCTTTCAATCTCCTGTGTGCGCTTCCTACATAATTCAAGACTTTAAATCAGAAATGTTGAGTCATTTCCTTTATTCCGTTTTATCTCCTGATGTTTTGTCCACAACCAGACTACAGAATCTGGGTTTATGAGAAGTACTGATATCAAGATGCCAAAAACTTGAGACCTCTGTAGGTCTCATTCAAAAGGTGGTACATACACCTGAAAATGAGAAACCTGAGGAGATCTACTGTGCCAAATAAATCCTGCAAAATCATACCTGAACTAAAACCACACTCTCCAAGCATACCAACTACACGTCACATAATAAAATCTCTGAACTAGATAAAAGAATGAATGCGTCACACATAACGATTGCCATTATAGTGTATAGGTTATATTATAAATGCCTATACAATGGAACATCAGTAAACATATTTTGTTTATTGGTCATTAAGCAGATGCTTTTATCCAACGCAGTAAACGGGACACTGAATGCTGGGACAGTCCTTGCAGACTACACTTTTTTCACTTTTTTTTTCACTAAATATCCAAACACAGCAAACAATGTACTTATCCTCAAACTCAAAATACTGAGAATATGAACAAATGCTGCCACCTGGTGCCATGGTGAATTCAATTCCGGTGTCATGGACAATTCAATCTCTCACACAAACACTATAAGTGATAAAACTGTTTTGCATGTTTACCATTCAAAATCAAAAAGTCTGATCGCATAGATAGATCGCAAAGATCGCTTATTAACAAGCCGCATGAATTGAAGTATAATGTTTGTAGCACAAATGGAGCAGGACAAGTTCCACATCTAAGTTTAATACTTGGGGTTAGGGGTTTCTTTGCACTGAGCCGTACAGCGTCCGTCACATCATAGTAATGTACCTGCAATGGTGTGAGCGTATAAACGGCTGCCAAAGGTGAAGACGTGCAGCTCATAGAGTTTGGCGATCTTTTCTAGAAAGTCTTTGCAGTGAGGCCGCAGTCGTGTATGAAGCATAGGCTCCCCTCGTCCTAGCTGGAAATGAAAGATTCCCTGGAGAAAAAAAACCCCATTGCAAAAGCAGTTAGAGAAAAGATCAACACCATTAGAAAATTATACAATATATACAACCGTTAAAAACTTTGGGGTCCGTAGGATTATTTTATTTTATATTGCTGAAAGAAGTCTCTTTTGCTCACCAAAGCTGCATTTATTTGGTAAAAAAATACAGTAATAACAGAAATACTATGAAATAATAATTCAATTTAAATGACCGTTTTCTATTTTAATATATTTAACATACCCCTGTGATGGGAAAGCTCAATTTTAAGCAGTCTTCAGTGTCACATGATCCTTCAGAAATCATTCTAATAGGCTGATTTGCTGCTCAACATTTCTTAGAATTATCAGGGTTAAAAACAGTTGTGCTGCTTACTATTTTTATGGAAACCGTGATATTTTTTTCAGGATTGTTTGATGAAAGAACAGTATTGCATCTGCTTCAGAGTGAAAAGCAAGATTGTATACATATTCTGCTGCCTTTCAATCCTGTCCAGCTGTAGCAGGGGCTTTTAGGAGCATTCATTTCAAAATAATTGTTCTGGACGCTGTAAAAGCAGCATGCTGACAAATTTTCTGAAAGCAGACATAATGCGTTCTTGGAGGAAACCATTTGAGCCTTTGATAGCTCAGTTAATGGTCTAGTAATTGTTGGGTATAAAGATCTAAAATAGATTTTTGTTTCAGCTGATCTACTGAGTGAATGTATGCCGGCAGAATGAAAGTAGAACTCCTACGAGAACAATGAATCGACAATGGAAGATAGCAAAGAAAAGGAGCATGATGCAGTCATTTAAAAGAAATCAATCAATGGTCGGATGCATTTAAGCTCTTCACAGCAACGCTTCTAGTTACAAGCACAATCGCTTGAGTTCACAGAAACATGCAAATTAGATCACTAAAAAGTCTTAAGAAAACCATACGGCTGTCTATATTTTCTTTTATTGCTGTTGTTAGTGTTAACTCAAACAAAACGAAGGTACTGTGGATAAATCTGTTGAAGCCATCATAAAATACAGTAGCACATCAATGACGGATTAAACTTATGTCTTAAAAATGTCATAAGAGCACAAAATAAATCAATGGATGAACCAAAAGACAATCAATGCTTCTATAATGACATAACACATCACTAAAGCGGTACATGATCCATGAAAAATAAAATACCGAGTAGTATTATTCATGATTTTACAAAGTTTAACAAAGTTTTTAAAAGTTTACAATCATCAAGATTTATTTCAATTGATCAAAAGGGACATTAATTATATTTATAATATTATAAAAGATTTATAGTTCAAATAAATATTTATTTTTGCTGAATTCTGAAAAAAAAAGTATTGATGGTCGTATGAAAAATTAAAAGCATGGTTTCCACAAAACCATGAAGCAGCACATAAGAAATGTTTCTTGAGCACCAAATCGGATCACATGACACTGAAGACAAGAGTAATGATGCTGAAAATTCAGCTTTGCCATCACAGGAATAAATTACATTTTAAAATATATTCGAATAGAAAACAGTTATTTTAAAATGTAATATTTCACAACTTCTTTTTCCCAAACATTTGATGCTAGTTTAATGTGATCTTTTAACTGTTACCTTGTTGGACATACGCTGGCAGTGCTGTTCAGTGGTGTGGATCAGCGTTTGGTCCAGATCCACCATCAGCACTAACTTCCTGTTCCTGTGAAGTCTTTGCTGGTCCTCTCGGCCAAGCTGCTCTGCTTGCTGCTCACAGAGACACAAGGACAAAAAGACACAGAGTATGTACACCGGACGGACACTGATGGTGCGAAGTAAAGGTTCCGTTCACAAACCGTTTTATGTCACATTGAAATGGATTTGACCTCACAAGCCATTATTACAGCACCCAGCTTTCTATATTTAGATGCACACGTCATTGCCTAAAATACAGCAACACTCCAT
Organism: Siphateles boraxobius; assembly: GCF_051911475.1. Lineage (NCBI taxonomy): Eukaryota > Metazoa > Chordata > Actinopteri > Cypriniformes > Leuciscidae > Siphateles > Siphateles boraxobius. The sequence goes on from NW_027508975.1 coordinate 15,491,522, forward strand.
ACATAAGCTTCATACTTGAACTTGAGAAAAAAGTTTGTTGGATTATAATGCTTTCACTTTTCATACTTAAAAGTAGAGCTGCACATTTCTGGATAAATTGAGATTTTTTTTTGTTTAAAATAAGAAACGATTCTCCCTCGATTCTGAATAGACAAAGAAACAAAATAACATGTAACTTAATACAGGTTCTGATTAAATGTTTATTGCTGAATATTTTATTAATTTGAATTTTGACAACTCACTCGGTAAAGACTTCACCCGTTTAATTACTAGATTAATCTGCATTTTTGAACAAACCTCTTAAATGAATAATTCAATGACAAATACAAAGTCCCTTGTCGCCAGCTATTGGTGTAATGATGTAATTAAAAAAAAATTCATTTGATGCGTTAAGTTACTTTCTAAAGTTGATTTACTTGATTTTGATCGCTACCGTAGACATCAGTGTTTTCATCTGAACTATAAACTTTTATCTTAGTATTTCTGTAATATTTTGAATTATTGTAATACAGAAATAATTATGTGTGGGCACTCACCGGGAGTGGCAACAGATTTGAATGTTCACTGTGATCGTACTCGTCAAAGGTTTAACAGACACAGCTGAACCGGTGTGTTTGAATCGAGATCGCAATCTTTTAATGATTATTCGTCCAGCTCTGCTTAAAAGCTGAAGTGTATAATTTATAAAAAGCTCAAAATATTGCCGTTTGTTCGAGTTTCCTGACCAGCACAACACAGCAACATTGGCTCAACCAATGGTGTGAGTTTGGAGCGGGACTACATTTTTGACTGACCAATGGTAGATGAGGGGTGTTTTAACTCTAATGAATAGAGAGGAACTGTCAGGTTCTGGAAGGAATCGACTGAAATATCCATTCGTTTTCTCCATTGGAATTTTTTTTTTTAATGATAACTTTTAGATATTTTCAATAAACATTTAAAGACAGCCCTATTGTGAGATAAGAGGTAGTTAATCAATGGTATATGCTTTTGTTGAAGCCATCAGCCTGCATCCTTTTTAATTTATCTTAAAATAATTGTGTTTAATCTTAAGAGTTTCTGGTGAAAAACTACAATACCCATGATGCTGTACAGAAAATTTCACCAAACAGAATCACGGCAATCAAATTGCAACAAAAGTGCTCTGCAGGGGCAGCCCTTTCACATGAATGATTGAATTGAGTCAACCTCCCTATGCTCTCAAAATATTTAAATATTGGTATATATATGCAAATTTTGCAATAAATGTAAAGTATATTGGCCCTCATTTACAAAACGATTGGGAGGATATTGGGCGTACGGTCATTTCCACACAAATTAATTTGAAACAAATTAACTTTTCTCAACAAGCTTTAAACTGGTTTAAATCATACCTGGACTGTAGACAGCAATGTGTTAAAATTAGTGGTGTGAAGTCATCAGTTCAAAAATGCAAACTAGGTGTACCACAAGGTTCAATATTGGGCCCTTTGCTTTCTTATTTATATATAAATGATCTACCTGAAAGTTGCAAGGAGGCTGGTTGTCAAATGTATGCAGATGACACAATTATTTATGTAACAGCATAAACCTCTCATTTGGCTGCAGAAACGTTAACCAGACAAATGGTCAGTGTCTACCAGTGGCTGCAGGATAATTGTTTAACTTTAAATTATAACAAAACAGTTTCTATGTATTTTTCACTAAAGAACAAAGTGGTGGATGGATTTAAATTCAAAATTGACCAAAATGAAATCAAGGAAGTGAGTGAATTTAAATATTTAGGTGTCATTGTAGACTCTAAACTTAAGTTTGATAGCCATATTAAGAAAATGTCGAAGACTATTAAGACAAATTTGTAGGGATGGCCCGATACCATTTTTTTCAAACGATACGAGTACGAGTATTTACATTTGTGTACTTGCCGATACCGAGTACCGATACCGGTATTTCTACCACAAAAGTAACTATAGGCTCCCAGAAAAGAAGACAGAAGACTATTTTAGAAAACAGGTTAGAAGACAGTTTTTATTTTTTTCTCTGCTTGTTTTAACGAGTCTAAAAATAAATAATAATGAGTAAAATAATGAATGTATTAACACACAAACCACTGTTAATTTAACATAAAAGCAAGCAGGCTACTGAATGCGCACAAAGTGCGCTCCCTTAATAGCCTAATTCCTAAAAAGCTGACAGTTCATAGCGATCTCACACATCTCTGTTATTATCAATGAAGCTGACTGCACAATGAATCTTTCGTAATATCCACACACTGTTATAATTAGAGGATTTGCCAGCATACAGAATTCAGCACTGAATAAAAAAGTTGAGCGGTGAGGGGAGACTATCTTAAATGCTTCTGATTGGCCATTGCGTTCAAGAAATCAACACATATGACTGATTGGCTACATCGCTCAACGCTGCAAACATGTTATGAATAGAAACTCTGGCCTGTAAATCGTTTCTATTTTGTTTTAGTTGTTATTCTTGCTTTTCTGCAACAGATGAATAAAAATCTACTAGTTTTAATATGTTTTATTCATAGATATTTCTAGTTTGCGGGAGTCCCGCGAATCGTTTTATTCTCCCGCAACCCGCACACACACAGAGTGAGTGCATTACCGCCCGCGACCACGCTCGCACACGGCCATCAGATCTAGTGCCGCGCCGCACTCTATAGTGTTGGGAGTGCACGTCCCTATGCCTCAGTTCACCTCGACAAAGCACTCGCGGTGGCCAGTTTCGCAAAATGTACGTGGTATCGGGGCGTGGTATCAGCGAATTATTATGAGTACGAGTATATGAGGACAGTATCGACCCGATCCCAGTATCGGTATCGGGCCATCTCTACAAATTTGAACTGTTTTCGTATGATAAGACCATGTATATCTCTTAAAGCAGCTCAAATGTATACATACTATGATATTATCACATTTGACATATTGTGCAATAATCTGGGGTCAGGCTTCTCAATCAGTTGTTAAAGCTGTAATGTCATTATATAAACAAACTTTAAAAGTGATGGATCAGAAACCAATGAAATTGCATCATTGTCAAAAATTGTTCAGAAGTATGATTTGTTAAGTTTTGATAATTTTTGAAAGTTCTCATTTATAAAAACAGTATTTAAGTGTATATATGGCCTTGCCCCTGATGTAATCTGTCAGTTGTTAGAAAAATACAGCAGTAATGTAATTCACCTCACAGCTGCTTGATTTGGTTCATAATGAAGACTTTTTAAAAATCCCTATGAAAAAAATGAATGGAAAAAATACTTCTACAATCTACCATCTATCTACACTCTAATACACACATTTCATAATCTCCATCCTCACAAATAGCAAACTCACTCACCTCTGAGCTGACCATCAGCTCGGGAACACTGTGCACCATGGAAACGGTCGCTGTAGAGATGGGCACCTGCTGCTTTCCGTTCTTGCTCTGTAGTCTGGAAGGCAGAAAAAATTTAAGTGCATCTTCAGGACCATCTAGTTACTTAAGCACACTACCACAAATATCTCTGAGAGCCAAGGCAAGATAAAAACAGGAAAAGACAATAACAGCTTCTTCTGAATGTCACCTGACAGACGTCATTTCACTTTTTTAAGGTAAGAGGAGAAAAACAATTCTGTACTGGAGATTAGCAGTGCAAAAAAAAGATGTAGACTCACTGAGTTAAGTCTTGGCCACATTCTGCACACAAGCCCTTCATTACAACGGGATGACTGCATTCTTCCACTTTTGCTATCACACCCCTGCCAAAAAGACAAAAATGTGTAGAAATAAACAATACAGGTACACTAAATGCACTTTATACACATAGACTATGCTTGTTAATAAGTAAAATAAAAACTCTATACGCATCATTATAGTGAGATTCCACTCAATGGACTGCGAATATGTGTGAAAAGCTTCTCTTCAAATTCCAGTGCAAACTGTTGTTTTTATAAATAAGCTAATTTTCAGTAATGCTCACAGCACCCTCTACTGTTAAAGAAGGCAAAAAAGCAATAAAAAAACAACATTAATTGTCATTAAATAAGCTGGATCGAAGGAATATTTAAAAAAAAAAAATTTCAATAATAAGCATTATTTACATCACACCCATGAATCATCACCTAACTGCTAGTCGGTGATAGGCAGTAGGCTATTGGAGAAGGCAATCTTTAAATTGTGATGTTGAATTTTTGGTTAATAACATTGTGGTTTTGGCCAATTATTTTATACATGGATGTAGTTTTTTTTTTTATAAATCCCCTTTCTTTCACATTTCCAGATGGAACTGGTGATCTTCAAAATCCTTAAAACTTACGCATAACAAAAAATACCGTAAGCCGTGTAAACATTTAGCAGTGTATTTTGATGATTAACCCCCTTGTGTAAGATTTTTCTGTTCTTTATCTTTATTTATTTATGTATTTAATTAAATACTTAGTAGTTATGTTTTGCTGTTATCAGGATTTGTTGTAATTGTATTAAGTTTTGTGTTTATTGAGGCATGTTTTGTTTTTCACTCAGCAATACTTATAATATTAATACTTACTTTAAAAGAAAAAATAAGGGGGAAAAAAACACTCTCAAGACACCATTTAAATCTAACTTTAAATGAACTAATATTCACAAAACTAATTTTAATATAAGGGGTCTTTACTCTCACAACTTAAAACTTTCTGCAACAAACCTGCTACTGGACATGTAAACTTTACGGTTTCATGTGGAAAGTTGATTTTACACGTTTCTCTTCCACTACTAGACTTAACTGAATTAATCCGCCTGCATGCGTTCAACGACACACCCTCTTCCAAAGCCCCGCCCTCTACATTCGTGTTAGCCAATCCGACGGCAGCAAAGAACGACCACAAGATGATTGACTGGCAGAGAACGTTTCTGATTGGCTAAAAAGGGCGGGCCGCTCCCCTAACTCTTGTTTTGCTGTTTACAGAGCTTAGGGCTATCAGAGCTTATCTATCTCTCAAGAACAATGTTCAGTGGTATATGTCAGATAATACGAACAATTTATAGATGATGATATTAAAACAGTCACTTCCAACACCTTTACATGTCATTAAACGTGATTATACTGGACGCGTGGAAGTTTAGTTACTGCTGTCACGAGCCCAGCGTGAGCGCCAGTGCGCGTGCCACTTAGCTTAGCGCGAGCACGCTCAGCAAATGAGCAAAGGCAGCGAATATATAAACGTAAACGATATGTCAACAGTTAAATCGTGGTGCGTGTGATGGCCAATAGAGCCATGAGAGCGCGACTTACCCAGGCGCGATGACCTGCCCGAGTTGACAGCACAGTTCCCGCACAACTCCAGCGCGGTCCGACTTCAGCTTCCTCTCGGGCGCTCTTGGCTCGCTCTCGGCGGGTATAGGCGCACAAACCGCGATGACAGAGTCAAGGTTCACCAGAGCTCCGGGTTTCACCTTCCACTCGAGCAGCCGCAGGGGACGCGCTCCAGCGGGGTAGCGGATCTCCGTCACCTGCACCGTGGGGCCCTCTGGTGCCGCACCGCCGGAGTCTACAGACTCCTCCATCACAGCTTCACACTTCAGCCACACACACGCGGCAAACCGCAGCGAGCGCGTAATGACAATTAATAAAAGGAGTAAAAGTCTCTAAAATAATCCAGAAACGTGCAGGACGATAAAGCGATGAAAACGAGCTGTAACGCAGGACAGGCTGAAGCGTAGGTTCACTCTTCCCGCCCGTAAACAGGAAACACAAGGCTGCGGCACGAGCGAGATTTCTTCCACTTCCGGGACACTTTATCACTCCTCATCTAAAACTACATTCATATTAGAGTTTAATCTGTATAATATAATAAATATACTAATAACAATTATATACGTATAATTGTATATACATATAAAAATATAATTGAATTAAATAATGCATTAAATATGTACATTCATATCAAGCTGGTGGTTCAAAGTACATCTGACTTGAGCATTTGTACCAAACTGTATCCCCTCCCCCTTTTGAGACAGGCAAACCCCTCCTTTGTGATGTAATCTGATGAAATATCATGATCATACCATCTGTCAAGGGATTAAGCAGTGCGTCATCGCAACGTCTAAACATTCTGGTTTTGGGGTATATTTTCACTTTTGTTTTTACTTTGGTTGAATTTCAAAGCTGGATTTACATCATCACTAAATCATTTATTCAAAATATGATCGAAGAGGAATGCATGATGCATCTGTTATATATTTTCATGTATGCATTTGGCTGACCTTTCTGTCCAAAGCGATGCTTTTAAGGTGTACTTTTAATCAATACAAATGTTGCCATTTTCCATGGTTCTAAATCTAAATATTATCAATAATCTGAAATACTGGAGAGAATTACTCCAAAGTTAAGAAAATGCCATAGAGTCATCTTTGCAAATTAATTTAACTTACTTTTTTTATTTAAACTTAGTTTAAATTTAATCTAAGTTTACGTATATGATGTACGTATGTAGGTTTTTTTAATTTATTTTTGTAATTATGTGTACTGTCCCTTTAATTAAAGGCATACACTGCACTTCACGTAAACATATTTTTTTTACTTAGCATTTTTTTCTGTATGTTAATTTTTAATTTTTGATTTAGTTTTCTATTAAATTTGAATGCTTAAGTTTTTCCAAAAACACTAATTTTTATGAGGGGGAGCACGATTTCGCGTCAGACCACTGTCACGTCCTGATGATGTCACAGCAGGCTCTTTCGATCTGTCCAATCAAACTACACGCGTGCATGATCTTGAAGCGAGAGGAAGTGTCAGCGAGACGAGAGCGAAGTCACAGTCACTCATGCGATCATCATCAGCCCGACCGGACCGGACACATGGCGGCAGAGACATTTAGATCGGTAAGTGCAGCATCGTCGTTAGCCGCTCACTTCTGCTGTTGTTCAATCGATCGGTCAGTGAGTTGCTTATGTGCTCGAGCTGCCTGATCAGTATGATACAGGTCAGATTCTCTATTAAACAAAAGGTCACTGTATTTCTATTTCACACTTCAGGATTTAATGGAGATGCATTTAGATGGAAGATATATTCCATGTCATTATCCAGTCTAGAAGTGCAGGTCTGATCCTGAATCAGCAGTCAAGGCCAGAGGAAATGTGAAGCATGCCTTGTTCTTTATTACTGTACGCCTTAATAAATCCCAAACTAAAGACTAATTGTGATGTCCAAGTATAGGAATAGACGTATAAGAAAGACTGCCTGTCCTACAGTCTGACACTTGACCGCACTCTTCAAAACATTACCATGGTAGCCATTGTTTAAATAACATAGTTACGACTGTTACCGTTTACTATTGTAACACTCATTCAAACAGTGCAAAAAAAAAAAAAGTTCAGAAGCTTCATTATGATGAATAAATTTTTTTATGACAATGGTGACTAATACCATAGACTTAAAGGGACTTTGCTAATACCAAGTTTTACAATGGTAACACTGGCTGTAGTGCAGTGCAGTGCTTCTCAACCAGAGGACTGGGGCCCACTAGGGGGCCTCAAGATGACTTACAATGATTTAAAGTCAGCATGTAACCGAAGTTGCGATAGTATTTTCTTCTCTATTGGGACATATATCAGAGTGAAACGGCTTCTCGAACAAGAAAAAATGGAGGCCGGGACTTAGTTTATCAAGTTTTGCTATGGTTTGCTATTGCTGTGATGTCATGTGAATGTCGGGTTGTTCTGCCCTCGCGCCAGCAAACACATCAAAGAGAAGAAATGTTGCTGCAAGAGAGGGGGAAATCTGGAGAAGTGACTTAAATGAATACATTCTCCATGGCGATTTTTTCATAAATAATATATATTTTTCTAGTTATGTCAAGCTCTAAAATATGTTATTGTGTAGAAATTGTCATTAAAAATTTTTTAAAAATCATTGTCCTTAAAATTATGCAGTAAATTTCAAACAACTATTGAAATCATGGGATTTTGTAGTGGACAGTGGTGGACCTTAGAGTAAAAAAGGTTGAGAACTACTGCTACAAAACAAAAAAGTAACATGGTACTACTGTGTTTCTTTTTTTCTTTTACGTGTGCCATAACAATCCCACATATTTTGGATATTCAACACAGTAGTACCATTGTGTTTTTTAAGTACTTTGTAGTGGCATGTCTTTACCAGGGTACATGAATATTGTAATTTGCCTATTAATCCTGAAAATGTGCTTTCATTCATGTACTTAGTTAGTTACCATCTGATACCATGGCACTGTCATGGTACTTTTGTCAGGGTTACTATAGTATTTATGCTGGATCTGTTGTTACCCAGAACAATTTTGGAAGGGAATCGATTTAAAGTCTCTTTCTTGGACAGAAGCTCTCTGTTTGGAACATTGGCTCACAGAGATATTGCCGACTTGTGCAGTTGTGTTTAAGAGAACAAGCGGCTGTTGATGGGCTGTTTATCATACTCTATAGAGACCTTTAAGCTGGACCACATCCCTGACCTGTCCACAAATCAACTCGCCTGAGTAAAAACATTTTGTTCCCTTTCCCTTCTATAAACATTCCCCCTTCTTTCACGTTTCCCGCATGGCCTTGATGCCGAAACTCTTGTGTTGCAGTGTATAAACTGAACTGAATCAGCATTGAACTGAATTTAGCTGAATAACGACGACTTTCTTCTGGAGAGCTGCTTTACAGCTGAATTTGAATTGGCCCCATATTTGATGATAAAGTTTGCATCATTGATCATTATTTTCCTGTTTATTACTGTGAAGCTGCTTGGAAACAATCTGTATTGAATAAGCGCCATAAAAACAAAGGTGACTTGATTTGTATGAAAACACACCTCACAGATCATCTCTTGAGCTGTTTTAAAAATGCTAGCAGGTGAAAAATGTACCTTTTCTTTATATATACTGTACATGTCAACAATTTGCTTGAGTCTTCAACATCGAATAATCTGTGTCTGTAGACAAATTTAAATGTTAATTTTATTATGTTTGTTGGTCTCTCAACATGTACTGTAACACATTACCTGAGTGAGCTTGCAGTTTGACTGGTGTTTAATTTGTATTGTCTTCAGTTAAGGCTGTGTCGGCGTCATATGTCTCTGTTACGGAGGTGTTCTCGGCTCATAGGTCCACAAGAACATCAGAAGTTCTTTTCCTCACACAGGTGGGTTTCATTTGCTTTATGGGGTCTGACTTCATTTTAAGAGTGAAAACACTCTGGATGTTATAGTAGGTATATGAACAAGATTTTTGCCAGTGATGCTGGATTGTGTTTTGTTCCTCTAGAGTTGTAAAGAGTCACAGGCTCTTTAGGAAGCTGTTGTTTGGCATCTCGGCGGGCTTGCCGCTCGTGGTCGGCGTGCGATATGTGGTCTCAGAGCCCAGAGAGAGGAGGAAGATGAAGATACTAGCGGAGGGAGTCGGGCGCTTCTGCAGGTCAAGCTCTTTAATAATCTTGTGTAAAATAACATTATTTAATATCAGAAATCTGCTTTGCTAATATTAAATTCTGTTATATACACTACTATTCAAAAGGTCCGTATTTGTTTTTAAAGAAATTAGTTAAAGAAAGAGTTATTCAGCAAGAGTGCAATAAATTGATCAAAATAAAGACATTTATAATGTTACAAAATATTTCAATTTCAAATAAATATAATATATTCTTTTTAACTTTCTATTTATCAAATAATTTACTTCTCCCCAAAAATATGAAGCAGCACAACCGTTTTCAACCTTGATAATTGACCTATGGCTAAGCCACGCCCCCTCCACTCACTCGGACAAACAGTCAACATTCGGTGACAGGCGCTATATTTAGTTATGTTGAAGAGGAGCGAAAAGGCTACATGTTTTGCTAAAAAAAAAAAACACAAAGTTCCCTAGTAGTTTTGGTAGAAATTTGTCTAAAATCTTGTGCTTTAATATGTAATTAATGGTTCATGATCAAATTAAATATGTGTAGGTCTAAGTTGCATACATTTCCAGGACAAGGCTTTTTACCAAGAGTAAGTTACCTCTCCGTTAGTTTGGTGCTACAGTATTTACATGAATCATTCAGCACAACACTGCTAACATTTGTTATCTCGGTTATTTACAGATATGTTAATGAAGCTAAGTGACATGATGTACAACGCAGGTTGAAGCTAACGTTAACGTTTTCTAATGTTAGGCTAACGTTAGCCTAACGTTACGTAAGAGATGTTAAAAATAACGTTCAAATACGTTGCTGACTTAACGTTACCTTAGAACAGATGTAGACATCCTTGTTTAATTTATCCACGTTTAGTTGGTGTTGTGGTCTACTGCATAACTTAATCCAGAGCAGACACTTATCTCCGTAGTGTTGAGATGTGGCTTAATTTGTCGCCCAGCCTCTCGGGATACCTAGTGTCGAAGATACATATACTCCATCTACACCGTTTGAACATTTTAAACTTAAAATGACAGGAAAAAACATAAAAAAGAAAGAAAACTGACTAACTGCAATGCATTTCAATGGACGTGGAAGCAGAGAATGTCCGAGTGTATTGGGAGCTATGCGCACTGTGATTGGTTCATCGCGTTTGGGGGCGTGGCTTAGCCATAGGTCAATTATAAGAAATGTTTCTTGAGCAGCAAATGCTTAAAATTCAGTAATAATAATGTAATAATGCTGAAAATTCAGCTTTGACAACACATGAATAAACTTAAAGTTTTACAATATATTCGTTTTGCAAACAGTTATTTTAACTTGTAATAATATTTCACAGTATCACTGTTTTTGCTTTATTTCTGATCTGATAAAAGCAGTCTTTATGAGACTTTTTTTCAAAAACATCTTACCGACCTTAAACTTTTGAAAGTTAGTGTATGGCATTATATTACCCATCAGGCTCTCTGATCTGTAGATGTCATATTTTGCCTTTGGTTTTGACATGCCTGTAACGTGGATGAAAATGAGATGTATATATGATTCTGTGTCCCGTCAGGTCTCTCTATGTCGGGCTGATGATATCAGCAGATTACTGGTGGACATCCAACGTTTTTCTGCGTGGCTTGGATGAGGTAGGTTTATACCCCCCGTAAAAAATATTTGTAATGAGGACCCCCACATTTTTTCATTTACTCACCCTCATGTTGTTTTAAACCTGTATGGCTTGAATGAATAAAAAAAACACTGAGGCATTTTTCAAAATATCTTCTGTGTTCCCCAAAAGAAAGAAAGTCATACAGGTTTAAAGTGACATGAAGGTGAGTAAATGATGACAGAATTTTCATTTTTGTGGGAACTATGCTTTTAAACCTTTATGACGTTTTATGCACAAATATATCCAGTGCAAAACATTGTTATAAAAACAAGTAAACAGTAAAAATGCCGAACACTGTGAGCTCTAAACTCTGTTTCCGTCCCTGTCGCCAGAGCAGTCCAGAGTATGAGGAGCTCATGTCAGCGTGTCATCAGAGAGCAGCCAGTAATATGGTAGACGGGGCCATCCAGAACGGAGGCCTGTATATTAAGCTGGGACAGGGACTGTGTGCATTCAACCATCTTCTACCTCCAGAGTACATCCGCACCCTGCATGTGCTGGAGGATAAAGCGCTCAACAGAAGACACAAAGAGGTGAGCAGCTTCAGGTTAAGAAGCAGAACATATTAAGATTCAGCTGGAATCTATCTATCTTTTTATCACTTTCATATCAAATCCATCTCGATTCATGTTGTTCTAGGTAGACGCTTTATTCCAGGAGGACTTCAGCATGACTCCAGATAAAATGTTCAGGACGTTTGACTATGAGCCTGTGGCTGCTGCCAGTCTGGCACAAGTACACAAGGCAGAACTGCATGATGGGACACCTGTGGCTGTAAAGGTGCGTTCGGCTTGCACATGATGACTGTTGATAAAATACGGTTTATTTGCATTTTACTTGATTCATCAGTTTGATGATATTTGAATTGGTTAAACGTGATTTGATAGTCCAGTGCAGTATTGCACTGTTGTACTTGTTTTCAGTATTTGCAAGAACATGTGATATACGAACAGTATGAAGTGATGATCCAGTGGACATTGATGCATTTACATTGTTATGAGGATCTGTTGATGTGTGTTGTTCAGGTGCAGTATATTGATCTCAGGGATCGCTTTGATGGTGATATAAGGACTCTTGAGATTTTGCTGGACCTGGTGAAATCTATGCACCCCAGCTTTGGCTTCCGCTGGGTCTTACAGGTCAGTGCGGCAAATAAAATGCGTTTAAAAGTGCATGAAATCAAAACTTAGGGCGTTTTCACACCTGAAAGTCTGCACTAAGGTCCGAACCAAAGTTCACGTTTTGATACATTTTATACTTTCAGAAAGTTTTGGTTTGGTTTCACATTGCAATTATGCGAGCGCTCTAAAGAACTTTACGTGACATACTTGTGTCCTGTCGTCATCATCTATGTGGGCTGCATCTTGACATTGATTGGTTTGTAAATGGACGTGCGTCTGACGTCAGCGTGTTGTCAATTCGGCGGGTAACTTTGACAACATGAATGAACAGACGCATATCGTTGCAACTGTATTGTTATTTTTATGGCATAATTACCTGCAGCACCAACTATACACAAGGCTAGTTCAAATTCCCCAACTGAACGTCCTCGTCGTGCGAACATTTTATCGTCGCCAGCAGGAAAGGTGCAGGAACGGTCTGATGTCATCAGACCATGATACTTTAATTAAAAACCTTGTCTCCTCCTCTCCCCATGTGCTACGACGGCTCATTTTTCCTGCCACCTTCTGTTTTTTCGGCTATGCGGGAACCACCGGAACTTCCTGTAAAAGGTCTGAAAGTCCGAACCATACAGAAATGCTTTCACACTAGAAACGAAACAAACCTTTTTTCAGTTTGATCCGGATCGAGACTACCTCTTTTCGTCGGACCAAATTTCCTCTGTTTGGTCCGGACCATGGTCCGGGGTAGGTTTCACACCTGTAATTTTGATTCGGACCAAACTGAAAAGTCTGAAAGTCCGGACCAAACAAGGTAGGTGTGAAAGGGCCCTTACTCTCAAAACTACAGACCGAAAGGAATGTTAAAACATCCCACCGCTGGCCAGATGATGCGCAAACTACGTTTCTTGACTGGATGAAGCAAACCAGCGTCTCTCTTGTAAAGTTTTGATGGATGCGGATTGTAATCGAGTTAAATGCGTCTGCGGTGACGTACAGGAGTCATACAGCACGTATGTGCGCTCTCGACACACTGATGGCACATTGTATTTATGCATAGACACATTTCATTACATTATCGATGTTTCCACACACATCCAGGACAATGTTTTATCTGTCATGTGTATGTTTCTGTGTTTAGTAATTCTGAATGGATCCGTGTATTGTAGTATATAATGCAGTCAGATCAAGGCGGATGGAAACAATCTCTCATTGTTTCTTTATTTTTCTCCATGTTGCTGGTAGGACTTGAAAGGAACGCTGGCACAAGAGCTGGATTTTGAGAATGAAGGCAGGAATTCTGAACGTTGTGCAGAGGAACTCAAGCATTTTAAGTTTATAGTTGTGCCCAAAGTTTTCTGGGATCTGACCAGCAAGGTGAGAATCTTGCCGTCAATATGACGGTGAAGTCTGTCTTTGGTCTCCAGCTTTCACACATACACTACCAGTCATAAGTTTTGCATCGGTATGATTTTTAATATTTATAAAAGTCTCTTCTGCTCACCAAGACTGCATTTATTTGATTAAAAATACAAACAAAAAACTGTAATATTGTGAAATATTTTAACAATTTAAAATAGCTGTTTCTATGTGAATATATAGTAAAGTGTCATTTATTCCTGTGATCAAAGCTGAATTTTCAGCATCATTACTCCAGTCTTCAGTGTCACATGATACTTCAGAAATCATTCTAATATGATGATTTTATGCTCAAGAAACATTTCCCATTATTATCAATGTTTAAAACAGTTATTTACATTTTTATTTCAGGATTCTTTGAAGAATAGAAACTCCAAAAGAACAACATTTATCTGAAATAGAAAGCTTTATTAACACTACCATTCAAAAGTTTGGGTTCAGTAATAATATTTTTTTTATTTTTTGGGGGGGTGGAATAAAATAAATCAATACTTTTATTCATCAAGGACGAATTAAATTGATTAAAAGTTACAGTAAAGACATTTATAATGTTACAAAAGATTCTATTTCAAATAAATGCTTTTCTTTTGAACTTTCTATTAATCAACGAGTACCGAAAAAAATTGTACACAACTGTTTTCAACATTGATAATAATAATTGTTTGGGTTTTTTTGCATCAATTCTGCATATTAGAATGATTTCTGAAGAATTATGTGACACTGAATACTGGTGTAATGATATTGAAAATTCAGCTTTGATCACAGGAATGAATAACATTTTAAAATATATAATATAGTCATTTTAAATTGTCATAATATTTAAAAATATTACTGTATTGTTAATTAATTAATTTTTGTATTTTTAATCAATGCAGCCTTGGTGAGCAGAAGAGACTTATTTTAAAAACATTAAAATTCTTTTAAAAAACGTTTGACTGGTAGTGTAAATGGATACTAACTATGACTTTGTGCCCATGTAGAGAGTCCTTACAGCAGAGTTCTGTGATGGATGTAAAATCAACAACGTGGAGGAGATTCAGCGTCAGGGACTGAGTCTGAAAGACGTGAGTTCAATGGCATCTGTTATAAATGAACTGGCTCAAATCACATCCATTAAATGTCCATAATTTCCTCTGGCTGTGTTTCAGGCAGCTGATAAACTCATCCGCACATTTGCAGAGCAGATTTTTTACACCGGCTTTATTCACGCTGATCCTCATCCTGGAAATGGTGAGATTACTGTCATTATATGGCTCTATTTCTTATTGGGAATGAATGAATACATATAATGATGCTCAAAATTATGACCCAGACGTTCCTTCATCAGTGTCGCTCATGTGAAATATTGCTCATTTTAGTACTGGTAAGAAGAGGTCCAGATAAAAAAGCTGAGTTAGTTCTGTTGGATCATGGGCTGTATGAAATCCTCAGTAAAAGGTGAGAACATGAGAAACAAACACTACAGAATCAACATGAAACAGAAGGTGAACTCTGAAGAGAGAAACTCTCTCTCTCTCTCTCTCTGTCAGTGACAGAGCGGCTCTGTGTCAGCTGTGGCGATCCATAATCCTGCGGGATAAAGCCGGCATGAAGACATATGCAAATCAGCTCGGGGTCAAAGGTAAAGCAGTTTTTCTTACATATTTTATCATGACAAAAGGCAGTTATGTATTTAATATGTATACTATTTAAATTCTGCTAACTGAAACTTCTTAAAAAATGTTGTTATATCACAGGAATAAATTACATTTTAAAATATATTACAATAGAAAACTATATTGTAATTGTACAATTGTAATAACTGTAATAATATTTCACATTACTGTTTGTAAAAAAAAATAGGGTTGTAACGATACCCTCATGTCACGATTCAATGAACTCAATGCACAGGACAATAGTGACACCAGAATACAAATATTCATGATTCTGAAGCTGAAAATACAGAATTATTTAAGACAAATATGCAAATATTTGCACTCTGTCACTGACTAGATATATTAAAAATAACGTTGGCCACTTTTTACTGGTAACAATACATTTGGAATTATCAGGACCCACGAACATTCCCCCATTGCATTATTATACATTATATTCAACATTATATATAGTAGTTTAATGTAGTACTTACACCAAAACTCTTTACACAGTCATTTTAATTTTGGGTGAACTATCCACAATACATATTGTTGCATTTTTGTATTGCGATATATTGTTACACCCCTATTAAAAAGTATTTTGATATTATCATATTCATTGCATCTCACTGGACATTCCCAGAATACTTCCTGTTCAGTGAGATGCTTCTGCAGCGGCCAATCAACATGTGGGAAATGGGCCTGGGTAACATCCTGACTCGAGAGGAGACGTCGTACATGCGTGACATGGCCATGAACCGCTTTGATCAAATCATGCAGGTGTTGAAGTCTATGCCGCGGCCCATGCTGCTGGTGTTCAGGAACATTAACACGGTCCGCTGCATCAACATCACTCTGGGAGCTCCAGTCGACCGCTACTTCATCATGGCCAAGTGGTAGGGGACTAGGAAAAGACTAGCACTTGCTTGGCTCTAGTATTGACCCAAAAATCTTTGTATGTATTTTCTTTTCATTGTCCTATTCCTTCTTGAATAGTGTAGAATAACTGCTGCCCCATGTAAGTTTTCATATTTATGGTTCTGTTTCGAATTTTGATCTTGTTCACCCTTCTGCTATCCATCATTTTAATATAAAATAACTTTGTTTCAGTGCTGTGAGAGGATGGGGCAGAACTCTGGCCGATGACACCAGGATTCTTCCCAGACTGTCAGTCTTCCGCTGGTTCTGGTCCTTTTGGGAGAGCGTCAAGTTTGAATTCGCTTTAAGGTGATGACACTAGGACTCTATGAAATCGGATTTTTTCTAAAAATAAATTCTAAAGTGTTTTTTTTTTCTGTTAAAATTTTTCTGGATTCCATTTTAATATTTAAATTCAATTTTAGTATCAAAAAGCATGTCTAGTTAAGTGAAAGCATAAACGTATACAATCAACTATTTATTAAAAGTTGAACAAAAAAAAAATTTATAGGGGTAATACTTTTTCCCCAAACTTTTTTTTTCATTAATTTTTATGGATTCTGTTTTAATAGTTTAATTAATTGGATTCAAAAAACTTAAATAATTTAGTGATTTATTAAAATAATATTTATTATAATAATGTTTGTGGCGAGCAGGAAGAGGCCGCAGGTGTTGCTCATCAGTAATCGCGGCCCTCTGCCTCGTGCCGCTCTCTCACGGCCCTCGGCCTCATCCTGCTCGCCACAAATGTTTAAATACTGCTTGAATTTTTCTGGATTTATAATTTCATACAAATGTATTATAAGAAAAACCCAGATATAATCAAATGAAGGCATAAAACATGAACAATTATTTAATCTTTTAAAATGTAATTAAATGAAAATGTAACAATTCTTTCCATTTTTTGGCAAACAAAGTGATGAACAACAGTTTTAAAAATTAAAACTTTAAAATATTCCTTAAAGTTTTAATAATTTGTATTATTATTATTATTGCTACTTTACAGTAGAATGTAGAGTAGATTTAAAGGAGTATGTTGTAGTTTCTTCAAATTAAACCAAACTTTTATTTTGGTGAGTTGAAATGAAGACCTTGAAGTGAAGTGACTTTCAGTGCAGCTCTGGAGATGAAGCTCATGTGTTCATGAGACGCCAGACACACTAAAACGCAAGCATCATGCATACTTGAGTTTGTGTAGTGGACAAACTGTTCCACTCTTCAAAGACAGAGAATAAGCAGACTTCGTCTTTTTGTGCTTCAGTATTTAGACAGTAGTCCATATCATGATTTGATATCTCAGTGGCAGATGAAACTAATATTAAACTGGAATCAAGCTTACGGTTTTAGCACACTCTTGCCATGTTTGTCTAATGTGCATCAGACGTCATTCTGTGTTCCTGCAGGTCAGAGATGGCGCTCATGAGTGTCACTCACTCTCTGCTTAAGCTGCTGTCTAACTGCAATATCATCACGCTGGACCAGGACGTGTATCAGTTTCTGAAATGAAGCGTCACCTCTGAGCCTGGTTTCACTCATGTTGGATCTTGCTTTGCTCTCAGTGCTGTTTGTTCTTTTAATGAGTTTCACTTGAGTTTGGGCTCTCAGGAATCTCTCACTCTCTGTCTCTCTCTCTTTCTCTGTGTTGCTTTTCTTTGAAATAAGCGCATTTCACAGAAAGCCAAACACTTTTTAATTTTTGCTTTTATCAATTATGATGTTTCAGCGTAGACCTCACTTCTGTAGACCTCAGAAACACTCAAATGATTCATGATGATCATTTAATGGTGGCAATAATCAGGGGGGAAATCACTTTGAACAAAGTAAAAATAAAGCTTTTGACCTTTTACCTCATGAGGTTTAACAATTTATTGCAATGGCAATTACAGAAAACTTTTTACTAATTATAGTTAAATTGTGCCAGGTTATTTTGTATTTATATGGATTTCACTGAATGAATTGATGGCAAATATGCAGTTGGAGCTGAGAGGTGTTGCGCTGTCAAACATTTGTCTGTAATAATCTACAATCCAATGTATTTTGAATATAAATCATTTATAAGAGGCTATTATTTCAGTTTTGTTTGTGTAATGTTTGGATTTTCCAGAGTCCAAATTAATGCACTTGTATCTCATGGAGTCTCTATTACAATTGAAATTGGATAGTTCACCCAAAAATGAACATTTTGTCATCACTTACTCATCCTCAAGATGGGGTCAATCAACTGTCTGGTTACCAACATTCTTAAAAATATTGTTCTTTTTTGTTCAAAAGCAAGAAAGAAAAAACTTATACAGGTTTGGAACAAATTGAGGGTATGTAATGACAATTTTCTTTTTGGGTGAACTATCCCTTTAAAGTTGGCATAAAAAAATCATTCATGTATGTTTCTTTCTTTTCTGACCTCATAATGGTTCATTAAAATGTCATAACTGGATCTTCTGGTGAAAATGACAGAATGGTGACGTATGCAGGTCTGCTCCACACTCGATTGCAAAGCTTGCCTTAATTTTACCCGTCCATGCCCTACTTTTTTTCTTTTTCGATAATCCATTACACCAGGATGTTCGTCACAATACAGAAGAAAAGATTTGTTGCTACTTCCGTTTCGTCACGACTAACGCAGAAAACAAACGGAAATCCATCTCTTTCGCTTCCCTTATGAACACTGCCAAGCAAATTACATGGTTTATTGATTAGATTGTTCTTTTGGCAGTTTATAGTGTTTTTGTCAAAGAAAGTCTAAGACAAATTTGCTTAGTTGTACCCTTCTTGTGGTCAAACTGCAAATCTGCAGACAGAGAGTGACCCGTGTCCGTAGGGAAGAATAGTGACACTGAAAACACTGCAGTATCCGCATGGTTGTCTGTGCTGAATGTCAATGTATTTGCAAAGTGTGTTCATTTTCTTTTGGTTTTTACTTACAAAATATTCTATGAAATACAATACCATTTACTGCATTTCCTTCTTTCACTCAACAAAAAAACAACAGTAGTATGACAAATTTTTGTTTTCTGATTTTCTATCAAAACACAAATATAAAACAGCGGGCAGAAAGGGAATCTTCAGGTGACAAAATACATTGAGAGTGAGTGATGAGTGACATTTCAGAAGTGCGCAGTTACTCTGTCAATCTCCAGAAGATCATCCAAGATCTGAAACAAAGAGAGAGCAGAAAAGCTCATGAACAGGAAGCAAGCACATGCGGAGATTATTGCTGTCAGCGCTGCTCTTGAGGTAATTACTGTAGTATCTGATTCAACAACAGGTCTAGTTCTCTCATTTGATTGGCCAAGTGGCATTCAGTGATGCCAGATATTTAATGCTGCTTTTCATATGCAACCGGAATTATTGCGAATATGGAAACATAATTTTAATACTTGAATGTATTTTTTCAGGTTTGAAGGCCTGAAGTAAACTAATAAATAGAAACTATAGTCATTTAAAGAATAAAAAGGGGAAAAGAATTTAAAATTACTAAACGTAATAATTAAAGAAATCGAAAACAAAAATATTTCAATATAAGAACATAATTTGATGCATACTGTATGTATTTCTAATAGTGAAAATGTATTTCTAAAAGTGCCTTTATTTGACTGAATTTCCAGAATCATCAGCAAGCTATCTAGAATGAATTAATCAGTGCGAGTAATGTTTATATGGTTGCCAATGAATTGGATGCTATACTTATATCCAAAATCCATTGGATATTGACTACAAATTTTCTATCAATTCTGACTAATTAAATTTCCCCAAGAAACAGGCAAGAATGAACCTGCACATCATGATTCCTATTCTTTCCAACAACAAAACACTCGAACGTGACAAACTCATAATTCCGATTTCAGAAGTGGGAACTAGGACAGTTCTGGTGGCAAATGAAGACAGCATTAGTGTTTGTAACAGTATGTGACCTTTGTTTGTTTGTTTTTGGCCTCGTCAGCTAAACTATTTTCATTCCCAGAGGGAAAAAAGCTGCATTTTTCAGAAGCACAGGTTAATTTAGATCAAGTTCTTGTCTTTTGAGTATATAAAAAAGAAGGCGCTAGGTTCCCGCACAATTACAAGTATTGCTTAATTAAATAAAATGATTATTCAATATATTTCCAGCACTTATTCATAACTGTCATCTCCTCTGCCCTGCACTGAGGGTGTATCCTTCACTGCTCACTGTGTGACAGTAAGTGTCTTGGAGTAAGCACTCACAATGTCTGACGTTGTGCCGATCTTCTTGGCCAGTTCGCTTCGCTCCATGGTGCTGAGGTACAGGTACTTATTCAGCAGCTCTCCGTCCAGAATGTTCTTCACAGCGTTCTGCAACGTCCGTCGATCATAGTGCAGCATCCTGCAGCAATATACAGTAGGAAATGCTGAGAGGGTACAAAGAAGTGCACTAAAATATGCAACAGAAATGTCAAATCTGGCCAGGAAGTGTCTTTTACTGAATATAACTTTTTAGTTACGCTCTGCCCCAAAATATTTATTGGCTTTTTATGAAATTCTCACGTAGAGTAAAATTTTCTCGCACGTCTGTCCATTCAGGGTCTCATTTGTAAAATGTTAAGTAATTGTTTAAATCTGTTCCAAAGAAAAAGGCAATTCCAGAGATGCAAACAAATTCCCTGAGATACAATTGGAAATCTACCCCAATCTTTAAAAGCAATTCCTAAAAAGTTAATGGAAATCCATTGGTTAAAAAGCATCCCAAGAAGTGGTGTAATGCAATGGCAAGCTGGAACGGTGTAGGGTTTCGCCGATTCGTCAGCAGTACGAATGAGAAGAACCAGTACCTGAAGGCTTTTGGGTTGAGCCCAGCATGATGTGGCAGCATGGTGGTGAGGGCGTTCTGCAACATCAGCAGTCTGCGGTACGTCTTCTCCTGCATTGGCAGAAGCATGCCGACGCCACCGTCCAACGTAGCTGCACAGACACAGAATCACAGTTAAGTTTCTAATGAACTGGTTTAACTAGTTTGGGAATTATAAAATAATGATGGCTCAATGATCAACGTTTCATGAATTTTGGTTGCTAGGGTGTCAAGTTGCCTCCAGAGAAGCAGGTGAAGAGACTCACCGAACCAGGTGATGTGTTTGTTATCCCAGGTGAGCGCTTTTTTGCTGGCCGTGTCCAGAGTGCCACGGCATGGCATCCTCCATAAGGCGTTCACGTGAGCGCCTACGTTAAAGTCTGCTCGTCGCAGCAAACGCATGCCCCCGAAACTCTCTTTGGCTAGAGATGGTACAATGAAGGACATACATTTGATGTGGGACACTGGGAAAGAGCAGTCTAAGAGTATTGCAGAAAGGATCAAATAAATGACTCACCTTCAGGCAGGTACATGTAGACCAATAGGTTTTTGTCTCTGTCTGAAACTAAGAAAGGGTTTAAGAGATTCAAATGAGTGACATTTACAAGAGTGTTTAAGCATAAAACAGAAGAAGATGTTAAGTCACTTACCTAGAAAGCCAAGCTGGTTATTGTCCACCATAAATTCAATGCTATAAACTTCCAGGGGCTTTGCATCCTATGATGAAATAAAACGAAACATGGAACAATCAGACCTGTACACATTTTGACTTCAAAGTATTTATCTATTTATCAATTTGTCACTTCTTAAAATCTTAAAAGTGTATTTAAAAAAATGTACTTCCAGATAACATGATAATGAAATAGGCCATTTTATCATTGAAAATAATCAATTCTAAATATATATTTAAATAAATTACATACAAGTTTCAATAGAAATAACATCAAAGTATATTTTAGTTTTAGTTTAGTAACTGTCACTACATTCGCCAGAATACTTTAACCATATGTCAAAGACAATAGAAATCATTTTGAAATTACATATAAATGTGGGTCAAAAAGGCACTGTAAAGTTCAGCTAAATATTTCATCTAAATGTAAACTATAATACATTTTCATTATATTGTAAATAACATGCAAATAAGTGTCTGAAAACATGCTAAAGTGTATTTCTGGATTTTTATGATAAATTTACAGTGCTATTTTGTTATTTTTTGGAGTTTGACTGCTTTCATCCTCATGAACATTCTGTTAAACTTACTTTGTATTCCACAAAATAAACGTATGTGTTTGGAACTAGTAAATGAGAGCATGTTCATTTTTGGGTGAACTATCCCTTTAAATCCAACTAAATCAAAAAAGGAATTGACTGCACTTGACAGATATTTGACTGCACACTCATGACAGGTTACCCTGCTGACGAGCGAGAGAGTCTTGCTCTCTTCCTGGTAGCGCAGCAGAGAGACGCTCTTCATGACATCAGCAGCGAGGATGAAGTTCTTGATGCTGTGCATCTGGTGGATGTAAAGCTGCGTGTCGATGAAGGCCATGCCAGTCAGATCATTATCCCTCAGGCTCCATAAGAAGATCTGCACACACACACACACAACTCAATCATACAGAATGAACAGAAATGGCATTCTATATTATGTGATGCTGCACATGTGACCGTGTGGTACCTTCTGTCCGATGGCAGACACCAGGTATCCACTGCAGTGACAGAGAGCTGTAACAGGTCCTTTCTGCTCCTTCTCATACAGCACTTTAAACTTATTCTTGGTGAGGGGCTGACCGGGCTCTGGCACGACCTCAATCACATCCACAATCAGGATCTGTCAGACGGAATGAACCCAGACCACAAGTTTGATGAAAAGGATTTACAGAAGCAGGGGCTGCATGTTTTGAACAAAAAAGTTAATTGCATTTTTTCTGATAAAAATGGCAATTTTCTGGGGGGGGACTCTACGTTTGCTGTGCTTGTTTGCAGGGCAGCACAATTTTATAATTATATAACATAATAAATAATATTATTATAAATAATTATTATTAAATATTAAACTATATTATGGTTGCAATATTGCACAATATAATCAGTACAATAAAAAAAAATAACTGTAAAATTACAATACTAAGATTTCAGGCTGTTTTAACTTTCAAGCTGTTTAAAGCACAGATGTATCTTTTGTTTATAAGCGTTTCTCATTACAATTACGGAAAGATGATTGCCTCATGTTGCGTTCGCAGTTGTGTGGAGCAGCATTTACTGCTTGTGTATGAATGAACGCAGTGCTGCGCTTCACTCTGAAACAGGCATCGCAAATATTTATGGAATTAAATCACAGCTGTTGCGATTTATTATTATATTATAAATATTTTATTTTTCCCAATTTTGAGTTCACATGACCAGCAATATTACACTCTCTCTCTCTCATATATATATATATATATATGAATGTACTTCCATTTGATTAAAGGGATTGTTCACCCAAAAATGAAAATTAGCCCATGATTTACTCGACCCTCAAGTCATCCTAGGTGTACATGACATTCTTCTTTCAGAAGAATACACTCAAAGTTATATAAAAAATGTCCTGGCTCTTCCAAGCTTTATAATGGCAGTGAATGGCCGTTTCTGTTTTGAAGTCCATAAAAGTACATCTGCCTATCATAAAAGTGCTCCACACGGCTCCGAGGGGTTGATAAAGGCCTTCTGAAGCGAAGCGGTGAGTATGCAGTCTACTTGCGCCTAATGCGCAACTTACGCCATCAGAAGTAGCATAGTGCGTCAAGGCGTAGCATAAATATCAGAAGTATGTCGCATTACTCGCATAAGTTGTCCTCTAGGCTTAAGTCGAATCCATATGTTGGCCGGAAGCTAGTTATTTCACTTTATGCAGTTTTAAATATGAATATTTTTCTTACACAAACTCATCGCTTTGCTTCAGGAGGCCTTTATTAAACCCCCGGAGCCGTGTGGAGC
Source organism: Siphateles boraxobius (assembly GCF_051911475.1). Lineage (NCBI taxonomy): Eukaryota > Metazoa > Chordata > Actinopteri > Cypriniformes > Leuciscidae > Siphateles > Siphateles boraxobius. The sequence continues at coordinate 15,515,411 of NW_027508975.1, forward strand.
ACTTTTATGTTGCACTTTTATGGCCATTCAATGCCATTATAAAGCTTGGAAGAGCCAGGACATTTTTTAATAAAACTCCGATTGTATTCGTCTGAAAGAAGAATGTCATATGCATCTAGGATGACTTGAGGAAGAGTAAATCCCAAGCTAATTGACATTTTTGGATGAACTATCCCTTTAATGTACTAGTACTTAGTGCACTTGTCAGGAGTGTTTACAGATGTATGTAAGTGAAGACTCACTCTGCCCCTACAGGTGACCTCCTCTCCCTGCAGGAGGCACGTGCCCACGGCCACATATCCCTTCAGCCCTGATATGGTCTCCTGACTCTTCAGAGCCACTGTCTTCATGCACGTCACATGCTCCCACTCCTCCAGGTCAATGCTGACGAAGACAGTTCAATAATATCATACAGACTGTTGTTTATTTTTCGTGATAGCCATCATTTACTCACCCTCATGTCATTCCAACCTAACAAGACTATCGTTTAACTTTGAAACACAAACGTTTCTGTCCCTCTAATGAAAGTTAATGCAAACAAAACTTTATGCATCATAAAGACACATCAAATATAGTTAACTGAAGCTCAATTGTACTTGCTTGACATAAGAAAACCATTGAGGTTTGAGCTTCCGTTTACCATATTGATGTGCGCTTTGTATGTGTTGATCAATGTTTAAATGTGAATAAAAGCCTAAATTAAATCGGTTGTTCATCATATAAAGCGATCATGTCTCTTCAGAAGACTTGAATGAAACCACTATTCATATGGATTACTTTTATGATCTTTATGAACTTTTTGAAGCTTGAAAGTTGTGGTTACCTGGACAGAAATCTCTCAGGTTTCATTAAAAATATCTCCATTTGTGTTTTGAAGATGAACAAAACTCATATGACTTTGTAATGACATGAGGGTGAGTAAATGCTGACAGAATTTTTATTTTTTTGTTGAACTATCCCTTTAAGTGAAACATGAAGGTGGTTCTCACCGTGTGTTTGGGATGGCCTCCCAGCTGACCGGAGAGATGAGCTGAATGGAGAATTTGTCCTGCTGAGGGTGGATGTACCGCTCATCTGAGAGAACAATTAAACTATTAAGACCCCATCAAATCAGACACATTCATTTTCTCCATGTACACATCCAAACAAAGTGTCACACCTCTTTCAATGGTCTCAAACTCCTTCTCTTCTCCAGTCATTCTGGGAATACGAGTGCACTGCTCTTTAACACTGCTGCACACAGCATACACCTGAAACACACACAATGGACCCAAAAATGACACAAAAGTGTTTGGTTACCAACATTCTTCAAAATATTTTGTTTTATGTTCCGGCGAAGAAAGGAAGTCAAACAGGTTTGGAAAAACATGAGAGTTTTAGTACATGATGACAGAATTTAGATTTTTCTGTGAACTGTCCCTTTACAGGTCATAGATAAAGTTAAAAGTTTAAAAAATTATGCTCAATTATGACTACATTCAGGGAACTCTTTATCTACATCCCACAGCATTTGTATTACCTTGGATTCCATGTGGTACGACACATAGTGGACGGTACACCTGAGTGGAATCTTGCGGACAGGCCAGGGAGCATCGTATGAGAGGTAAGTGGGTAACACACTAATCCTCAGCTCGCCCTAAAGAGGCAAATGCACAGTTACACATTTAACCTGTCAAGATCATCTTCCCAAGATATCCTGATGCATTGGAGGGTGAATAACACTTTTAATATAATATAAAACACACATTACATTATTTAATATAATATAATAAAACAAGTCATTTAACATCCAATACCAAACGCTAATGTACATTTTAGAACTAGTTTGTACCTGTTTGTTGAAGTAGAGGAATCCTTTGGGGCAGTTGATGTTGTGAAAGGGAGAGAAGGACTCGATAGCGCCATCTATTGTCATGGGGTGGAGCCGCATTGCCCCACGAGAGGTCACCAACATCCAGTGAGGAGACGGCCCGCAGATAAACACCTGAAAAACAGCGCCAACCTATATGTAGTGCTTATTTTACAAATTTAAGCTTGGCTTTAGGAAGAAAAAAAATTGGATAGACTGTTCAAATCGGTGCCAATGTATTGTATGCCAGCTCTGATAACTGCCAGCAGTTTTGTTATTGTTAACAATAACTATTGAAAAAAATTTTAGTAGCTGAAATAAAATAAAAATATATAAATATTAGATGAAAAAAATGGCCTTGGCAGCTAAGTACTAAAGTACTGGAACTCAAATTACTAAAACTGAAACAAGAATAAATGAATAAATCAACTAAAATAAATAAATAAAACTCATAAAAAAATAAAAGCTAATAAATTTTTTTATACATACTATAATAGTACGAAAAGAATACAAAAATAAACGTTATTACCTTATATGCATTTAGAATTTAACACAATGTAAAGGCACCAATAAAAAAAGAAAAAGAAAATGACCAGAACTATACAGTTTTTAAACCAAGTCACAGACAGACGTACCCCTGCGTATCCTGAGATGTCCTGGAAGTATCTGAATCTGGCCACACGACCCTTGACCACCAGAGTCTCCTCTCCCTGACCCTCAGGCTTCTTGTCCTTTCTAATTTTGGACTTCTTCTCTCTGAAGTTAATGTTATGAGGCATCTGACAGGAAGAAAACAAAGTCACCACTCTTCATCGTTCAAGCATCATTAGAGTAAATGTCCAGAGGAGAGTATTTAGTGTTGGCCTGTACCTTCTTAAAGCGCACTTTCAGGTTGCTCTGAGCTTGCTGCTGGTCGTATGGAAAGGCCTCATAGATCAGAAGCTCTTGATCAACATGCGCCTGTTAAGATTTGATTGACAATTACAGTCAAATTAAAACCGTAAACTTCATCTCATCCAGAAGAGCAGGTTTCTGTGATAAACTTACCAGCAGGTAAGGACGGCTGTGGTTGTAGCCTAATGACACAAGAGAAACTTCTTTGACCAATGGTATGTCTCCCTGCCTTGTCACTTCCTCCTTTTTGAGCTCCCCTTGAGTAGCCGATTGGCTAGCAGAGCTGTCAACTAAAACACGTTGACCAACAGGGAAATTTTTCACCAGGAAAACCAAGCGCCAGTCGGGAATCTGGTAGATCTGATTAAGAAACGACAAAAGAATTTTAACAACCCATAATAAGAACAAAACACTCATTTTATGTTTTACATGTGCTATATATGAAAGCGTATACCATGAAATAGCCTCTAAAGACTCATTTAGTGTCATTGATGTAGCATACTAAGCAACCATAAAGGAAGATAAACTTTTCATCTTTGTATTTTTGGGTAAATCATATGGATTGTAGAGTCATAAAAAGGGACATTTTAAAATTTTATATGAAATAATAAAATATAAAAAAAGTAACTTAATTTTTTAATAATTACAAAACATTCTTTTCACCACAAATCCAACTTAAATCCATACAGCTCTTTCAAGGAAATCTCTGTAAATCAGTGAGTATGTTCGTCACCTCCATGACTCCGTTCTCTCTGACCAGCAGACACCAGTGTGACGGCTCCAGTCTGCTCTGGCCACCCTCTCTTCCTGACTGAGTCGAGTTCCCTGCTGCAGAGCCGCGGCTGGACTCTTCTTTACTAGGGCTGGTCAGAGGGTTCGACTCCCCATACAGCATCTCCTCCTCATCATCCAACGCATTACTGGCACAGAACATAAGGGACAGAAAATTAATAATTATAGACAAAAGTCACAAGACTGGAAATAATAGCATTTTAATAAATGAGAGAGTGGATACCCGATGTCCTGGATAATGGTCTCTGTCTCTGATTGGGTTCTGATGGGAGCTTCCTCTTTGGCCAGGAAGTTGGCCTTGTTCTCAGTGGTAAACATGCCACTGACGTCACGGTATGCACACAATGTAATAACACGTGATTGCTGAAAAAGAAAATGAATTGGTCATATTGAGAACACTTACAAAAGTATTCAACATTTAATGCATTTCAGGTCATTACTGTATTTCGGTAAAGAGAATATAATGATATTAATGGTAATTACAAAAAAAGTTTTTTATTTGTATTATTGTGCATTTATATATGTATATGTGTATATATTATTTATACTATGTTACCATTGCTACTATTTGTTTGTCATGAAAATAATGACAAATAAAAAACTTTGGTCCTAAACATAGGAATCATTTTCTTTATTTGCTTTAGAGGTAAAATACAGTTTTTCAGAAAATACATTTCATGAGTTCAGCATAAAATACACTACTGTTCAAAACTTTGGGGTCAGTGTGATTTTTTTTAAAGAAATGAATACTTTTGTTCAGCAAATATGCATTCATTTGATCAAAAGTGATGGTAAAGGCAATTATAATGAAACAAAAAAATCTATTTCAAATAAATATTTTTTTTAACTTCCTATTCATTAAAGAATCCGGAACAAAATTATCAGTTTTCACAAAAATATTAAAAGCAGCACAACTATTTTCGACACTGATAATAATACAAAAATAATAAAGCAAATCATGTATTAGAATGATTTTTGAAGGATCATGTCAGACTGAAGACTGGAGTAATGTGCCAAAAAATCAGCTTTGTCATCACATTTTAAAATATATTTAAATAGAAAGACACCAAACTTATTTTAAATTGTAATAATAATTAATTTTCAATACTATTTGTTTTTTAACTGTATTTTTGATCAAATAAATGCAACTTTTGTGAGCATTAGAGACTTCTTTCAAAAGTATTTAAAAAATCTTAGTGACCCCAAACTTTTGAACGGTGAGATATCTGCATGGACTGACCGTGTGGATTTGTGGTTTCTGCAGTGCCAGACGGTGGCTCTTCCCCATGTACGAGTCACTCTTCAACACAAACATGGTGACCACTCCCTCTGCTGTCATGATGACCACGTAAGGATCGGCCACAGAGCAGTGCACTATGGGAGAGCCCAGGTCCACAGGTATAAAGTGGAGCTGTGTCACTGAGTGCAAGAAGAAACAGAGACCAGATGAAATACAGGTCATCCATCATATGGTCATAGTTAAAAAAATACACTGATGATGATGTGCTCCCTCACCTCCCTCTAGCAGTCTGATGCCCATAGGAGACACCTGGATGATGTATTTATTGTCTCCGATGTTGCCTGCATACACAGTGGGACCCTGTGTGGCAAAACCACTAGTGTCCAGCTCCATAATCTCCTGACCAGTCTGCAGGATCTGAACACACACAGCAAGAGCAATGAAAAAAACACTGTAAAGCTGAGGTCACATTAGCAAAATTACTGCTAAATTTCACGGGTAAGTGACTGCCAGCATTATGATTGGTTGAAAAGTATCCAATGAGCATGAAGCTCATATGAGATAGCAGTGATGGGAATATCTGTCAGCCTGGAATGGCATACTAGCATACTGCTTACTATTGACGATATAATAGATTGCAAATAACTCTTGGCAGTCTAAAAAAAACAATTTGTCAAGGAGAGGTTGAAAATTATGGCAGTACATTAAATGGAAGGTCAAGTCAAGTGCATTGTATTGTAGATTACAATACTGCAGGGCGCTCTATTCTATGCCCATATATACTGCATACAGTCAACACAGTAAAAGTAATAAGGGTAGTATGATATACAGAATATAGCCTGTGAATACCATAGTGGAGTCTTCTCTACTGAGAATGAGGAAGCCGTGTTTGTTCTTATCATCCTCTACTGTGGGCTCCTGCTTCTCCTCCTCAGGACCCTCACTATCGCCCTCTGCTGGAGACTGCAGACATGGGTAAAGCAGTTAGAGTAAAACAGCTAAACAAGACTACTATTTGTGATTTATCAAATAGAAGACATAAGAAAAGTGTAAGGTGGCTGTAACAAATCACCTTTTCAGGTTTATCCTCACAGTATATGACTGTCCACATGTCATGGCATCCAGGAAGTTCAAACGTTGTGACCACCTGCGGTCTGATGCTTTTCTATAAACCAGCAAAACATATCACAAGTTTAATATAATAAAGTAATAATGGTAGACATATATGTACTTTTCAATTGCCAGTGGCCAATATATTGTTAATATATACAGAATGCGAGGCATATAATGGCAACACTGCTTTTTTGCAAAAAGTGCTTTTTTACTCTGTATGTCTGTGGTTTTGCAGTACGACTATATAAACACTCTTAAATCAAGAGACATTTAAAATGCAAAATGACATAAGATAAGAAGCCTTGTTTCCGAGAACTGTATTATTAAAGGTGCAGTAAGCGATTTCTGAGAAACGCTGTTAAAAGTGGTTTGGACAGAGCACCACAACACAATTTTAGCTAATCATCAGTAGAGGGCGTATACACTTATGATGGAGGAGAGAGAGTGAGCAAGAGGGAGATTTGAAGAAAGATTGTAGAAAGACAGAGAGACATTACAAAAGAGAAAAGGTCAAAATATCACTGGAAAAAAAAAGGGTTATGATCAGGCAAGAACGTTAGGATCCGGGTTAATATTAGAAAATACTCATCAATGGTGTTGACTTTTGAATTACACATGGTTTGTCTTTAAGCGTATTAAAAAGATCACAGACATATAAACAACATAAAAAAAATCTTGATTTTCACCACAGGGGGACTTTCACATCGGTCTCGTGTGAACAAACTGGTGAGTTGAGAAAGATCGCCATTCAAATCTGGTCTTCATATGAGTTTAATATGAATCTCCTGAGACTTGCCATCAGATTTTGAAGGAAGGGTCACCTTTTCATTCTTTATTACCGTTTTCCACATTTAAGAATAATAGTAAAGTAGTTAAAACTACATAACATAAATGGAATTATGGGAATTATTAAGGAGACCAAAACTCTTATATTTTTTCTTAAGTTTTTAAGACACATTGGACATTTGAGATCATGTCCAGGTGATGGTTGCCAGGTGTAAATGGGGCCTCATAATGAACAAATAACACTAGTTTCATCCATCCATGATTACAGGTGTCTGCAATAATAACCTTACCTGCAGTACAGAAAGAGCTCCATTCTTGCCGTATCCTGAGCACACCACCACCTCCAGATCCGGCTCTGGGTTAGTTTGAAACTGATGGAAGAATTGACATTGTATCACAATTAATCAGAAAACTAATATTTTTTCCCAACCCAACCGTTAAATGGAACTAATAATGTTTGAGACTAAATATGTCTCACTTTTCATGCTGTGTCTCAGGGCTCAGTATTAAATACCTCACTAATCACAACTGGAATAGAATGCCAAAATCAAGAAATAAGACACAGTTTAGCACTTCCGGCTCCATCATCCTGAAGTCAATCGTTTTTTTGAATGAGTTTTTAGTTAAATGCCTGAAATAAGGTCTCTGATTAACAAGCTGAAGGTATTTTCTTGAATACCTTTTAGGGTTGCTAACAAGCATCTAAATGGGACTACAGAGGTTGTCGGGGACAATAAACGTCTTCATGATGAAACTCATCTAAGTCCCAAGTCCACTTTCACAGCCTCAATGGGTTTATAATTGCCACTCTTGCAATTCTAACTCAAACTTTTGAGGAAAATGCTTTTAAATAAAGACTGAAAGGTTACGTACATAATGCAGTTAAATTCGGTTGTCAGTTCACCTTTTAGTGCTCCCGTTCTGTACACACAGCTCAGTATTTTACAGGAGTGATAAACACATTCTAAAACCAAATTAACTGCTGAAAAATGCAGGTAGTGACAAACGCCTTAACAAAAATTCTGTTTGTACAGAATTAAACTGAACAACTAGTTGTTAATGTCATATTTAAACGTGTATCAGAGATGTGTCTCTCATCTGTATGAGTGTGGTACAAGAAACCACAGGGAAAGTGGTATGAGCTGAGTCATTCGTGTTGCCAGATCTAGCTAGAAAAAATCCAAACAACAATGGAAAAATCAATGGGTTTTTGTCAAGGGAACCAGAGTGATGCGAACTTACGGGGGTTAGCTTACAAAAATACGTCATCACTGCAGTACTCTATAGAGAAAATAAAATGTACCTCTTCAGACAAGAAGGCCGGTTCTCCCATGGAGGCGCTGGCACAGGGTCCAATGTTCAGTATGCTGTCACAAACCTGGACATAAACATCAGATGGCCCATCAAATCTAGTTCAATACATCGTTTCGTACAGGAAACAACATTTGAAATGTACATATGTTGTATTCACAGACCCTAATATTGTAAATGAAATGTGTTATAGAGAACAGATTAGATAGGACCTCACCTCAAATGAGTATGTAGCCAACTGAGTGCCTGACTGAGCCTCACTCCCGTACACCTCAATTTCATCAAGCTCATCAGGTAGATTCGCCTTACCTAAACACATCAACTCACACACGTATATCCAAAACACACTAACACAAATATCTGTTCATGTAAAACACTGCGATTAATTACACTACCTGCCCAGCTAGCCGTGGAATCCACACGCTTCTTTTTATTTGGAGGCTCTTCCTGGAAGATAGAGTCATTTAATATGAGGAAAAAGCTTCAGATTCTTTTTACAAAAGATTTTATGTTTAAGGGGGGCATTTCATGAAAAACATATTGTGAATGACAAAACTATCATTTGGCTAGATCTCAGCATTAGAAAAAGAGTGGCTAAACCTTATTTTGATAATTTCGGTCAAAACAGTTTAAGTGACTGACAAAACCAGAAGTGTATAAAAAAACAACTGCAGTGATGGACAACTTACTGCTGCAGCTTATATGCGTTCATTCCTGCATGTGCACATGTAGTGTCCTTCTAAATACACTACAACAGTATATTTTTTAATATATATATAATTGCAGATAATATAATATTGAAATTAATGGCACAAGTGTACTTAAAGAGTTAAATTTCATGACTATGTTTCTTAAAACACTTAAGTACACTTTTATAAAGTTCACTTTCTAATAATGTCAAATTAAAAGTTGTTATAAAGTACATCTTAAATCATTGTTTTCAGCGTTTGTCATGCTTTAAAGTACACTTATTTCGACGTGTTTACTAACAAACTAAAGCACATGTGAACAACATGATTTTAATTTTAACTTGGTGTGAAATTCAATAAAAAGTTAATGGCCTTTAAACGTAGTAAATTGCAACATTATCATTACAAATGTGTAATTACAAATAGATCAATACAATTCATGACATTAAAGTATATTTTAGTGCCCCATTAATGCTTTCCAGTACATTCAGCAGGACAATTAAACCAGATTTCAAAAAGACTATAGAAGTAATTATGAAATTACATATAGTACAATAATACATTTTCATTTACTTGCAAATAACATGCAATAAACATCAGATGACCTGTCAAATCTAGTTCAATTAAGTGTCTGAAATCATTACATTTAATTGGCACTGAAATATAAGCTTTAAAAGTATATCATTTCCAAAAGAAGAACTCTTTTATGCTATTAAGTAGCCTATGCTAAAGGGATGTTTTCTTCACAAGGGATCACACACACACACACACCTGTTTCTCTTTATCCTCATTCTCTTTGCCCTCTTCCATTAATGTTTCCTGAGGTTTCTCTGTGTACCTGAGCAGCAGTGAGTTGCCCAGACGAGAGCCTAAGAACAGATAACCTGCCTCCATTGTCATCATCTGAGAGGAGAGAGAAGGAAGGAGCATGTGAGTATCTGTGAGCAAGCACAGAGGATTGAAGTCTGATGTTTTCTAAGACTGTGAAGTATGTTTTAAGTGGCTTTGACACAGCTAAACACTCACACAGGTGGTCAGGACACTGGCGGCAGCCTTATCGAAGTGGAACGCCCGCACGCTCCTCATGCCATCTGTGATGAGCGTCAACACGTAACTGCACACACAACAAGACACTCAGTCGAGCAACACTCGAATTCAAATGACCAGTTAACACCAATCCAGTTTGATGGTCATAAAAACAAAAGATCTCACATTTCTCCTCCTTTAAGTGAGATAACCATCTTATCAGAGGTAATGAAGGATGCTTGAGAACAATCCAGCGTGATCTTCACTTCCTCCTGTGGCCCTAAAGAGCAAAAAAGATTGAATGGAAACATCAAAGTGAATAAAACTCATCAATTACAGTAGTAATCATAAAGACTTTATGAAAAAGTCCAGAAGCACTCACTCAAGGGGAAAGCTGTGGTGCCATTGGTCTGACTGTTGAGTGACACTCCAAACGGAGGAACACTCTGGTTTAGATACAGCAAGGAATTCACAGCGAACACCACAACTCCACCTGAAGAAAAAAACAACACTATCATGCAAACAGTATTGAATGAGTTTTCATGTATATTGGACATTGACTTGCTGTCCCTTCATTCTCTGGTAAAAATCGCCTAATTTATAAATAAACTAATTTCAAGCATTTAAACAGGACCATTTCAATCAGAAGGTCTTCATGTTACTGCTGTCACATTTAAATGTTTAAATTATATTAATCATACTAATGCATTTAGAGATAATATTGGTTCAAATTTATATAGTTGAAATACAGACTTTTGAAACGTTAAGGTAAAATAAGACTCAAAAACATAAATAATACACACGAAGAACTGTAAATATTATTTTTCTGATATGATATAGTAAAATGTATTAATTAGGTTTAAGGAAACTGTTCCCAATCTCTATAAAATACAAACTGTCCCCATAATACAGTGGTTCTCAACCAGATCTTATAATACATCTTACTAATTAGTTCTAAAATATTTTATCTGGTGGAAATTAAGTTACAAATATTTGTAAAACAATCCCTAATACTTATCTAGTAAATAAAGGACGACTGGTAGAGTGACTAAAGTCCCCTTAAAAACATTCAGCTCCTAAAACTTCTGGAATCCTGAAAATGAATTAATTTAATGATTTTATTCATATTAATTAACAAAAACAAGGGGTGTCAATAACTGTAACGTCTCAAAGTAACTGTAAAAAGGACAAACCGTAAACTTTACAGTTCAAATAATACAGGTTTTGACAAACACAAAGATTTATAAAATGCAGTGCTCAATTAAATCATCACCTTTTGAAGGTTAATAATCACATTAAACCATATCTCAATTCCTGTTTTCTGTTGCCAAAATTAAGACCTCTTGAAATGATAATTAAGACTTTTCTTAAACCATTTCAGATATTTAAGACTTTTTATTGCTTTAAATTTGATACAACTGAATTTAAGACTTTTTAAGGACCTGCGGGGACACTGTGGGGGACCTTGGAGTCAAAAAGGTTGAGAATCACTGCCATAAAACCAGAGATCAATGTCTACATGAAGCACTTGCAGGTAGAGGGAAGCATGGATGATATTTTACCGATGGGTTTGGGAACAGCCATGACCTGAGTGCAGTCAAAGGGCAGGTTACTCAGCGACCAGATGACTGGATGAACCTTCTGCATGATGTTTAGAGAGATTGCCACAATACTGCACGTGTCCTGACGAACTGCTACACGCCTAGCCACAAAAAACACATCTGTTTATCAGCATGTGGAGAGGTGTCTCAATACAACTCATACCCCTGGATCTCACAGACAAGGCTTAAGCCTAGTCCCTGACTGAAATACATGTTTGAGCTGTTTTAAATGAAAGCACCTTGCACTGATATATTTTAAAATATGTCAGTGTCATTGTTTTGTCTCAAGATGCACACCAGTAATTCTAAGCCATTTTTATAAAAGCTACTTGAATGCCCTAATTGAACTAAGGCCTTATCCTGGCTTAAAGGACAATTCCGGCCAAAAATGAACCTAGGGGTAAATAACACATGGGTACCGAGTCGACCGTTCTCTGGGATGCGTTTTCATGATAATTGAATGTCCCCAGTTTTATCTTTAATTTTAGTTTTTACCACAGATGAGCTTATAACGCTAGTATATAGGGCATAGAATGAGTAAAAATAAAAATCGCTAGTTAATACCACTAACAAGTCTCAAAATAGCCCCACACTAACAGCCGAGACTGTTTTCCAAAGATGACTCCTGCCTAAATACGCGAAGTGTACTGTCTTTATAAACTATCTTCTTATTAAACTCTCTGTACACTTACAAAGTTCTCAATGCTTCGGTTTGCAGGTAGAGACCCTCATTATGCTACCGTGTTAGTGTGGGGCTATTTTGAGCCTTGTTAGTGGTATTACCTAGCGATTTTTATTTTTACTTATTCTATGCCCTATATACTAGCGTTATAAGCTAATCTGTGGTTAAACTAAAACTAAAGATAAAACTTGGTACATTCGATTATCATAAAAACGCATCCCAGAGAACGGTCGACTCGGGACCCATATGTTATTTACCCCTAGGTTCATTTGTGGCTGGAATTGTCCTTTAATTGAAGCCCTGTCTGTGAAACCAGGCCTAAGTCCGTCATGCTAAAGACTTATTGCATATGATTGAGACAGGAAATGAAGTGTTGATAAGCAGATAAACAGCCATACCCAGGCCATGTCTGATTGGGCTCAAACAGAATAAGAAGTGTGGGCTCGTAGTAACCATGGAGAAACTTCATATCAATGATGTTTAGGAGTTTCTCATCCAGTTCACGAACATCAATTATGTAACTGGGTAGAAAACTTGATTTCTGCCTGAAAGAAAAAAAACATTTTCATTGAAATCATGCTGCAAAAAATTACTAGTTTCATTTTAATAGAGTCTGATACACTACTGTTATTTCAGTCTTTTTTGAAAGAAATAAAAAAATGTATTCAACAAATTTGCATTCAATTGATCAAAAGTGACAGTGAAGACATTTATAATGTTACAAAAGATTTCTAATTCAAATAAATGCAGTTCTTTTGAACTTTCCTCCATCAAAGAATCCTGAAAAAATCGGTTTTCCACAAAATTATTAAGCAGCACAAATGTTTCTGGAGCAGCAAATCAGCATATTAGAATGATTTCTGAAGGAGCATGTGACACTGAAGACTAGAGTAATGATCCTGAAAATTCACCTTTGCCATCACAGGAATAAATTAAATTTTAACAATATATTAAAGTAGAAAACGTTTTTTCGGAATTGTTATAACATTTCACAATATTACTGTTTTACAGTATTTTTGATCAAATAAATGCAACTTCATGCAATAACATAAATCACAAATTTTTAAACAGTAGTGTTCAAAAATCTGTGCAAATATTTAGAAAATATTTCTTTGTACCCCTCTCCCACAATCCCTTCTTGATCATCGGTCAGCGTGTCCTTCCTGAAGGGCAGAACCACCAGACATGTGCCGTACACCAGCATGACAGCGCAGCGGTTTTCTGGGTCCACTCGCACCATTGGAATGTGCACATTCTGAACAAACCCTTCCTAAATTAATCCAAATATAAAGCACAGAACAATCAAAACACAGATCTTCGCAGAACGGCAGTTCAACACATGCTCTTGAACGCAATACACACTCTCAACTCTGGTTCCTCAAAATAGTGCAGTGACAAAGTCTTGAGGTCATGTGTGCCTGGATCATACTCCACAATTGAGAGCTGAAAAAAAAAACAAAAAAAAACATGCAAACATTAGATTTACTTATTATTTAAACTCTCCTCAAAGCTTTACTTTTGCAGGAAGTAGCTGTGATGTAGTCAAACATACCTTGGCATCTTTGAAGCTCAGAAGCAAGGCGTCTCTGTTGGTGGCCGCGAGCTGAACACTGGCCATGGACATCACATTTCCAAAGAGAGAGAAAGACGCCACCTGCTCCAGTTTCTCTTTACGACTCTTGCCATCTACAAGGTTTATTATTGAACATAATAATAATAATCAAATCCATCTTATTACAGAATACTTGATTACAGATAATGAAATTAAAAGACCTACCTGATGGCTTTTCTGATTTAGAAGTGCTCTAGAATGAAATTAGAACAAATTATAAAATTTTGAAAATTATATGTTTTTTTCAATGTTTTTTAAAGAAGTCTCTTATGCTCACCAAGGCTACATTTATTTTGTCATAAATACAGCAAACAATTTTAATATTGTGAAATATTACAATAATATATATTTGGTGGTCATTGAGGAGATTCCCCCGGTCCCTTCCATATGTAAAGCACTTTGAGCACCCAGAAAAGCGATATACAAATGTAACGAATTATATGTGTGTGTGTGTGTGTGTGTGTGTGTGTGTGTGTGTGTGTGTGTGTGTGTGTGTGTGTGTGTGTGTGTGTGTGTGTGTGTGTGTACCACACTTGTGGTTCCTCGAATCAGACACCTATGTGAACTGACTTCATACATCCACTTATCCACTTTCTTAAATGACAGTTGCTGTGTCTAAATATCTTCGTACATTTCATTTGACAGCTTTACTTCAGAGACATAAAACTCTCCACCCTCACCTCCACATCATAAATGATCCTGTAGACATACAGCTGAGATGTCCCTGCCACCACCAGGTTTTTCTCCTGGCTGGAAATGAAGTTGCAGTACACGGCAAACTCCACAGCAGTGGGCGGATGAGCCTGACGGTAAACTGCATACATGATGAAGAGCAGCTCCTCTCAGAGTCAGCAGCACCTAACGAACCAAACACAGTGTGGAGACTAAGTTAAAGTTTCATTCATACTGATGCTGTTTGCTTCTTATCTGACCCTTTACAGACTGTACAGTGGGACGTTACATTCTCTAACACTACACACAACCAATAATACGCTAAATATACACATTCGCTGATTTATTTGATCGATTTATTGGTTTCTACGCAGATTTTAAGGTTTATTGACATTATTTGCATGTCAAGCATATCCTGCTAACATGCTAGCTAGCTGTATTTTATCATAATAAACAATTTGTACATACGCAAAATAAACTTGAACATACCTGCGAATGATTATGCAAATTTTCCAATGAGCCCTCTGACCACTGGGTCTCATGAATATAGATATTTAACACCAAACTCAGCACATAATCAGCACACTGGACAGCACTTTTCATTCATTATCCCAGAATTACTCGCGCCAGCAGTGCTACGCTGAAATGTGTCCGAGATGCGCAGTTTGCTCAATCCGAGTTCCTGCCACTACGAGGAATAATGCGCATTTTTATTCACCCTACTTTGAATTTATCGAACGATAGATAGAGTATTATTACCGGTAGTATTTTAATACATATAAATATAAGTAAACACTCAGTAATAAAATAAGAACAACTGTAAAAATTACAAGCAATAGCACAAATAAATACAATCAGGACTGAGGGGGCTGGGGCCCCTGGGCTTGAGTTTATGTTGGGGCCCTGCTTACGCTACAAATGACCTAAACTAGAACATCATTATGGACAAGCACAAAATACACAAAAATGAAAATATGCTTGAGGTTCCTAGAACAATTAGTATGCAACATGCCTAAAGCTTAAGGTCTGTGTGGAGGACGTGAGCAGAGTCTTCAAAAAACAGAAGACTAGGAAAGCCTCAGGCCCAGATGGCATCTCATCTGCTTGTTTAAAAGCCTGCGCTGACCAACTGGCCCCGGTCTTCACGCAGATCTTCAATAGATCATTGGAGCAGTGTGAAGTTCCCTGGTGCTTCAAACGCTCCACTATCATTCCTTTCCCCAAAAAACCCAAAATCACTGGACTTAATGACTACAGACCTGTCGCTCTCACGTCTGTGGTCATGAAGTCATTTGAAAGACTGGTGCTGGCCCACCTGAAGGACATCACTGGACCCCTGCTGGATCCCTTTCAGTTTGCTTAGAGAGCAAAAAGGTCTGTGGATGATGCAGTCAACATGGGACTGCATTATATCCTGCAACATCTCGACAGACCAGGGACTTATGCAAGGATCCTCTTTGTGGACTTCAGTTCGGCCTTCAATACCATCATGCCTGGTCTTCTCACAGCCAAACTGACCCATCTCTCCATGCCATCCTCGATCTGTCAGTGGATCACCAGCTTCCTGACGGACCGGCAGCAGCGAGTGAGACTGGGGAAACACACATCCAGGACTCTCACCACCAGCACTGGCGCTCCCCAAGGGTGCGTTCTCTCCCCACTGCTCTTCTCCCTGTACACTAATGACTGCACTTCTAAAGACCCCACTGTCAAGCTCCTGAAATTTGCAGACGACACCATTGTCATCGGTCTCATTCAAAACGGTTACGAGTCTGCTTACAGACTGGAGGTTGAACAGCTGGCTGTCTGGTGCAGTTATAACAACCTTGAGCTGAACACACTCAAAACAGTGGAGATGATCGTGGACTTCAGGAGGAACAGCCCAGCACTCCCCCCACTCACCATCATGAACAGCACTGTGGAAGCAGTGGAGTCATTCAGGTTCCTGGGCACTATCATCTCTCAGGACCTGAAGTGGGACAATCACATTTACTCCACTGTGAAAAAGGCCCAGCAGAGACTGTACTTCCTTCGCCAGCTGAGGAAGTTCAACCTGCCACAGGATCTGCTGATTCAGTTCTACTCAGCCGTTATTGAGTCTGTTTTATGCACTTCCATCACTGTCTGGTTTGGTTCAGCTACCAAATCAGACATCAGGAGACTACAACGGACAGTCCGGACTGCGGAGAGGATTATTGGTGCCCCCCTGCCATCCCTCCAGGACCTGTACTCTTCCAGAGTGAGGAAGAGAGCAGGTAAAATCATCACAGACTCCACTCACCCTGGACACCTCCTGTTTGAACTGTTACCGTCAAGACGGAGACTCAGATCACTGGCCACTAGAACATCTCGGCACAGGAACAGTTTCTTCCCACAGGCCATTTCCCTCCTGAACAGTTAACACACCTCCCAAGGCATATGCCTGTAAGTGCAATACTCCCACTGTTTAGTGCAATATCTTAAAAATTCAGGTGATATTTATATTTATATTTATTCATAGTATACAAAATACTGTAAATATGTTCATTATCTGTAAATGTTTATTCTGACAAAACCCAACTGTGACCATATATTTTTATAGTATTTTCATATTTTTTATAATTTTATTTGTAGAATTTGTATTACTATTTGTATTACTATTACTTGTTGTATCTGTATTTGTATAGTCCACTGGAAGCCTCAGTACCAAGGAAAATTCCTTGTGTGTGCAAGCACACTTGGCAATAAAGCTCTTTCTGATTCTGATTCTAAAGTCAAAATTTAGAGGTAATATTAAATAGACATTATAAAATACAGGATGTGCTCTCTCAGTTGAGAGAAGATAAAAACCCTGAAATAACAATGAGCAATAAAGCCAGGGATTAACAGTATTTTGAATGTATTGCCATATCTGTGTCCTCTTATGTCAAATTCTTAAATGTAATCAATAAATTCAATAAAAAATAAAAAGACACTGCATGGCTATTACCAATCAAATAAAAATCAGTATTAACAAAATCCATATTTGTATTTACACTTAATGCAGCTCAAAACGTTTTTCCAGCTTTTCCCCCCAAAAAGTAAAGTAAAGGATTACTCTTAATTTTTCTTTCTAATTACAGTTACTTCCTATGTAATTCCTGTATAGACTTTATAACAATATATATATAAAACAATAGTACATGTTAAAATGTAATGTTACCTTCTCCCTTTAAATACTTTGGTCAGTTCAAGAATAATTTATGCAATTTTATATTATTTATTTGAAAGAATTAAAAGAGCAGTTTCATGTCTATTTTTGCATTGTTCAAATGCTCAAGGTTGATATGGGATTTAGAAAAATAATTAGTAATAAATAATGGAATATTTTTGAGAGAGAGTAATTATTACTAATCTAAATGTTGAAGTTGAAATTACACAGTTGAAGATGTAATAAGTAGACAGTAATTATTTAACAAATTTAATGTAGAAATTTTAATTGATTGAAAAAATTAAGTATAGGCTACTTTTTAAATATGAAACCAATATGAAAACCAGGGAACTCAATTTATTTCTACTATATCAGTTTATTATTCAGTGAGGCGGAGGAGTGTTTGGGAAACTTGTTTGAAAACAGTCAGTATTTAATTTGGTGCCATTAGTGTGAAAGTGTGTGTTTGCTGCTTCTGGAGCTGCTTAGATTGTTCAGAGTTCTCACTCAGTGGAGTTGTGACATCATAGTGGAGATTCCGTTCTGGCAACTGAAAACTACAGCTCTGACTCTGGTCTACTGTTGGTGTGTTAGGAGTGAATAGATCGAAAGACTTTCTGCAGATATCGACGACAAATATTGAATTCAATTGCAGCATTCGGTGTCCATAATGGCGCTGTTTAGCAGTGTATTTCAACAACTGTTTGAGTGTTTTACTCACTTCTTGCGCAGAGAAGGGACACCTCAGAGAGCACAGCAGTGTGCAGTGCAAGAATTAGCGGCAGAAGAGAAACTTCCAGAGGAGTGTGAGGCCTTCGACTTCACTGTCAAGGACAGGGAGTGCAGGAGGAGACCCCGCAAGGTAGTCCACAGTCTGGAAAACTTAATGGAGGGAGGAAGTGAGCTTAGAGAAGCTGGAAAAAAGAAAAGGAAGGAGAGAAAACGCAAGGAACGGAAGATCACAGAGCCAATGTCACTTCTTGATGAGGTCAAACCTTTGCCTACTACAGTCAGATGTTCCTCCCTAAAGCCAATAGAGGGAGAACCACCAACGGTTACAAGTGTATCTGGACCCCTCGCTCTACCAGCCGCTCGCTTCAAACCCCTGCCGCCAGTGACAAAACCTCCCGTGCATCCTCAGAAACCAGCTCTAGCACCTGAGGATGTGTTATCCCTGCCATGTTCTCCGCTTCAAGTGGATCCTCCTAAACTGTTGGCGGTTCCTTTATGTCCAGATGAAGTTGTTTCCCTCCGACACTCTTCATCCCAAGTGCGTCATCCCAAACGACTTCCTCCAAGCCCCACTCCAGCACATGATGAAGTCTTTGCTCTGAGATGTCCTCCCAGCCAGAAGTCTCAGCCATTTACTTCCCCGTTTGAGCTACAGCAACAACTCATGCTGGTGGACATAGAGGATGAGGAGAGCGAGTATGTGGAGTACACAGGGATGACCATCCGGGCCAGTACTTTACTCAAGTCTGAACGCCCCCAAACGCCGGAGGTTGAAAAGAAACCGAGAAAGATGGTTGCTTGGTTGGAGAAGGACAGCGAGGTGCAGGAGGAATTATGGGCGAGGGAAGGGGTGGAGGTCCAGGGGCCCACTCCTACACATGATGAAGTCGTTGCTCTGCGACGTCCTCCCAGCCGGAAGCCTCAGCCGTTCACTTCTTACTTATTTGAGTCACCTTCGCAACTCAGCCTGGTTGACATAGAGGATGAGGAAAGCGTGAATGTGGAGTACACAGGGAAGACCATCCGGACCATTGACTTACGCAAGTCTGAGCACCCCCAAACGTCGGAGGCTGAAATGAAACCGAGAAAGATGTTTGCTTGGTTGGAGAAGGACAGCGAGGTGCAGGAGGAAGCGTGGGCAGACGAAGTGGAGGAAGTCCAGGAATTTAAGGAAGAGGAAGATGACCCCAGTGAAATGGGAGACTCCAAGGCCATACAAGGCCATTTGGATGATGTCTCTCAGATCGATGAGCTCACAATGAAGCTCGTCTGTGAATCCTCTACTGAGACCCAGCACAATGTGAACGTCCAGAAAAAGAACAAAAGAAAAGTGCCATTTGTTCTGTTCACCTGGGTGGAGGAGAAGGTCAAGAAAAGGAAGGAGAAGAAAATAATCAAGGAGAGGGAGCGAAGAGAAAAAGAGTTGCTGTTTGAACGCTACATGAACGATCCGAAACTGAAGCACTTGTGGATCAACAAGCACAACCGCAACTACAACTCCTCCTAATGCAGATCATCGTCCCTCTTCACCTTTAACCTGTGTAAATAAAAAAGTGTGCAAACTAAAAGTTGAAAGATCCATGACTCTTCCTGACAATTAAAACAAGTGTAATATGAAGTTAATCATTTTGAACTAATTTGAATAATTGTTTAACTAGAACAGCAGCAGAAAGGGAATCAATCAATGCAGTTCACAACAGTGGAGTTCACAGATCATTATATCTTCTCTGATGGGGAGAATGTTTAATGTTTCTTGTCTGCTGTTGGCAACAATACATGTATGTCTCATTCAGAGTCAAAGACTGCACACTTCATGTGATCATATAAATCTATATGTGTAAGTAAATAAATTGAATTTGTCTAAATAAAGGTTGTGTTAATGAGACTAGTAAAACAAAAAAACAAAAATTCACATGAAAAACAAAGGAGATGGCAGCAAGTCACTGCTTTAATGAGTGAGTTGAATCTTTCAACCGATTCGTTCAAAATAGCCTAACGTACTAATTAATTTAACTTAGCAAACAACTGTATATATGAATGGATAGCCTAATAGCCCTTTCTGGTAATTTGATTTTTAAACAATGCAATGAATGCAGCAATGCACTACTGTTTCAAATGTTATTGTACACTTTTGTTGTACACTGTACACTATTGTACACTGGCAGTATGCAGTACACTATTACATTAGAAGAATATAGCTGATGGCTCTATTGACTTTGAGTTATTGATGTGAGTTACAAACATTGAGTCAGTCAATCACCTCTTATAAATTGTTTCTCCGAAGTTAAACATTTAATTGCCTGTCTGTCATTGATCTCAGAGGTTTTTTGTCTTTGCACAACTCGTTGTGCCAGGATAGGTACATCAACTGGAGCTGCAATCCTCACAGGTGTGTGAGCATTGAGAGATACTGAGTTAAAGCGTGCGGTTACAAAACTTAGTGCTAGCAGTGTTTATAGTCTAGAATGTGAAATTGCAGGGTTTGCAGGATTGGTCATTCTGACAAATATTCTGAAGTGCTTGATGGTTGCCATGATGCTCTGAGTGATTAGTGCGTTGCTATGCAGTTGATAGGGTATGATTCATAGGTGGTTGTTGTTAGTGTGTTATTGCTGGGGTTTTCAAATTGATCTTGTTAAGTTCAAAAGTAACACTCTAAATTCAGAAAAAATTATCATACTTGGGTTAAGCCGGGCTCAGGCTACAGGAGTTTTAAATCCTAACCGATTGTGAAATCAGCTTGCATCATGCAGATAAAGCCGGGGACACACTTAACACTTTTTTTCCTCTCAAATCTCAAACATGCACACACTACAAGATTTGAAAATTGTAGCGATCACACACTACAAGACAGCACCTCACGTGACGCACGGGGAAGCGGATGGAAACATGTACGTAGCAGATCGTCATTAACATCTCAACAGGCAATGTTTACATTTGCTAGCAACTTTATACACTGTATTTCAGATGTTAAAAAACAAGGCGATTTCTCCCCATCTGTAAGGTTGTGTCATGCATTTTGACAGGATAAAAATCACCTGAATGTGGGACAACCTGAAAACGGCTTCTAAAGACCTGGATGAGACCTCTCCAACCTCTATTTTGATATTGAACTGTAAGAGGCTGGAATGAGATTGTGCAGCAGTAACACCTTGCATTTGCCAAAGAACATAAGGATTGTATGGAAGATTGGAGCCGTGTTCTGCAGTCCGACAAGTCAATAACAACCCAGCATTGGATGTGGTCACCCTGTCAGGTATGTTCATAGGAGACAACTGGAGTGTTTTTAATACCAAATGCATGCGTGGTGCCATTAAACATGGCAGGAAAACAATGGTATTGGGGACGCATGTCTACAGCAGGAGTTGGAAGAGTCTACACTTTGAAAATGGACCAATACTTCGGAGTCCTGCTGAACACAATTGAGCCAAGTATGGAGGATCTGTTTGGAGAACAAATGTGTGTTTTCCAACATAATAACAATGCCAAACACACCGCTCATGCAACAAAGTTGCCCAAAACTGAAATTGTTCATGCTCAGAAGTTTGAAGTCTTCAAGTGCCCTCCTCAGTCCCCTGACCTCAAAGCCAATGAAAACCTGTGGGAAATTATATAAACCTGGATGGTGATATGTCATGCAGGTCTTCCAGTTTGGGAAGAACTTAAGGAGTATTGGAAAGAAGTTAAAGATGGCATATCCGCAACGCTTAGTGAGTCAATGCCCATGGAGAATGGCTGCTATATAATCAAAAACAAGGAAGAACTAACAAAATATATATTGAAGTCAATTGTTGCATAAAACAATAAAAGCTTTATTTAATTATATGCTGGAGTTTGCCTTTCTTGACAAATAATGTTGTGATTTAGTGTATTCTTCTTCCCACTATAACATACTCCTTTTTTGATTGTTTAATTAGTGTCATTAAAAGCAAATATTGTGCAAACTTTTCAAATATTCAAATGTTATAAAATGCCAGTTTATAGACAGACAGACAGAGATTTACTTTGCTCCAGCATTTATCTACTTTATTTTTGACATTCAAAAAATATTAATTTGAGTGATGTAAATCTGGCAGGCTTAATGTTTAAACCAAAACATTTATTATATGATTTAATACAATTGTTTAAATCCAGCAATAATTAAACAGCAACATATAAAAATGTTCTGACACTTTCAATACATAAGAATTAAATTATTCAAAAAATGAGTGACAACACTCAACTGGTCACCGTGATTTTGCCAACTAAGACATATTTTGTTGATCCTGGAACAACATTCCCGTCCAAAAATTTAGTCCTTACCCTATCCCTACCCGTAAACCTAACCCTACCCATAACTTTTCCCTAAAATCTGAGGGAAATAATAGGTGAATAACACGTTGAAGCACCTTACCCTGGTTCTCAGCCTAAACTTGACATAAACTGAAAACTTGTCCCTCAAATATGATTGGTTGATCTTAAAGTTGCTTCAGGATCAACAAAGATGTTGATCCAGGAACGTGGTACTTGGTGAAATCACGTTCACCACACTCAACTGTTGTTCAGACAAAATCTTACTTTAAGTACAACAGTACATCAACAGTAAAGTAAGAGCAGATCTTAAATCCCAATTTAATTATTAGACATGATTTCCAGGGATATCATGACTGCATGCCAACATAAGCATTTGAAACTATGTAATTATCTGTAGATCTTCTTGCATGTGATCAGGTATTGTGGATAAGCTTGTGTGTCATTGAAGATGACAAATAAAGTCGGGGAGTCGATCTGATCTGTCACGCTGTGGTATCTGACCGGTACGGCAGAATTCTCCTTAAGCGGAGCTGTTTTTATCTCGTGTTTGCCCACGGTGAAGTCTCCGGTGAGCACTTTGGCCACAAAAACAAACTTGTGCCCATCTGCATTGGGTGGGGAGTAGGTGTCTGACACAGAGAGCACAGCGTTTACCGCAAAGTAGACACCCTGACCATACACAGTCGCTGTGAAGGAAAAGAGAAAATTCATTTGTTATTTTTAAATTCATATTAGTGAAATATTAGTATGATTACATTTCATGTTTTGAATTGATTGTATTGTTAGGTTATTATTATTTTTTTATGTCTACATGTTTTTTTTTTATTAAGTTTTTAGTTTATTTGGATTGACTTATTTTAGTACATCTACTTAAACTAAATGAAAATGAGAAACAATGCCTTGGTAACTAGCTGAAATTAAAAGGTTCAAGTTATGTGCTTTTAATAAAGGGCACATATTTGTAGATCTTTCCATTCCTCAAAAGGTTTTTTTTGTGTTTAAAAAAAATAAATTAAGTTCTACACAAATTTTGATTGGACCGTTTAAGATTATATCAAAAAAGTTTGAAATCCTGAGATTTTGAGATCCTTTGACTTTGAGAATCACAAAAAAATATATGTTCTTCACACTTAGTAAAACTAGTTATTTTAAGACCTGTTCACTTAAAGGTTCTTTGGGGAACCAAAATGGTTCTTCTATGGAATCGATGCAAAAAAAAACCTTTTAGAACCTTTATTTTTAGTGTAACAACCCTCTATGCATTTGGATGATTAGGATGTTCCTGGTTAAATCCCAATGTATAAGCAATGCTAACAGTATTAGCAAACTCTAGTATACTTAACAGCATAATACCATTTTTTCCACAGAAGCTTCGGTTGAAGCCATGAATGCATATCTCCTTCACACTGGTTTCACTGGTGCCGTGGTACAGGATGCGTTCCACTTGTTGCTCTGAGGAGCTCCGTTCAATGCTGGCCTTTTTCAACCGGTACTGGTCATTCAGAAGTTTATTCATGAGCTTCTCAACCTGAAAGTCAGTGTCAATAAACACAGAAAACACAGTCAATAGTGAAAATCCAAGAATATTTCCAAAGCAGATAATCATTCCTAACCGATAATTCAATGTGCAAACATTTTGATTCTGAAGAAAATACACAGGTTTTCACCTAAAAAACTAAAAGAAAGATTTGTCTTGTCTTGCTCGTAGAAAAAAACAAACTCAACTGCACATGCACTGACAGATATCAAGGTGTGAGTCCAGGGCTCGATTTGAGGGGAGATGGCATCCCCCTTGTTGAAAGCAAATGACAAAAAAACATCCCCTCTATAAAACTATCATCCCCATTAGATTAAGAGTGTTGTGTATAATGTAACCTTATCATGCAAATTAAATATTAAAATTCTCTACATTTGATAATTAACAAACTATAAATAACAGCGACTAACCAATCAGAACTCAATATACGAGCTGAGCACTCTCAAGCGAGCTTTCGTCATTTTTGCGCCGTTCAAAATGGCCAAGAGAACGGTTCAAGTGCATCTTTTGATGAATTTAAAAAGAAGAGAACAGCAGGTATGACATCCCCCCGACAACATTAGAAAGAATAATGAACATGGCTAAAGTGTGTTGATTTAGTAAGGGGTCGTTGTCACAGTTACGTTTAATTATTGAAAGTGAATGTAATCACTGAGGTGATAATAAACACATGCATACGTTAGCTAAATGTATGTGTTCCTATTGTGTATGTATTTTCTAAACAAGCCCTGAGCAAGCAAAATTTTCATTTTTGGGTGAACTATCCTGCGGGGAATTATTTTTGTTTAAATAAATCTGTAGGTAATGACAAGACTATAAAAAGTCTTACAATATTGCAGTCATATAAAATATTTCATTAATAATGCCTATGTAGATTTTTATTCTACTCTTTAATCCTAAGTAAAAATGTTTTAAAAATTACACAATTAATCATTGTAATCATTAGCCTTAACCTGTAGTAATCATCCACCACACCACCCCCCTTGAATTCTTTTAACAATTCAACCTCTGTGTACGTCTATGTTGAATCGTACCTTAATGATTTTGATTTTGTTGTGGTTGTCCTGAAGGGTGTCATAGAAGTCTTTGACCACCTCTTGAAATTCATCAGAATCTACATCCACGGTAGACACTTCAGGCATGTTGGACAGCAGGCTGTAATCTTCATCTAAAAAATAAACATCATTTCTATTAGGGATGTCAATTTAACATTCATTTAGGTGATTAATTACAAAAATCACACACAAATAATCATGTTCCTAACAGTTACCTGTGATGCAGTCACATTTACTGTTGATCTGCAATTTTTAGCTTTAGGTGTCACATTTTTATCACACTAAATGAAAATGAGGCAACAACAGCAAAAATGGTGGATAAACAATTGAACTGGACTTTATACTTGCACATTAAGTATTCTCCTTTTTGGGGATTTCATAGTGTTTATACAATTTGTACCTGTAGCATCTGTGTACAAGTCATTTGTGCTTAGCATTTTCCGTTTAATAGGCACAGATTTCCCGGATGCCAAACTATGCTCTTCCATCTTCTCAAAGTCAATGCTGTACGGCTGATTATTGAACAAAATATCAATCTTCTTCTGCTTTATTCTCCAAGCATTCTCAATGAACACAGTGGCATCTGGTGGGTACGGTATCGGTTTAGATGACCCTTGCTCGTACCACACCCACTGTACAGCCGTTACGATTTCAGCATCGTTCATCATGTTCTCTGTCCGTCTCAGGACATTCTTTAGGTCAATCACGGCCTCAGAGACGTAATCTTTAAAGCCAGAGAGGATGGCGGTGGTGCCCTGGATGCTGATTTCTACGGCATGCTTCCTCTTAATGAGCTCTATGCATTTCTTCTGATAGGAGGAAAGTTTCCTCAAGTTTTTGTTCTCGATCTTCTCCTCACACTGTCTCATTCCAACCTTCTTGCCCAATGCAATGTCCACCCTTACAAGATCATGGTTGTAGTTAGCATATACAAAGATCTCGGCTGTATTGGATGACTTGATCGCGTCTTGCAATGACATTTCAAATGCTCTCTCCAGCTGTATGTTCTCCTCGGTTGGCATGGAGTCTCCCTTGGAAAGTTCTAGAGCCGCCTGAATGTCCTCCGTTTCCGTTCTCTGGTTGAACTCCATTGATAGCTGAATCGCCAATAAGAGGCTTGCGTCTTCGTCTAGACTGCAGGCGTTCATGGGTGTAGGGGAGCTCTGGAGGTCAAGGGTCTGCAGTGAACGGGGGGAGTCGGCCTCACCTTCTGCCACTGCTGAGGTATCTTGGCTCTGGTCTGAATACAGATCTTGAGATTCTATGTCAATGGATCCTGAACTAGAAGGTTGGGGGTTTAAATCGCTGCCAATAACTGCCAACATCTTCTTAGCTTCTTCAATACGAGCTGAAAGACAGAAAACCTTCAGTAACCATTGGGTTCAACAAAAACCAACATATTAAAATTGTATTTTATTTCATAAAGAAAAGAACTGAAACAAGAGGATCTCGGTCCCCTCCTAATTCAAACACTGGTAAAGAATCAATCAGGACAATTATCCATAATGACCTGAAGTACGTGCATCAGTAGAGTTGCCCCCATTGGGTACTCCAACTTTGGATTCCTGAATGAAATTTGCACAGGAACTTCTCTGGAAGTTTTGACAGTGTGTCATTTTCCATGCCAGCTCCAATATGTCCTGTGGAAAACACAACCACAATCGACTATAAAGAATTATTGAGTATTTGAGATACATACAGATAAAGAACGAGGCTGGATACATTACATTGTCTTCTAGAGGGTCCCAGTGCACTTTCGCCATGTCTATGTAGACTTCGAATTTGGCTGTCATCTCTGCGAGTATGCTGACACCCTCCTCCTCCTCCAGCAGGAAGCGGGAAATGCCAGGCTGCTTGACCACAATGTTCTTTGTAAAGATTGAGCCAATAATAGCACTTAATAATTCCGCTGCCGATTGACACACAGTCGAATCTCCCTGAATCTGCCAGAGAAATAAAGAGATTACAAGATGCATCTGTAAGCGTTACAGAAGACATTTAAAGACAATGATCGCACAATTCATAGTGGGATTGATTGTATTATGTAAAAATTATAATACACTATAATAGAAATGATAACACATGGGAAAAAATGATATTAATTATATTAAAACAATTATATTAAATACTGTATATGAGTTGATCAAAATGTAATTATATATATATATATATACTGTGTGTATATATATATATATATAAAATTACTATACTTTAATTATATATTGCATAATTCTTATTGCAAAAATTAAAAAAATAAGTTATTGCATAACTTTATTATTTTAATTCTTTATTTATTTACATTTATTTATTTATAAACAAATTAAAATTTCAAGATACATTTTATTTATCTTATGTATAAAGATTATTTTGTATTTACCTAAATTTTAGAAACAAAATTATTTTGTGAACATCTACTAAATAAATTCTACAACATAGCTCAAAAGTTTGGGATCAGTAAGATTTTTAATGTTTTTGAAAGAAGTCTCTTATGCTCACCAAGGCGGTATTTATTTGATTAAACAAAGTAAGACAGCAATAATGTTAAATATTATTACAGTATAAAAAAAGAACTGTATTGAATGTATTTTCAAATGTAATTTATTCCTGTGATGGAACAGCTGAATTTTCAGCATCATTACTCCAGTCTTTAGTGTCACATGATCCTTCAGAAATCATTCTAATATCCTTATTTGCTACTCAATTCATTCTTTGATGAATAGAAAGTTCAAAAGAACAACATTTATTTGAAATAGAAATCTGTTAAAACACTATAAATGTGTTTACAGTCATTTTTGATCAAATTAATTTTTATTAATTTATAATTAGTATTAATTTTTTTTTTTTAAATGCACTGACCCCAAACCCACCACTAGTACTGCAAATGTCAATTAAATAAGTCAAACGAATGCAAACTTGGTAACTAACACTCAATCCATCTCCAGTCTCCAGTGGGAATAAGATGACCTCTCCCATGTCCGCCAGTAGATCTCGATGATGGAGTTGCAGAAATTTTAGCATTCCTGGTTCCATTGACAGGACTGTCTCCTTCTGGTGTGGTGTGCTGAGAAACTCAACAATCTTGTCTTTTTTGTCCTTTTCCATCCCTGTCAGGGTAACCACAGTAATCATTCCACCAGTGTCGGATACTTTGGCACAGCAGAAGTCCAGAGCCACCAGAAAGTCCGACCACTCCTCTGAGAAGACCACACTCTCGTATTCTTTGGCCATCGGCACAGTAAACTCTGCTATCTGGGACTCTATCAGGTCTTGGGCCTGTTTGACTGCGCTACGGGATGAAGATGTTACAGTAACTGTATAGTCTGACACACTGAAGGTTGATGAAATATCTTTTAAAGACAAATGTAACCTCTTTTTAACATCCTCTCTCTTAAGAAACTCAGCTTTGAGTTTGTCATATGTCAGGTGCTCCTGCGCAACACCAGTCAAGAATTCAAGAACTTTGTTCTTCAGTCTTTCAACCTCAATTTGGTCAGGACCTTTGATTTGGACGCCATCTTTTGCTAGACTGACATCAAATTTCGGGTGAGCCTTTGTGAGGTTCTCAGGCAAATTACTCAAACTGAGCAGCTGATGTTTAGTGGCATCAGGCACAGATATAAACCTAACACATTCCTTCTGGATAGATGGCCCAGTAGCAGATGCAGTAGTTGTATTCGCTATACTAGTGGTGATGTCCGTTAGAGCAGCACCGTGTCCTGAGGTGGTGCTCGTAACTGGGTCAGAAACAGTAGGACTTTGGGATGAGACCGTGTCAATTTGGTTTACCTCTTCCGTTAACATTCCCTGTCCGTCTTGAGCGCTCACATGCAGGAAGTCAAAGTACGGCTTGACTACTAAATCGGTACCTTCCAAATGATGGGATTTTTGGAGAATGCAGTCCACAACTGTAAAAGACAAAGCTCAATTGAGATTCAGAACTGTAAAATATAGACTTCCAGAAAGTGATTCAAGAAAAACATCTTGGCGTACATTTCACATCCTTGAAAGAAACTTTAGCACATCCGTTAGCCAGCATGCTAACTCCGAGAACATCTGCCCCTCCACCACGACTACTCTCAAAGTAGAGCTCCAGCACATCCTCTGTGTGGGCAG
Organism: Siphateles boraxobius; assembly: GCF_051911475.1. Classification (NCBI taxonomy): domain Eukaryota; kingdom Metazoa; phylum Chordata; class Actinopteri; order Cypriniformes; family Leuciscidae; genus Siphateles; species Siphateles boraxobius. The sequence continues at coordinate 15,544,577 of NW_027508975.1, forward strand.
GAGACAGATTGGCCACCAAAACCGAGTCTGTAGATTCTACCTGCTCCAAAGTGACCTTTGCTCCATTTAGACTCTTCTTGGAAACTTCGTCACTAAGCATCTGAAAATCTATGGAATCACGTACACAATGACAAAATATTTAAGAGATTATTATTATTATACGTAATTATTATTATAAATTCATTGGTGCATTTATTTGAAATGGTTCTAGATGTGTCACATGATCCTTGAGAAATCATTAAAATATGCTGATTTGCTTCAAATGTTTTGGTTGCACTTTATTTTACAGTACATGCACGTTCAATGTACTTACCAGAGATGTGCGGTTGGCGGTTACAGCCGCGGACTCCGCGGATCGGGCGGATGACGTGACGAAAAATTATATTTTAATTCAATTTGGGCGGGTGTTGGGTTGAACCAATCAAAAGAAAAAAATATATACATTGTTAAATAGTTACCTACATCCGAAAAGTACATCCGTAACCTTTCTAGAACAGGCAAGAGCTTTCTTGCCTCGCGGCTTGTGTCAGCAGCGCCTTGCATCGCCAATAGACCTTAAAACAATCAGCGGATGGCGGGTGGGTGCGGCTTTGAACATTTGTCAAAAAACGTTGGTGCGGATGGATGGCGGACAAGTGATGAGTTTTGTGATGCGGTTGCGGATGAAATAATAGCCCATCCACACATCTCAAGTACTTACAGTGTACTTACCCACGAAGGTACTGAGTAATGTAGGGTAACTACATGGGTTAAGGTTAGGATTAGGGGTAGTTACAGGGTTAGTAACTAGTTATTACTCAGTTAGTGTCATTACTACAATAAGCACATAGTATGTACATGCAAAACATGACCGTAAAATAAAGTACTGCAAATGTCTATACTGTCACTTTCTATCAATTTAATACATCCTTACTGAATAATTAATTTCTTTTCTTTTTAAATTTAATTTGAGACAATTAGATTGATACTTTATCTTTTAAAACCAAAGAAAATAAATGTTTTGCTTGAAAAGTAGCTTGTGCTATATTTCTTTCTTTCTTTCATATTTCTTTCCAATTGGTTTAATATTTTATTATCTAACATAAAGACACATTTTAAGTGTGGCTAAAGTGTGCCTGTATACTGTACGATGTAAAGCTGAACAGCTACAAACCTTTAGGCAAAGGTCTTTTTAGGTGTACTAGAACCAGGTCCTTGTTTGGAGATGGATACAAGGTGAAGTCTGTTTCAAAGGCCATTCTAGTAATGTTTTCCATAAAAAGTTCCACATGGTCCAGGGAAGTGTGTGGATTGAGCCCTCTTAGCAACAGTTTTCCAGGGTCTTTTGGTGGTTTCCTTCGCAGTTTCAGTGTGGTATTGTGGAGGACATGGGACTGGGAGAGAACTCTCGTAGCAGCTGGTGTAAGAGAAACAAGTTCTTTATATGTTTAACTTATAAATGCCTGTAATACTGTAATTTTATAGAATCCATACTGAGGAAACTTAATATCTAAAACAGTGTGTTGATGATGTCTTACTCTTAGCATCTTCAAAAACTACCAACGCTTGGTTTCCACGTCTCTCCAAAAAAGTCACGTTCCCTCCTCCAGAGCGTCGCTTGTTCTCAAAGTAGAGAATGAGAAAGTCATCGTCCAAATCATCAGGAATATCAAAAACATCCAAACTCCGCTCCTCCATCCTAACAAAACAGGAAACAAACATGAACTATGCGGTTGAGGATAACGGATATTCCTGCCACTGTAACCTGCAAAACCTTATGTGAGGTTGAACTAAAAGAAACTAATTACAAGATGAAATGTTGTTGTGGTTGGGTTATATTTCTTTATTGCAACAGTGTGTTTACGATAGATAGACAGACAGACAGACAGACAGATATCAATAGTTAGTATTAGATTATTATAAATAGTTGGTAATTGGATGTTATGGAAATCTTATGTCGTGTAAGCCCAATGACGAGAAAGAGAAACTGAAATCTGACGCTGGATCATGACATACGGTAACTCAGAGTATAATACAATATTAATATAAAGTTGCACGGAAATGTTTGACCATACGTACATAATACCAACACTGAATAATATATATTGAGAGTTAAATTAAGCAGACTCACATGAAAACTGCACATTTACAGGCCGACTGCTGCGACTCACTAACGTTACTTCCTGCTTTGAGACAACACTGACACAACAAGAGACACTTTGAGAAAAACACTTTAGAGATACAAATACAAAAAAATATATTATAATAATAATACAAATACATATCTATTTGTAAATAAATGTTTATCGGACTATTGTCCAAAAAAAGTACATTTAATGACAGTGCTATAGACATATTCTTAACCGTCAAATTTTCAAATAATGAATCAAGTTAAAAATACTTCATCAATATCTACACAAAATACGTACGGTTGCCGATTAATGACGTCGCGGCGAGTTTTTCGCTGTGACATCGGGTATAAAATAAAAGTTCCCTGATAGACCAGTAACTGCGTATAATTATAAGCTCCCCCCACTACTGTATGATGAGCCCAGCTCAGGCGTTCAATTTTGTGTCAATCATCCGCTTCAACCAATAGCAGCGTGTGTTACTTTGATGTCGTTCTGTAAGTTATGCGCATGCGTGAACGACAACAGCGTTTTGTAGCAAACTGAGATCTCACGCGTGAAAGGTAATGCTTTTAATGTGTACTTTAAATAGTTGTAGATTCTGATAAATGAAATGAACACTGATATTTTAATATTCATTTGAAGATTAATACATCTAGCTTTGTGTGTGATAGCAGCACGTGTCCAAACACACATTAGACAGTCCATCAGCACTGAATAGAATAAATCTCTTAAATGTTTTTTGGTAAACTATAAAGGTCATATCATTTATATACGCATAATATAGTAAACAAATAAATAATTTATATCTAATAAATTCATATAATTACATTTGATAGAACATAAAATATGTAATAACTAGAAGTAGTTGTGTATCTGTGTTTCAGGCAATGGATCCTCCGAAGGATATTCAGCCTCCCAAACAGCAGCCAATGATCTATATTTGTGGAGGTAATAACACTCTTCATGCATTAATTTATGTCTGTCATGTGTTGTGTATTAGTCATTTTATAAATATATAATCATGTCTTTAATAACTATGCAAACAAAATTCCCATCATGTCTCTGAGCAGTTGTGTATTTTTGCTCTTGTGTTTCAGAGTGTCACACAGAAAATGAGATCAAAGCTAGAGACCCCATCAGATGCAGAGAATGTGGTTACAGAATCATGTACAAAAAAAGGACCAAAAGATGTATCCTTTAAACTAAATAATGCTTAGTGGTTGAAATAATTGTTCACCCAAAAATGTCATTCACTTACCCTCATGTTGTTCCAAACCATAATTGTTCCAAACATCATATGTGGTTAAATATTTATTTTCCCATAAAAAAACGAGAGAATTTTGAAATGTTTTTCGTCTGCTCTTCTTACCTATAATGATTGTTCACCAAATCTGTAAAGAACACCAACATTGTTATTTTCCCAGTAGTCGGAAATTATAATAACTTTTATGAAAAACAGACAACTTGAATTTTTCACTGATTAGTTCACTAATTTTCAATCCTTCGATTACAAAACCACTTGCAATTGCCGTTAAAGACGTCAAATATGACAAAGATATCCTTTTTTAGCTTTACAGCTACTGCATGATGAATTGTATGGAGAATAAGGGTGAATCCCAATTCTCTGTCTTCCCCCTTCCCCTTAGTTTTGCACGTTCACTGAGAGTAAGGGCTATCCCAATTCTCGTTTTGATCGAGGGGTACCCCTTGGTTTCATGTAAGCTTGCGAAAATGCTTGGTTTTAAAGGGTATCTACCACTTCCCCTTAGGGCTACCCCTCGATCAAAACGAGAATTGGGATAGCCCTTACACTCATGTGAACGTGTAAAACTAAGGGGAAGGGGTAAGACAGAGAATTGGGATTCACCCTAAGTGTGTAAGCAATCTTGAAAATTCAGTGTTTCACGGAAAAAATAACAGCACACAGTGATGGTGTGTCACAGGTTCTGTGAATCTGATATTAGTTCACCCAAAAATAAAAATTCTGTCAGTATTTGCCCTCATTTTTTTTTGCGCACAAAAAGTATTCTCGTCCCTTAATAAACTTAAGATTGAGCCACTGTAATCGACTTGGACTATTTTAACGATGTCTTTAATAACTTTTCGAGGCCGGCAAGTTTCAATCCCTGAAGAACCCTATGGAGGAGTGATCCAGCTCTCAGATTTCATCAAAAATATCTTAATTCGTGTTCCGAAGATGAACAAAGGTCTTACAGGGCTGGAACAACATGAGGGAGAGTAAATACTGACAGAATTTTCATTTTTGGGTAAACTAACCCTTTAAGTCCATTTATAATATTTAGGTTTTTGTTTTTTGTGGTCTTGGTTTATGCCTGATGTTCTTTATATTTACCCTTGACTCCTGTTTCCAGTGGTCGTATTTGATGCCCGTTGAGATGCATCCTGCTGTTTTTTCTATTATAATTAGCTTTTTTTTATTTTTGATTATGTAAATACATGTATACAATTTGAATACGCAGTAATCAAAATTGAGTAAAAAAAAAACAATTTACAAAAAAATTCTTCAAGTGTTTGTCTTCAACGTTTTTGAGTTAGAAATTGTTATTTTGGGGTGAAACCACTGATCGAATCATGTGTAGTGTTGTTCTTGTAAGATTTAGAATGGATTAAGAATTTTTTCATTACAAATAGACATTTTATGAGCCATGATTAAGGTGTGGTTACATTTTTTTAAATATCTTGAGCCAATAGTAAAAAAGTTGCCAATAGTATTATGCCATAATTATATGAAGCACAGCTCACACAGAAGTCACTTTCAAATCAAGTAGTTTTCTGTTAGTTAACATGGCAAATTTGTGCGACCAAATTGATCCGGAAGTGAGGAAATCTTTTGCCCTTTTGTGAAATTCCTGATCACGTGGAATCTTACTGAAATGACTGGCTTTTGTCAAGAACGATAAATGTGATTGCACCTTTATTGGATTGTAAAGTAAATATAAATTAAAGAATGCAATAGTATTTTGTGTCATTATAGTATTCATTTAGATTGGATTCATCTAGATTCCACAAGTTTGTGTGAAACGTGTTGATCATGCGATACAGCGTGATTTTTAGAAAAGAGTATCTTTCCAAAAAAAAGAGTATCTTGTGCTTCAGTGGACGCAAAAACAATTGACCACCTGTACAAATGAATTCAGATGATTAAAATTGCTAACATTTGGACAGTTAAATGTTTTGAAATCCAAGATTTTTGGGTAACATTTACTACAGTAAGTTTTACAAGCAACTAACATTCACTACAATATTACAAAACTCTATGTATGCAATGTAAACACTGTAGCAATAAATCAAACCACAATAACAATACAAATAATAGACATTACACGATAGGTATGTAGGTTAATCTCACAAAATGTCCATTTCACACAAAAAAAAAGATTATTGGAGTGTTTTACAAAGAAATTACTATTTCAGTCTTTCTACTTCAGAATTTTGTGTTAAATTCAATGTGTTACTTGCTGTTTATTTGTAACTTCTTACTAGCAGTTTTTGAGTGAAAATTGTTTCTATACAATTTTTGTTTTCTGTGTTTGGCAAATTCAAAAATGACTGTGATCAAAATTTGAATGGCTGAACAGAATAACTCTTGTATTTGAAAACGACATGTTCTAGCAGGTCTACACAAAGTGAAAAGTGCCTACGGGGTGTAAATACAAGGGACAGTAAAGAAATTCAAGAAGATAAAAATATGAATGAATAAAACAAAAACCTCAAGTCAAGCACAGAAGAGGAAACAATAACACACCATGTTTATAGACAGAGGTGTAAAGTCCAGGGGCCTGTACCATGATGGTAGTTGAACAAACTCAGGTTTACAGGATTAGTTTAGGGTTGAAAAACCAAACCAATCCAACCAGGCTTTGTTGGTACCATGATGCTGATCATCAACTTTCTCTGTCAACTCAGGCTTTGATCCTGAGTTTAGGAGTTTAAGACATCAGTAGCGAACAGCCAATTACATGTTAAGAAAGATTGAAACAGATTAATTTCCCACGAGAGAAGCAGCGCAATTCACTTATTAAATAAAAGTATTAAAATAGTAAGAATTTAAACAAATTTACACAGCAAGAAGAAAACAGCTGTCTATGAAAGAGGACAACTAAAAGAAAAGGTCTCGCTACTGTATATCAGTGCAAGTAAAAGTTGTGAAGTTATTTTATACAGCTGATAAAGGTATAGAGAGAATTGAACATTTAAGCTAACATGTAGTCATTTTATAGCTTCATCTATTGATGCTAAAGCGTATTTATATTACCTTCATATATTTATTCATTTAAACTGCGTAATAATAATTGATGAACTAAAATTGTACCTGTGTGATTGATAAAGGGTATAATAATTACATAAATAATATCTAAATCATACAAATTTATTATTCTAAATAAGCATCACTAAAAACCAGAGGTTTTTGTCTTTAAAAATCATTTGCTATGTAGTGACCTTTAATTTGGAGTAGAAACAGGTGGAGTGACTTTATGGCATCAGACATGTGTCACTTTGCTCACAGCTAATTGGTCCAAGTTCAGTTTGCAACCTCATACCTAGAACATAACCTGCCCCGGACCAGGTTAGCTGTGGAGCGTAAGTTACTATGGCGATGAACACTGCTAAAAGCCAAACCACTTTCATGGTCCCTAAAACCCAGGGTTGACGCAAACTAAACTGAAACATAGCTGGCTAGCCACCTAAACCGGCTTCATGGTATAGGCCCCAGGTTCAGAAAGTAAAAGCCCTCAGTATTTTCTTCCAATCACCTGGATTTGCTAATTAGCACAGTTTTTCAGCCTAACTTCAGCCTGATTTCCAACTAACTAGTGAAATCAGCTGTCTGAGCTCATGGGTGGAATAAACATACGGCAGGACTTTTACTTTCTGACCCCTGGACTTTACACCTCTGTTTATAGATATTTATGTGATTGTACTCACATTTCTCTCTCTCCTATGCGGTTGTGAAATTGGTCTCTATCTTGGATCAAAAGTATTCAAATGAAAGTGACAGTTCACCCAAAAATGTTTGTCAATACTTTCTGGTGCTCAAGTTGTTCCGACCCTGTGTGAATTTCTTTCTTCTGTTGAAAACAAAAAGAAGGTAACCAGACAGTTGATAATAACCATTGACTTCCATAGTATTTTTTTTTCCTACTATGGAAGTCAATGGCTACCGTCATTTTAAGGTGAACTATTCCTCGAAGAGCTTTAATTAGCTTTTGGATGACAGTATAAAGCACGGAAATGGCATCGTAAGAACATTCAGGAGCCATTAAATAAACACAAGTCTCGGAGAGCACAGAGATCCTAAGCGGTGTCGGCTCAAGGGCTCTGCAGCTGATTTTCTGCACAGTGAAATCCAGCAGGGCCTTTTGAACTCCCCTGGCTGCTGTTTCACAGGAAACCACCCCCACTCTGCAGCAGCGGCACAGCCCCTCCCCCTCGGTGATGTCACAGCTCAGTGCACCCGGCAGGAGGTGTGTCTTCCTACTTCTGGCTTAGCCTGTACAGTTTGCGCAGGGAACAGGAAGAGAGGGAGAGTGTGTATGAGAGTTTGCGTGAGGACGAGAGCTCGCTTTACTCTGGTAGGGACTGAGGGCAGCCATGGGGAATTCACAGAAGAAGGCCCCCGGTCACGGAGAGGGAGGGGGCCCGCACTCTCAACCTGGGACCCCGGGGCGCAGGAGGAGCCATGGAAACAACACAGCCAACTCAAAGGAAGTCCAGGGGAAGAACACGGCAGTGAATGGCACCCTTCCAGCCGACAAGAGCCAGGATGAGCCTCAGGGCTCTAGTACTGCGTTCAGTGGTGGGGAGAGCTGTAATCTGGACGCCCCGTGTGGGGCCCTTCCTCCTCCACTGGCCAGGCTAAAAAATGAGGGCAATATGTTGTTCAAAAATGGACAGTTTGGGGACGCGCTGGAGAAATACACACAGGCCATCGACGGATGTATAGAAGCTGGTAGAGTACAAATATTCTGTTTTAGTATTTTATTAAAATCATGCATGACATACGTGTTTAGACAGAAGATATAACAGTCTTTGATGTTACCAAGATTATATATATATATATGTTTTGGTAAGGTGATTGTTTTGGCAAGGTGATTTTCTAGTATACAGACTTAAAAGTACTGGGTTTTAAAAGATTAAAGCATTTTGTGTTTAATTATCTTGAAATCATACACCTTATGCTTGTTAAAACAATATATTTAACAGGTTTTGGTGTTAATAAACTGTCATTTATAGTATAGTATAACTTAAAGTACTGGATATTTCTAATTAACCAATATATTCCAAACATTCTGGTGGGGTAAAAGTATTTATCTAAAAATTATATATATATATATATATATATAGTATAAAGTATAACTATAAGTATAACTTTCTTACTTTTTTACATTTTAACAAGATTACAAAAATTTGCCAAGGTGACATTTTATAGTATGTACAGTATTTTCATACTTTTTTATAGTATACTGACTTAAAAGTGCTGGATTTTTCTAATTAATTAGCATATCTCAAAGATTCTGGTGGGGTAAAAATAGTTTGTGCTTATGTACCTTGAAATGATATGATTTACGTTAAAATACTATATTTAACATTTTGATGTAACCAAGATGACATATTTTGGTAAGGTGATTGTTTTGGCAAGGTGACCATTGTTTTTATGATATACTGACTTAAAGTATACTGTGTTTTTCAAAATTAACCAACATGTTTTAATGAATCTGCCATGCTACTTAAGTATTTATTGGGAAATATCAGAATATTTTATTTAACAGTTGTTGGTGTTACCAAAATGCCACTTTTGGCAAGGCGACAGTACATAGCGTGATTTTTTCAAATCAACCAGCACATTTTAATGAGTCATTTTGTAGTACAGACTATGAAAGCATCAAGTGCGCAAACATTGCAAAGATCCTGTTCAGCAGCGCTGAGTAATACAGGGATAGGTTTCCAAAACCGGTTCATAGAGAGGTTCAGCTGTTTAAATTTCCCATGGAAAAGGTTTTGAACTAGGGTTCATCGATCGAGCCACTGCATTTTAGGGACAAGAGCCGCATTTTTATGTTAGAAATGAAAGTGTTTCACAAGATTGCTGCCTACTTCCGCCACATTGCATTGTGGGTGTGCCCACTAAAGTTACGTAATGGGCCTTTTGAAAGATGGGATATACCGTCTTTCTAAACTCAGCTTCCCCAGAGTGTTTTTTATATGACTAGTTGGGTTTGTAACATGATATTAGGTGACTAAACAAAATGTTTTCCAAAATGAATGGCTGCCTGCACTACGAACCCTTCCTCCCACGTGTATCCAGCAGAACTAAAGCTGCTTTCTTGGTGTATTTTCAGTGCTGTGCTTGTATTTGCAGGTATTGACAGCCCAGAGGATCTTTGTGTTCTGTACTCCAATAGAGCTGCATGCTACCTCAAAGATGGAAACAGCACAGACTGCATTCAGGACTGCACCAGGTTAACCTCACATTTCTTTGCACGCACTGTTCAATGGCCAATGACCAGGCTTTCACCAAATAATAAGAGCCACGATGCTGCGTTTAGCTTGGATTTATGTGTGAGGTAACACTGCAAGTGCATGTGATTGTCTCAGTAAGATTAACACACAACGCAGTTAGTTGCACTGTAAGGAGCTTTACCAGCAGACTGGTTAACCAGCATAAAGAACATCAGCAATCTGTTACCATGTTCTGCTCCGTTTGAGGGAATTCAGGGAAATAATACAATTATTTTCATTTTGTCACTGAGTCTTGTAATCATACTGTACGTTCCACTGTCCTACAAAACACCATAGAGGAAAGACACAGGACCGTTTCAAATTGATAAAAGGAAATTGAATTTTTATTTTATTTTAACAGTAATATTTCAAAACACTCAAACACATGCCGCTTTATGAATGGCTACCAATGTAGCATTAGAGAGTTAATTGTAGGACACAGGATCAGAGAAAGACCTTGATCCTCTGTGTCTCATCCTGTTTATTTATAGGTCCCTCGAGCTCCACCCCTTCTCCATGAAGCCCCTCCTCCGGAGAGCTATGGCGTATGAATCTCTGGAGCGCTACAGGATGGCGTATGTGGATTACAAGACAGTACTGCAGATAGACATCAGCGTGCAGGCGGCTCACGACAGTGTGCACAGGTATAATTCATAGGGGATATATTCCCCACAGAGAAACATGAATTTAAAATGTCTTTAAAATGAACAGATAATGTCCAGGCAGAAGGTTAGCAGTATCTTTTTTTCCTACATATTTTTTTCTTACAGTGTTGTTTTCATTGTTAAACAAAAAAATAGGCCAAAACTTCAATATTCAAGATGTATTGTCTGTAAATAAGTATTTATATCTTTTTATAATTTTTTGTCCTCAAGTCAACAAATCTCTTTTTTTTTTAGGTTAAATGGTAAAAATTCCAGTTATGTCTGATTGTGTTTGTTATGTGTTCTCAGAATCACTAAAATGCTGATAGATCAGGACGGTCCTGACTGGCGAGAGAAGCTTCCAGAGATTCCAAAGGTTCCGCTTTCTGCCCAGCAGCACCGTAAAGATGAACCCAGTGCAGAGGTTCTGCAGGCCCGCGCAGACAGAGCAGAACAGGAGAAGGGTGAGTTAGATCGCAACTGAATCAAAACCAACACCAAAAGATAAAAGTGGCCAGATAGAACAGTTTGGTACTCAATTATGAGCAATAGCGATGCTTCTCTTTAGAAGGCACAACCCTGCTGAAAGATCCAGCCTTGCTGGTCACCAGCATAAGGTATGTTTTGAATGCTGGGACCAGCTTGGGATGCTGGTGTGCTGGTGGACCAGCAAATGTTGTCTTTTGGGGGCCGGTATGATCCCAGCAAGACCACAACAAAACTTGTGTATGTGTTAAATAATATCACATTTATTAGTGTGTGTTCGTAGTTAAAGGGGTGGTTGATTATGATTTCCCTTTTTTAACTTTAGTTGGTGTGTAATGTTGCTGTTTGAGCATAAAGAACATCTGCAAAGTTGCAACGCTTGAAGTTCAAAGCAAAGGGAGATATTTTTCTTTTAAAGAAATTGCTTTTTAAGGACTACAACAAATGGCTGGTATAGGGACTACACAAGCTTCCTCCCGGGTTATTGACATCACTAACCCTAAAATTTACTTAAGCCCCGTCCCCGGGAACTCGATTTATAGATTATCATGACAGAATATGCTAATCAATGACTAGAAGGTAACTACACATAAGCTACCTAAATTCATCAACTAACCATTCAGAAATGTTGTCTACATGATGTCACTTCTTCTTGAGTCTCTACATCTTTGTCCGACTCCGGTTTAAACATAAAAGGCTAAACATTTTTGAAATTTTCAGTGTGTGTCTGTGTGAGGTAATCGAAGCTGCTAATGGTGCGTTCAAGTCATCTCGTATAGATCGTAATTACGAGTTGAATGCACTTGAACACCACCACAATGTCATAAATACCAGTGGGGAGCTTGGGATTTTCTTTAAGCCCGATCTGTACGAGTTGGGGGCGTGTCAGTGAGAAATGGCGGAATCAATGGATGCAACGTCTGTAGTTTTACTACAGTAAATTTGAATTGATTTCAATGTTTACTCGTCCTAGAAACTGTTATTTATAATGATCATCATTAATCTTGTTATAAGCAGCACGTTAATGAATTACAACAAAAAATGCTAACAGTTTACATTGGCTTCATAAGTTTATTAAAAACATAAAAAGAAAAACACACCTGATGCGCATTCTTTGTTCTTCATTTTCTATAAACAGAGTTAACAAACCTTGCTGTATTTTCGTGTAATTAATTAAAAGAAGGTACACCGCCATCTGGCTCCGATGAAACTGACTTGAACGGACCTCACGTCGTAAACAAGGGGGTAATCCATCAGCCGGAAACTGAAGCCTCGCGGGAGCCGCCATTGTAGCAGAACTTCACCTGCTGTTAGCATACCATTGACTCCCAGTTATTTTGGCGTCACTTTGACAGCGAATAACTTTACATCTGAGGCGTCCAAAGACTTCATTTGTCCATTATTTATTTCTAAAGAAACACGACAATGTATAAAAGGCTCCATTAATTTGTATCTTACGTTATGGCCCCGTAGAAGACGTTTTTGTTAAAAACAGGCTAACGATTGCGTCATAATCACGCGACTTTGTCGCACAATAGAGACATTACCGTATAGACAGGAGGAGAAGCTAACAGGCAATCTTTTACTGTCTATGAAGCAATCGGGGGGACATAAAGTCATAAAGGCATAAAGTCAAGGGAGAAGCCCATAGTTAGAGAGTTCATAAATACAACGGGACAAAATATTTCAACAACGTTTTTGAGGAATTAGGTTATACAGATTTGTTTTGGCACAGCTACTAGACGATTTACAACGTTCAGACTGTCGTCAAGCTCAGTCTGAGCCTGCACAGTCGCTCAGCCATCAGGCAGGAAGTGCAATAATCGGGCTTCAGTCTTCTCCGTTGAAATCAATGGGGTCGCTGTGTCCATTTCTTTTACTGTCTATGGTCGTAAACACGACTTCCCACCTCGTACGTACGAACTTCCCAGGAGGACTTGAACGCACCATAAGGACACAAGCTGTTGTAACTCCACCCTCTGTGCTGGGAGCAACAGCTTATTTGCATTTAAAGGGGCACCCTCACCCTCAAAAAGTGACAATTGTAACATGCTATATAAAAATATCTGTGCGGTATTTTGAGCTAAAACTTGACATACACACTCTGGGGACATCAGAGACTTATTTTACATCTTGTGAAAAGGGCATTATACCAAATTTTCCAAAAGAATTTCAATAAATTATTTTTTTAAGAAAAACACATGTTCCTGGTTACATGTTTTCACAGTAAAATCCCCCGTGTTAAACAAACACTGCTCAGGTTTCATATGGTCCCAATCTATAGACAGTAAAAGTAAGACTGAATCAATGTTGCAGTTAGGGAAATATATTAGATTCACACTACAAGTGATGATTGAGCATTAGTGATGACAACCATGGTTAACAAGCAGAATAACTGAAGATAAGAGGAACAACAAGAACAGAAAAGGGAGTTAAAACTACTCATTTACAAATGTTGATTATATGTATAAAAACAGTATATTTCATGTTTATTGCAAAATATGCATATATATATATATATATATATATATATTATGAGTGTAAATGAGTAGTTTTATAATTCTCCATTGTTTTTAATTCGATTGTGCTGTTTGCAATGCTTCATGGGATTGTAGGTCTTTCCCTCACTAAAATATATATAAATAAATAAATAAATGTATATATATATATATATATATATATATATATATATATATATATATATATATATACACACAAACAAACATTTCAGTATTTTAAAAGCATAGGGAGATTGACTCGATTGTGTCATTCACATGCCTTAATGGGAGTGGGCGGAGCTAAAGAGATATTTTTGAGCATAGATATATAAACATAAATCCCTCATTATGCTGTTCCAATTCGTGTGTCCTGGCGCCGACAATCACTATATCTGCAGTAGACTTCAGCAGATGATTTTGCTGAACTTACTCCATCCAACAAGGCTAAGGCGTCAGCTAACACAACATTAAAAAGCTAGCCTAGTTTAAAAACCTGTAATATTGAATTAATATATATAAAAACACAAACCAACACATTCTCACTTGTGAAAGGTTATCCAATAAATTTTGGCGGCTTCACAACCAGAAGCTGCGCAATGTTGTGGCATCATTGATTCTTACTGTGAGTGACGACACGCTGACTGTTCCAAGATGGCGGTCGATGTGGATCTATACATATCTATGTTTAGGAGCATGTTACTTTTTTCGACTCTGTAATTGGTGTAATTTTTTGAATGGGTAATGTAGTTTTCACCAGAAATTCCACTGTTAAACATGACTATTTAAAAGCTGAAATAATGCAGGCTGACGGCTTCAGCAGAAGCAAATACCATGGATTACCAACCTCGTAGCTCACATTAGGTCTGGCTTTAAAGGTTTATAAGATACCGTTCAAAATCAATTTGAGTTTTTACTTCACAAACCTAACTGTTGCACTCTATTGCTTGAGGATTTGCTGCACAACATGCTTTCAGTTTTAAGAGCGTCATGAGTTTGCTGAGAGTGGCAAAAGACTAAAGGAAAGGTTGTGCGGAAAACCTTTATATGGAGGTATTTGGGAGTGTTTTATGCAAATTACTATCCTTGGGTATGCAGTTGCTCGTTTAAAAAATGCAAATTCATTAACATTACAATAAGTTTATTTGCATAGACGGACATGTTTCGTGAGATGTTCTCCTGTGCATATAAATATGAATAATCCATGCAATTATTATTGAATGAGATGCACTGATTTGACAAGTACAGGATGTAACAAGCACAGTTTTAATAACTCAGAGTGGTTCAACGCTAACCAGCATAAACCAGTCTCAACCTGCTAGGATATTCATGCGGAGGTTATGAAAGCTGGTTGCATGGATTAAACAATGCGTTTCAAAACAAAAATCCATGCCAGAACACCAAAGAACTGCAAATGCAGGCCGGTGCTGATAAATAATACAGTATGATGCTGACAAAAATAAAACTGAACAATGATAACAGACAGCTGCTGGAAAGCCTTATTAGGTTTCGCTTAGTGTGGGACGTTTACATTTTTGCCGTTTCCATGTTTATAATAATTAAATTAAGTTTCAGTCACAAGCAGCATCTAACAGCATTTGTCAGCATGTATGTACTGCACTAGATGCCAATCAATTATGCAAAGGTGTAACATAGTCAGCTTTCATCGTAATGGAACCAGACAGCTCCGGTTTCATTCTGAACTGAGAAAGGAAAACCCACATGATCAGACAGCACACATCAGCACCTGATCACATTAACAATGGGGCGACCTTTGCTCTGTTGTACTATGAGCCAGATGATGACATAATAATGGGAGTTTTCCCACAGCATTTGCTGCCTTTACTAGAAATGAGAACTATTGCAAACTTGCCAAACATTCTGCCACATAAGCCTGTGTAGTGTAGTGCATCTCTTTTGTGTAGCCTAACTCTTACGATAACATGTCCAGGTCTCATTTGAACCTAAAACCAAAAGAAAAATTCCCAGTGTTATCATTACTAAAACTAAATCAATAAAAAAATGATTTCTATAATTGAAATAAAGCTAAAATAATATACAAATATTAGATGTAAAAACAACTGAAAACTGATAGAAAAAACTGAAATTTGAAGTTTTAAACTGAAGGTTTTTTTTAAAGTTTTACAATTACTAAAACTAATACTGAAATAAAAATGCTATAATAATAAAATAATATAATAATAATAATAATAATAATAAAGCTAAATACAAAAAAGAGCACACACTAATATTAAAATGAAAACAAAAATATACAGATAAAAGCTCATTCAAATTATCAATGAATACTGTAGTGCAATAATATATAAATATTACTAAAATAATTTTCATAAAGAAAAATTAAGCTTATTTGAATGAGCCTTAAGATTTTATGCATTGTGACATTTTTTCCATGACAATTCACACTACCTTAATACAATAACTTCGATCTTTAATTTGTTTATTTACATTATGAAAAATGTTTTTGTTGTTGCATTATGATAATGAGAATTTGAATATGCTTAAAATGGATGCAACGGATGCATGGATATATATATTTTTTTTAAGTAAACAGGTTTTGTTACATCCGGCTTTTTAGAGTGGATAATGATAATTTACTGAAGAAAAAATAAGGTGACGGCTCTCTGTCTTGGGATGGAAGTTGGATGTTTAATTCTACTGTATCTACTTTTTCCACAGCCAGAAAAGCAGAGGCTCGATTCACATTGATGAAACAAGAAGGAAATGAACTAGTGAAGAACAGTCAGTTTCAAGGTGCTTTGGACAAATACAAGGAGTGTCTGGCTATCAAATCTGACGAATGTGCCATCTACACCAACAGGTAAACATGACCAACTGAAATAAGGCTGCTATATAAAATGCTTTACAACTGTTTTTAGTGAACTGAGTTCAGAAAAGCACACCACATTACACATAGGCCTACTATTTCAGCAGTATCTATATTGTACTGTGTGCAGTATGCACATTTTGGAATGCATGGAAAAGCCAAATTATTAACTAAATGACTTACTACTTGCCAAAATGTTAAGTATATAGCACAGCACACTATGCAGAATACTGTATCCCACAATGCAATGTGCATGAATCAACCTTACACTTGACAAATATTCAGTCGGTGTGTTCAAGAATGGTCCAGTATGACGAATTATCAAAAAATTGCTAAATAAAAGTTTAATTTCGAAACACTGAATTAAACATGGATCATGTGACAACCAGTGTTGTTATTGTTAATTAAAATTCAATTTGATTTCGTTAAATGAACTAAAGCTAAAATAAACATAAATATTAGATGAAAAACTTATGGAAAAAATGGGAAATATTGCCTTGACAACAAACTGAAATAAAATGTAAAAAGTTGAAGTACTAAAATGATTAAAGTCGCATGAAACAGAAGTTGCGAAGTTTTCTTCCCTATTGTGACGTATATCCGACACTGCTTCTCGAACATGAAAAAATGTACGGTGGGACTTGAATTGATTGGATCATTGTGGTTTGCTACTGCTATGATTCTCATGTGATTGACAGGTTGTCCCGTCCTCGCGCCAGTAAACACGTGATGATGGAGAGGAAGTTATTTTGATGAAATATTATGAGGGCACATGATTTTTTTTTTTAAATGATGAGCACGGATCAATAATTTGTAATAAAAAAAATGGTGATTTCTTGGTGCCTTTAAATCTAAAATAAAAAATTTATAAAAAACTTGAAAAAAATGACAAAAGCACATAAAATGACAACAAATTGAATGTAATAAAAACTTTAAAAACCGGTATATAAATAAAATGTACTTAAAATATAAAAAATATTATAATTATATATAAATTATACTAAAATAGCACTGGTGAAAACCGTATGCATATGAATGTTTGAAATGTTGCATAATGCATACTATCTGACATACTGTACGTGGGTTAGTATACACTGCGCAGTAAAAAGCAAGCCATCCTCTAGTATTTACAGTCGCAGTTTGGTGCTTTGCAGTTCACACTAAATACTAGCAATGAATCCTGAATAGCTGTACATGTTGTCCTGTCTCTCATTTGATCGAGCCTTCCAGAAAGTGCTGAGACTGGAGCTGCTCGGACGAAGCTATTCAGTCAGCAATCGGCTCTGACGACTCCAGCATAAAACACCCAAGGACAGAGCCAGGCCGCATTGCTGAATGAGAAATGTCTGTTGTGTTTTCCAGAGCTCTGTGCTATCTCAAGCTGGATTGTTTCGCAGAAGCCAAACAGGACTGTGATATGGCACTTCAGATCGAGCCAAACAATAAGAAAGCGTTTTACAGACGTGCACTGGCACACAAAGGCTTGAAGGTTTATATTTTGTCTTAATGGTGAAAAGAGTATCTCTCTTTTATTTTTGTGCATTTTACAGTGGTAAATCAATCCATTTAAAACATTGTAAATTGTTATTTTGTGTGCATATCAAGTGTGCAGTAGAGAATAAACTGACTAGTAGTACTACTGTAGAATTCAGTGCAGTAAGTGCAGTAAGAGTTTAGATGGTCTGTCTGTATGTTTTCTCACAGGACTACCTGTCAGCCAGCACTGATTTACAGGAAGTACTGCAGTTGGATCCAAAAGTGCAGGAGGCCGAGCAGGAGCTGGAGCTGGTGACTAACCTGCTAAGAGAAAGTCTACTGGCTAATGCCCAAGGTAAACTCTCACTAGCCAATGAACTGGAAGTCGAGAATCTAACACAGTTTAGACTAGTATGTAGGAAATCAGTTCCTTGGTACAACATTGTTTCCTAAATTGCAATGTGATATTATTCCAGTGACAAGCAATTTGTCTGGCTGTATCCAAAATCATTATAGAGCGCTGCAGTGATGACGTATTATTGTAGGCCAACCGGGAAGTTCGCATCACCCTTGTTCCCTCGACACAACCCAATAGGATTTTTACAGTGGACTTTGGATTATTAAAGAAAATGAGCTCTGTGACCAACAAAAGTATTGTTCATCATAATAATCTTCACAAATGAACACAACTTTTATGAATTTTGTAGCCGAAATACAATCGCTAGGAGTAAAAAGCTAAATGCAGACTATTGCTATTCATAATTACCGTAAATAAAGCTCTGTATGCTTTCGAATCGCTTTCCCGGTACTTTGATGTCATACACTGATCGGTCTACACAGCGGCGCTTCAAATCGAACACACCTTAAAGCTGCAGTGGTCAGGTAAAAGTCTTAGATCTCAGAAAATTGAGATTACACATTGTAATTACATCATCTACATGAATGTGAACGCTTTTTACAGTTCAGAATTGTTATGGTAATTACGATATGAAGTGAACACACCTTATAGACCTTATGTAGCCCCGCCCCTTTTCAGCGCTGCGCTCGTTGTCTTTTGTCTTCCGGTCTGTATTTTCACAGCGATCTTGCGTATTTATGAATGAACGGTTTGTTTTAAAATCTTCCCGGTCTACTGACATTTGTTAAGACATCTGCTTTAAACATTACAATCCCCATGATAACTTTCGTTAACTTTAAATTAAGTAAATCCACTTCAAAGGCTAATTACTCCAGGACAGCAATGCCATAGAAATATACAGAGCGACCGCAAAAACGGAAGTTCAGAGACGATATTCTAAAGATGGTTGCGCCCTCGTTTCCCTGGTGCATAAGGTCTATAGAGTGGTGCAGGTATGACATCACTTTGTAGGCCAAAGCCCGGAAGCGAGTTTGCATTTTAGCACTTCCGGTTCCATCGTCCCGAAGTCAATGTTTTTTTTTTTAATGGGATTTTGGTTAAATAGCTGAAATAAGGTCTGTGGTGATTCTACGACATAAAATACATCAGTATTAACCCACTCGAAATTTTTTTAATCCGTTACGTTTCTTGAAAAAGGCGGTTGCTAACAAGTGGCTAAATGGAACTACAGAGGCTGTAGGGAACATTATAAATCATCACGATGGACAGGTAAACTCGGTCCGCTTTTACAGCCTCGTTATGATTATAATTGTGCTCTTATAAACTACTCTGAATAAACTGAACTCAAACTTTCTTGGAAAATGTTTCTTGCAAAAAGCCTATCGAAAAATCCTATTGGGTTTTTGTCGAGGGAGCCAGTGTGATGTTAACTGCCGGTTGGCCTAAAAAGTGGCATCATACCTGCACCACTCTATAAACAAACTACACCACGGTCACATGACAATCACGCCACCATTAACTCTTGCATTCTTTATTTAAAAACATTTTCCCTGAAAGTTTGAGTTAGAATAGTTTGCAATGGCATGAATATAAACACAATGGGACAGTGAAAGTGGACTAGTAAGGTGGTGATTTTTTTCTGTTCTGTAGTCCCATTTAGACACTTGTTAGAAACTGACTTTTAAAGAGAAATCTTTAAAAAAAGCACAAGGCAGTCAGTATTACTGATATAATTTATGTTGTACAAGAAAACATGGATACATCTTAAACTTGTGTTAGATACAGACTTTATTTCAAGCATTTATCCAAAAACCCATTTAGAAAACCAATTGACTTCAGGACGATGGAACTGGAAGTGCTAAAATGCAACTCATTTACGGGCCTACAAAAATGTCATTTCTGCAGCACTATATAACCTAATTCAATACTCACTATTCACGACATTGCTCCACTAATATAGTCCACTGAGCAAATGAAAACCAGTGAGAGAATTCAGAGACTGAGTGCCAGGGTGGGAAATTAACTTTTTTGCCCACCAGCCACAGTGGCTGGTGGATGCCCAATTTTACCAGCCACTTGTATTTTTTACCAGCCACTTTTTCTGGAATTCAAATTTATGAATGAGAACTGTGACTTTGATAACATTGACGTCCATTACAAATATGTAATTAGTTTTATCCATTTAACAATATGAGTTATGCTGCACTCAGGAGCCAATTTATGTTTTCCTCCGTGGATGCTCACGGGCGCACGCCCTTTAAAAAAAAAAAAAAAGCACTATTCAGCACAAACAGGGCTACCATAATATGTGAACAACATGTATGTACATGTTTGTATTTATGAGAGAATTTTATGCATGGTTATTTTACAGTTTATTTTTTAATATTAGTTAAGTCTGTATGACCATAAATAATGGAGTATTTAAATGTATTTTGCTGCTATTTGAAAAAAATCCAGCAAAACGCGCCAGCGCGTTTGTCGACCCCAGAGGTTTAACTCGATTATAAAGCCGATAATTAGGCTATCTTTCAACTCAGGACAGCACCACTTCTCACAAATACAGATAGGATTGGAGATGAAAAGTTTAACTGACACGTAATCGAGCTCCACAGCACGCACGGTATCGGCTCCTATCCTCGCTAGGGGTGTCACGATTCTCCAAATCCTCGATTCGATTACATTTTCGATTCTAAGGTCACGGTTCGATTCGATCCTCGATTTTTACTTTTTTTTTTTTTTAAGCACAGGTTGCTGTTGCTCCTAAAAAGCTGACATCAGTTAATCGCAATCTCACACATCTCTGTTATTATCAGTGAAGCTGACTGCACAATGAATCTTTCATAATATATAGCCTACACTTTTTTTGTTATAATTAGAGGATTTGCCAGCTTACAGAATTCAGCACTGAACAAAAAGTCCATTTTGAGCGGTGAGGAGAGTCTATCTTAAATGCTTCTGATTGGTCATTGCGTTCAAGAAATCAACACGTATGTCTGTGATTGGCTAAATCGCTCAACGCTGCAAACATGTTATAAATAGAAACTCTGGCCTGTAAATCGTTTCTATTTTGTTTTAGTTGTTCTTGTTGCTTTTCTGCAACAGATGAATACAAATTTATTAGTTTTTATGTTTTATTCATAGATATATCTAGTTTGCGGGAGTCTGCGAATCGTTTTATTCTCCCGCACACACAGAGTGAGTGCATTACCGCCCACGCTCGCACTCGGCCATCAAATCTAGTCCCGCGCCCCACTCTATTGCGTTGGGAGTGCACGTCTATAGATCAAGAGCCCGGCCCGAGGATAGTGGCGGGAAATATCGGCCCGGGTCGGGCCAAGTTCGGGCTCGGGTATAGAATCTAAGTCAGAGGAATCACAGCCTTTCAACACGTGTGTATTTTTCCCCGCGCCGTGATGAGTCGTTCATGAACGATCCGTTCATTGCCTCTGTCACGCGACAAATGAACAAAAGACTCGGAAGGTCAAGTAATTATTAATGTTCCCTGTAAATTATTTTTGACTGCATTATAATGATTTGCATTATAAAGAGTGCGTAGGTGGATGTGTTCGGGGAATTTGCCTGTTAAAGGTATAACATTTAAAGCCCCTGAAATGACTAGAAAAAAGATTAGATAATTTTGATGAACTATATTGATCAATAGAGTCACTAAAACGATCCGAACTTTCCATCAGGGGCGCGACATGGGGGCGTGGCAGCATCGACGATTCCATTTTTTATTTCGATTTTTGAGATTGTGAATTAATTTCGATCGATTTCGATTTAAAATCGAAATCGTGACACCCTTGATCCTCGCGGCTGGTAAAACTATCGCTAAACTAAAAAAACGATAGCTATCTAGCCATCACAAAACACAACTTCAAGTTAGTAATTTACTTGCACATCCAAACGTAGTCCCAAAAAGGTCTGCCCTTTTTGCCGATCGCATGGACGTTTCTGAATAGAATTGGTCATATTCATTATTGACTCTATTTTAAGATTAGTTGTTCCTCTAACGAACAAATTGTTTGCATTTTCGGACGACACATAGGTTCGACAGTAAGTACAGTACATGGACTGTTCGACGGGAAGGTAGGCTAACCATTCCCTCGTTTTCCCTTCGTCATCAATGCGCCACTTGTTCGAAAAGTACCTTCACTTTTTATTTACTTCGCCCTCAACAGTTTGTACATTCATATACTGCTGACTCCGCGGCGGGCCTCTTAACACCGGGTATATGTCGCCACATTTTTTAAATTTTCCTTTTATCTGTACCTCAGCTCACCTATGTGTCACCTATGTGTCACGGCTGGTATACAAGGCAAAGTCACCCGCCACTTTGAAAAAGTACCAGCCATTGGCTGGTGGCGGGTGCTAAGTTCCCTCCCTGCTGAGTGCACCTTAGGTGCTGCAGATGGTATCTTCAGGCAATATGCGGAAACTCATTCTGCGTGACGCTCACAGAGCATGGGTATTCTTTGGTAGCCATCTTTCCTTTGTACATCACTTGTGCACTCCTTATTGCGGTGCATTATGACATTGGTTCCCAACACTGGTCCTGGAGTACACCCAACACATTTAGACATACACTGTAGACTGAACACGTAATCCACATGTGTGTGACGTCACTCTTTAGCGTTTTCATTTTTTTAGTTAAAACGGTGACAATAACGGTATCGTTTTCAAAAACTTGCACTTTAAAACCCGTTTTCAAAAGTTTGCATTTTCAGGCCCCCAAAACAGCCTTTTCGTGTAAATGAACGGTCAAAACTCACAACATTTAAGGGTTTCAGTTGAAAAAAGTGTCATGTAAACAACCCCAAAGTGCATGGTTTTGAAAACGATACCGTTATTGTCTCCGTGTAAACTACAAAAACGTGAATTTGTGAAAACGGTGATGTCACGCGCATGTGGATTATGTGCTCAGTCTATAGGCACGTAGTTTTCCCAACTACTGGCCTGGCATACACAACACCGCATTTTTAATAGTTTTTACGGATCCGTGTAAACGCTGACCATGTTGACAACGTTATCGTCTGTACCCTAAAATATGCAGTGCTGGGGGTATTTCTGGAACAGGGTTGGACACAGAGCCCCTTCATCCTACGTCTTTTCAGCGGTTATATTTTCCTCTGTCGAGCGATTACTCTCATGATCGCTCGACAGAGGAAAAGGGAATTATTATAAAATGCAGAAGGTAAGGAGTGTGAGATTTCTGCTTTTTGTTACAACTATAAACTTTGATAACGAAAAATCTGTATCAGTTTATTATAATACTCTAATCTTTTAAAATGTAATGCATATATTTGAATGTTTAATGATTTTTAAAATGGTAAATGGTAAATGGACTGCATTTATATAGCGCTTTCACAGACCTATGGCCAACAAAGCGCTTTACATAGCCTCACATTCACCCATTCACTCACTCATTCATACACCGACGGCGGTGTCAGCCATGCAAGACGCCATCCAGCTCGTCGGGAGCAGCAGTGGTTAGGTGTCTTGCTCATGGACACCTCGACACTTGGTCAGGTGGAACTGAGTATTGAACCACCAACCTTCTGGTTTGTAGACAAACCACTGAGCCACTGCCGCCCCTAAAAGATAGAAAGGTGATAATAGATAGATAGATAGATAGATAGATAGATAGATAGATAGATAGATAGATAGATAGATAGATAGATAGATAGATAGATAGATAAAATATGATTCAAATGTAAATAGATAGATTGTATATAATTCAAATGTAAAATGCTTAAAATTACAGATTAAAATTACTGTCCAAAATCCATGAAAATCCTGAAATTTGGCAATGATAATTAATATATTACAGGTATTTCTGCTGCAACCCAGAAAGCCTTTGCTAGCCTTGGTCCATTAAAACCATTATTCATCAGCATGCATTGATTAATCCCATGGCATGTAGCAAAAAAAAAAGAAAAAAAGGTGCGACCAAATCATATGCGGGTGCTACCAACTGAGAAAGTTGGTAGCACCAGTGCAACCAGTGGAAAAGTTAGTCTGGAGCCCTGTATATACTGGATAATTTGCCAATTCTGTTTTGCCAATATGCTATTATTACTGAGAAAACTGATATGGGTAGCTTTTCCCTCTAAAAGCAATCAGAAGCAGCAGCAGTCAGTGGTTTGAGTGAGAAAATTCCATGCTAATAGTCTCAAGTCTGTGGCCTACGTCACACGTTTCCGCCCCCACGGTCACAGCACGAAAATACTGTTAAAATGTAATTTTGGGAAAATACTTTGTATTACAAATCTTCATACTACTTGGCTTTTTATTAATGCAATACAGCGAATAACAGCCGTCGGCAGTTGCCCAGTGGCTTACATTATTGTCAATTTAGTGTTAGTGATTATTTCACAGCAAAACAAAAGATAACATCTATGCTTTCATGTCCAAAAACATTATTTTTGTCTAAGATTTCACAATAAACCCAGACAAGCTCAGTATCGACTCGTTTTCCATTGGGGTGAAGAGATGAGTCCCACCTTAGGAACCAAGCAATCCGATTGGTTCAAAGCACATTTTATGGGTAATCGCTATAGTGCCTCGTTACAAATCAGACAAAATCACTTTATTATAAGACATTTGAACTACGTTATAACGACCATTCATGTCTTTTAACTTATATGTTTCATATAGTATAGAACCGAATCTATAGATTATAGAATTTATACATTTCTCGTTCTTAGTTTTTTTAGTTAGCTATACAACACAATTACAATACAGGTCCTTCTCAAAAAATTAGCATATTGTGATAAAAGTTCATTATTTTCCATAATGTAATGATAAAAATGTAACTTTCATATATTTTAGATTCATTGCACACCAACTGAAATATTTCAGGTCTTTTATTGATTTAATACTGATGATTTTGGCATACAGCTCATGAAAACCCAAAATTCCTATCTCAAAAAATTAGCATATTTCATCCGACCAATAAAATAAGTGTTTTTAATACAAAAAAAAGTCAACCTTCAAATAATTATGTTCAGTTATGCACTCAATACTTGGTCAGGAATCCTTTTGCAGAAATGACTGCTTCAAAGCGGCGTGGCATGGAGGCAATCAGCCTGTGGCACTGCTGAGGTGTTATGGAGGCCCAGGATGCTTCGATAGCGGCCTTAAGCTCATCCAGAGTGTTGGGTCTTGCGTCTCTCAACTTTCTCTTCACAATATCCCACAGATTCTCTATGGGGTTCAGGTCAGGAGAGTTGGCAGGCCAATTGAGCACAGTAATACCATGGTCAGTAAACCATTTACCAGTGGTTTTGGCACTGTGAGCAGGTGCCGGGTCGTGCTGAAAAATGAAATCTTCATCTCCATAAAGCTTTTCAGCAGATGGAAGCATGAAGGGCTCCAAAATCTCCTGATAGCTAGCTGCATTGACCCTGCCCTTGATAAAACACAGTGGACCAACACCAGCAGCTGACATGACACCCCAGACCATCACTGACTGTGGGTACTTGACACTGGACTTCAGACATTTTGGCATTTCCTTCTCCCCAGTCTTCCTCCAGACTCTGGCACCTTGATTTCAGAATGACGTGCAAAATTTGCTTTCATCCGAAAAAAGTACTTTGGACCACTGAGCAACAGTCCAGTGCTGCTTCTCTGTAGCCCAGGTCAGGCGCTTCTGCCGCTGTTTCTGGTTCAAAAGTGGCTTGACCTGGGGAATGCGGCACCTGTAGCCCATTTCCTGCACACGCCTGTGCACGGTGGCTCTGGATGTTTCTACTCCAGACTCAGTCCACTGCTTCCGCAGGTCCCCCAAGGTCTGGAATCGGTCCTTCTCCACAATCTTCCTCAGGGTCCAGTCACCTCTTCTCGTTGTGCAGCTTTTTTTGCCACACTTTTTCCTTCCCACAGACTTCCCACTGAGGTGCCTTGATACAGCACTCTGGGAACAGCCTATTTGTTCAGAAATGTCTTTCTGTGTCTTACCCTCTTGCTTGAGGGTGTCAATGATGGCCTTCTGGACAGCAGTCAGGTCGGCGGTCTTACCCATGATTGCGGTTTTGAGTAATGAAACAGGCTGGGAGTTTTTAAAAGCCTCAGGAATCTTTTGCAGGTGTTTAGAATAAATTAGTTGATTCAGATGATTAGGTTAATAGCTCGTTTAGAGACCCTTTTCATGATATGCTAATTTTTTGAGATAGGAATTTTGGGTTTTCATGAGCTGTATGCCAAAATCATTAGTATTAAAACAATAAAAGACCTGAAATATTTCAGTTGGTGTGCAATGAATCTAAAATAAATGAAAGTTGTGTACTGTGTGTACTCTGAAAAGCGCTATACAAATAGCACTTTGTAAAAACATTTTTAAGCAGGTAGTCTAAATATATTTATTTATATTACTTGATGGCAGAATACTGCTAGACTACCTGCTTAAAATGTTTATAAAAACTGCTTTTATCTTATCTTGTACATAGCAGCGGTATTTAGCTGTAGGGCTACATAGAAGTCCCGCCAAGAGGCTCACTTCATCTTTGTGTAGACTGTCATGCGCCGCAACTAAAGTGTCCCTTCCAACAAACACTCATCTCACGTTCTTGTAGGAATATTGTGTCAGTGGGATTTAGCATGCTACATAAAGCTACCACATAAAGCTAAAACAGCTCACGTTAGCTACAAGAAGTTATCGCAATGTGGGACTCATCTTCACCACACGGTCATATTATTTTTGTGAATTGGAATGTGTGCAAAGGATTGTGGGTGATTTAAGGCAGCAAGGATACATCCGATTCAAAACAGGCCAAATGAAGGACGCGAAACTAAGGCTGAATCTGAAATCGCCCCCTATACCCTCAAATAGGGAGTTATTTGAGTGGACACTCATTTGTAGTGGAGTTGTGTCCGAAACCAGTGGACGTTATTGAGTCCACTTATTTAATCCCACATTGCACCGCGATAACGAGGGTACAACGATGCATGCTCAACGGCTGTCCCGAATTCGCGCACTTGTTTTCATTCACTCCAAGTAAACCGTATTAGGGGACTGCCGTAGGGAATAGTGAATGAGGGTTTAGGGGACGATTTCGGATTCAGCTGAAGGCTGCCTTCCAATGATACTTTATATTGATATCACCTTCGTAGGATGCAGCTTTCCGTTTGAGAAACACTAGGGTGGCCATACGTCCGGATTTTGCCCGGACAGTCCGGATTTCAAGCCCCCTGTCCGGCGTCCGGCACAGCCTCAAGCCGGACACTCATTTGTCCTCCTTTGTGGAGTTGCGCTGAATTATTTAAAAAAAAATAACCTATAAAAATCCCGCATATTGACAGCGGCTCCCTGATGCCCGTAAATTAGTTCAAATCTCCTGGAATCTAGAGCCGCGCATGCGAAGCAGAACATAACCTACTGTATGTGCTCCAAACCGTGTAGCGCGTGAGCACGGCAGAGAGGGAGAGAGCGAGAAACCTTGTGTGCCCTCGATTTGTGACGCACAAATTCTCCTCCCTCTTCACATCGGTCACAATCATTTTAATTTATATTTTACCTTTGCAGTTTATATAAACCACACATCTCACATATTTCAACAGGGTATCTTGCATTATTATTATTATGATGAATTTCTTAAATAAACAATCTTTAACAACATAAGGGCAGATCCTTTGAGTGCTGCCGATGACGCTGTGGAGTGACGCTTGAGTGATCAATATTCCAATATATAAAAAAGCTTTCATTCCATTCCTCCATCCTCATTTTCTTTCCTTGCAGCCTTCCCTCGCGTCCTACAGGGGGAGGAGCTGAGACGCGAGGGAAGGAAGCGAGAAAAAGTAACGAGGATGCAAAAATAAGAAATGAGAAGCACCCCAGTTGTTGAGTATTGAAAAGCACCCCGGCCCGTATCATCAGAAGAGCGTGTGGGCGGGATCTCTCTGCAAGCCCTGTCTCGCACTTGCAAAGACAAAAGTAATCAAATCAATGAAAATTAAACTATTTTTACATAATTCAACATACATACTCAGTGATTGATACAATCTTTTTCATGGAATAACCTTTGTTCATAAAGAGTTAAAGTTTGAACGTTCTTGTTGCCTTTTAATTTATTTTCGAGATCTGAGGTAAACCATTGTCGCTTTTATTATGGCGGTTTAAATGTAAACTGAAGCAATTATGACATTCGAACTACAATTAAACAATTTTGGCTTGTACAACAAAAAATTTTGGCTTACCTGAGATCATCATTGAGTTGTAAGCCACAACCTCACAGAAATAGAAACGATTCCAAAAAAAGAATCCTTGATGCAGCATCTAGTCTGGTTAGTGGCACGGTGCAACGGTTATTACTATTTTGGCCTACATGTTTATATTTATATCAATATCACAACAGCAAGTTAATACTGAGTAACTTACAAGTTAGACACAGACACAGTCCTTTTACTGTGTCTATTCTTATTTCACCAACAAAACAATTAACAGCAGTGGCGCTATTGAATAAATCAGTACTTTTGAACGAATCAGTTAACGTTACTGATTCGCCAACACAGAGTAACTGTAGAAAGAGTCACAGAAAAATCGCCACAACTAACGTTAATGCATAGACTGGAACCAGAACGGCTTGTATTAACCCTTTCGCACGTACGATCACACCGATGTGATTAATAATAATAATCCTTTCCATTATAAAAGGACGACACGTTTTATTCATATCAGATACACATTGTGCAAGTAGCTTTACATTTTACCCTATTCTTCTCCAAGTTCACCGGCCACTTACTTTCATGTATTTCTTGAGATGTGGAAGAATTGACGTGTTGTAAATCCAACAGATCCGATTCTCTGAACTGTGGCACAAACTAACATGGCGCCGCCCATCACGCATACAGCTCAACAAACGCGATCATTATAAAGGTGTTTAAAAAACAAAACACATCCACTTGCACATATTTGACAATCGGAATAGCAGTGTTTTGTACTATAGCTAATACATTTTCTGAATATTTTTAATAAAAAAGGAAAATGACATAGAAGCAGATCATCGTTCATTCAGCGCTGTGTTGTGGTTGCGCTGTGTCACGTGACAAACAATGACGCGTCACAATGGAAAAATTAAAGTGACAGGTTCAAAATAACGGTCGCCTTGAAAAATTCACGCTGCGGGGGCGGGGGGGGGGGGGGCTGCGGCAGTTAGAATATTTTAAACTTACGTGTGAAAGGGTTTATAAAAAATACAATTTTTTTTATTAAAATACTTAATTGCAGAATGCTGCAACTGACCAATCTACCATGTCATAAAAACTCCTAAACTGTTTTTACCTTACAGCAACTATAGTCAGCCATCTTACCTCAGTGAACTTTAACCTTAGGTTTAGCTGATTAGTGTTATTTACTGAGGCAAGGGTCATTGTTACTAAATTGCTCATAACTGAACAAATCCCAGACCTGGCCTGGGTACTACACTTTGGCCTGTAACTTGTCCCACATGTTTATGCAACAGATATGAATGATTCCTCCAATGGAGCAGCTTTTTGAAATTGACAACCATCCGCATATCATCATGGTGGTAGTGTGTATTTAAAAAGAAAATTGTCTACCCATTTTTTTGTGGATAGTTGGTCTCTAACAATTTGGAAAAAAACATTTTTTGTACATGACAAAACTAAATTATTTATTAAACAATTGTTTATTTGACTTGAAAAGTATCATATTCATAATGAGAAAATAGACAAAAAAAGCCTGAACAGTTTATAAAGTCACTTTTATTTATATAGTGCTTTACACAATACAAAATAAGAAACCACAAAACTTTAAAGGTCGCGCATTTAAAATGACAGACGACAAAACTGTAGCACTCGCTTATAATAAACAGTTATCATGTGTTGATGTGGATGCAAATATCGTTCTGGATGTGAATGCGCCTTTATTCTAAATGATTAGGAAAAACTTTCACTCTATTGTGTATTACGTTTATTTTTGTCTTTCGAGCTTCATCATTCGCACCAAATCAAATTGAGCATTTAAAGTCAGCATGAAATGGAAGTTGGGATTTCAGAAGTCTTTTTCCTATTGTGACGTAGCCTATAAAAGTGAATCGGCTTCCAAACAAGGAAAAGTGTAGGGCAAATTGATTGAATCATTGAGTCGTTGCAGGGATGACATCAAAACCCGGAAAGCTAATTCATCAATGGTTCCCTCAAGATTACATGGGGGTTTTCAATTTATGAGTAAAATAAGGTCTGTGGTTAAAGGGTTAGTTCACCCAAAAATGAAAATTAAGTCATAATTACTCACCCCCATGCTGTACCAACCCCGTAAGACCTTCGTTCATCTTCGGAACACAAATGAAGATATTTTTGATTAAATCTGAGAGGTGGATCACTGCTACATAGGCTGTCTGAGGGAATGAAACTTGACGGCCCAGAAAGTCATTAAAGAACATGTTTAAATATTCCATGTGCCTACAGTGGCTCAACTATAAGTTTATCAAGCGACGAGACTACTTTTTTTCCGAAAAAACCCCCCATAAATAACGACTTTATTCGACTATTCCTTTTCTTCCTTGTGGGCGTGAGACGAGAGTTCAAGAGATTTCCACGACGCATGTGCGAGAACTGAGAAGAGGACGTTCTTCTTCTAATACTTCTTGTTCAGTTCTCGCGCATGCGTCGTGGAAATCTCTTGAACTCTCGTCTCGTCGAAAAAAAGTAGTCTCGTCGCTTGATAAACTTATAGTTGAGCCACTGTAGGCACATGGAATATTTAAACATGTTCTTTAATGACTTTCTGGGCCGTCAAGTTTCATTCCCTCAGACAGCCTATGTAGCAGTGATCCACCTCTCAGATTTAATCAAAAATATCTTCATTTGTGTTCCGAAGATGAACGAAGGTCTTACGGGGTTGGTACAGCATGGGGGTGAGTAATTAATGACTTAATTTTCATTTTTGGGTGAACTAACCCTTTAACACAAAAATAATTGATGATACTTGAACGTTTTGCTCTACAATGTAATGTAAATCTCTCACAACACACACACATATAATATAAAAAACGAATTTTTTTTTTGAAAAAGAAAAAAAAATAAGTATTTAAAAAAACATATGTTTCTATGTAACTGGATAAGAATGTTTGGAGAGTGAGTGACTGTAGTTACAATGTAGAGTAAAACATTTAAGTATCGTCCCAGACAGCAGCATAGTGACATGTGGAACGCGTTCCAGATGTGGGCCGGATCTGGGCGACACTATGTTGCTGTCTGGGGTAATGTTTACTACAGACCTCATTGCACTCATAAATTGAAAAACTCTCTAAAAAAAAAAATTTCTTGAGGGAACCAGCGGCGAATTAGTCTTCCAGGTTTTGACTTCATCCCTGTACCACTGGAATGCTGTGATGTCATGTGAGTGACAGGATATCCTGCCCTTGCGTCATTAAACATGTCATCAGAGAAGAGAAGAGATGTCATTGGGGTCAGAGGGAGGGGAAGTTATAAGATTATGAAGGCACATGAAATTGATGTGCACGGATATCATGGTGACTTTAATGGCAATAGTTGTCTTTAATATGACATGCATGATGCTGACTATGATTGTTTCCTCTCTGTAGGCTGATATCAAGACAATAAATAATGAAGTGAACAGAGAGCTACAGGAAGAACAGAGCCTCCTTCATTAAAGCCAGACACAGCGGATCCAACGAGCCTGAGAGTCCCAGCTCTGAGATCCCAGTCCCGCCAAGAGGCTCCATTCATCTTTGTGTAGACTGTCATGCGCCGCAACTAAAGTTTCCCTTCCAACAAACCACTCATCTCACGTTCTTCTAGGAATATTGTGTCTGATGCAATGCTGACATGCAGCGCATGCAAACAGTTCATAATCTCTAACTCTGGCTTCAATAGGCACGTGTGAGCATGGCACGGCTGGGAAGCGTGTAACAAACGGGATTATGGGGTTGTAATGTGATGGTTGTCGTGTGTATAAGAGAATGTGCCTTTTATAAGAAGCTGTGGCTCACATATGGAGTGATTTAACACTCACAGATGAAATTGTATAGGAATGTTTAATTTGCTACATTTAAAATGTCTCATTTCTCAGGATTTAATATATTTTTAATAGCTATTCCATTGTAATGTGTAATTTAAGAATACATGTAGCTCATGTAGTGTAATGTTTTTTTTTGACATCTTCCAGCCTTCAGCCCAACTATTGTCTCAATATGCATAAATAAAACTAGATCTCACAAGGTATGAATGTACAACAATTACATAAGATGTATTTTTTTCTTTGGGATGTCAGCAAAAGAAATGTTTCAGTTAAACAAATTTGCATCAGCTAAATAAATGGCTTTATAAACTTCTAGGTGAGAAATGTTTGCCATTAGAAATGATTATGTCTTGTAATTATAAAACAATTGTTTCATAATTGCAAAAGCACTGCAAATATTAAGCAAAAAAGCATCCCCGGTTTTGGATAATACATCCAAATAATTTGATTATACTCTACCATTCAAAGTTTGGGGTCTGCAAATTTTTGTTAGACTTCTTTCAAAAACATTTATTAAAAGTATAAAAATACTGTAAAACTTGTAATAATGTGAAATATTATTACAATTTTAAATAACGGTTTGTATAATAAATACAAATAAATTTGCTGGACTCTTTGATAAGTTTGAAAAACAGCAATTAAAAAAAGAAAATAGAAATACATTATAATATAGAAAACATTTATAAATGTCTACCACATTTGATCAATTTAATGCAGCCATGCTAAACAAAAGTATAGATTTCCTTCAAATAAATCTTACCACAAACTTATATATAACATTTTCATGATAATATAACAAAATAAACATAATATAAACATTTAAATTCAGTAACATAATGTTAAGGTTTTGTACAACATTTGCAATTATAGCCATCAAAAAATAATCTAAATTCATTTATTCATTAATAAAAAAATAAAAAAAGATTATTCATCTAAATGCATATTTAAGATTCTTTGTATATATTTATATATTTGTATATA
This sequence comes from Siphateles boraxobius, assembly GCF_051911475.1. NCBI lineage: Eukaryota > Metazoa > Chordata > Actinopteri > Cypriniformes > Leuciscidae > Siphateles > Siphateles boraxobius. The sequence continues at coordinate 15,577,496 of NW_027508975.1, forward strand.
TATTATGTATCTACTTTGACAGTACACAAAATGTGCACAAAAAAATCACTTTGAGAACTGCTCTCTGTAGAGCAAAAATTCAACCCATATTATGATATTAACCAAATTAATATCGATTTAATTTAAACCTTTCACTCAAATTGTGCTAATATTTGACACCCCATATAATACATTATGCATCTCAATATTGAAGTTTTTTTTTGTTGAACAAACACTCAAGAGAAAACATCTGGATTCATGTTTTTATTTTCATTTATATATGCATTTACACGCATATTATAAAGCAAATATACAAATACCAAGCTGTTCTGAACAAGTTAGAAATCAATCGGCCCTAGCCTCTGAAGTAATATTCGTACAGATATGGGCATGGAAGGCTCAAAACATAAGAAAAAAAACAAAAGCACTAAAGAAATAGAAGGAACAAAAAAAAAAAGCAGCTTGTGGCATTGGATCAGTCCCGAAAGATTTACGGAGCAGCACCAGAACGGCAGCGAGAAAGACGAATAAACTCAACTCTTGAACTAGACCCGTGCGCTCACGGCACGGCTGTACACGAGGACAGAACTAGGATGAACAGTGCAAACACACGGGTCAGAGCCTCGAGTCCGAGGAGGCGTCTGTAAACTGTGAGTGCGTTGAAGTGTGCAGGGGTCACAGGGGTGACGACAAGTCGTCGGTGAGCCTGAGTGCTGTCTTTGGTAGGCGGTCGGTCGTGTAGTCCCTGACCGTTTAACACAGGGACGATAGGATACCATGCCACGCCGCCTCGCTAACATTCATTTCAGCCTAATCCAATACATCTGATTTCATAAGACACAAACCGGAGGAACAAACAGTTTTTCGATGATCCAAAAGGCACCATGAGTCAATACAGATACAAAAAAAGAAAAGAAAGGTAAAATAAAATAAAATCACTTAACTGGTTGAAGACCTAAATGTGATTACCATCATAGCCATTACAATGCAAGTAGTTTGACAACTTTTTTTTTTAAACAGGATGCAAATTCTTCTGCATCATAAATACAAACCCAGTGCACCCATAACAGTTATTCTATTGAGAATCATTAGTGGACTTGGCTTTGTAAGAACAAAAACGAATTGATGTTTTTTTTTTTTAACATGCCAGACTTGCTTCTCCTCATAAATGGGTTTGGTCAAGGGTCCCCATCCTACCAGCAGGGGGCGCGACACAGCTTCATTCAGCTTCTCACTGGCTTTTCAACTCAGAAGCAGCACCCTGCACGGGGCTTGAACATCTCTTCCCAAAAATGGAAAATGAACAGTGACACTAGATGAGAAAAATGAAAAGAATCCCAAGAAAATTAAAAACACAATCATGTACAAGAATCATTGCTGTGAAAAGGGAAATCTACTATTGCCTGGTCCCTTATGGGCTCATCTTGTATATGAACATCTCGAAAAGAGCATCAGATTCCCCCCTGACTTCCTTGGTGCCTTTGAATAGATGTAGATTCCTTCAACTAAAGCTATATGCTGGGTAACTGAGAATATATAGTGTATATGTGTGGTGATGGTGCCTGAATACACGGGTCAATCACATGGAATCTGTCAAGAACAAGTCATGGTCATATTTCATCCCAAAATCACGGAGTGAGAAATTATATTTAAAGAAAATGAAGCCAATTTGAAAATAATAAGATAAAAAAAAAAAAATCTCATTAAAATTAGATGCATTTCCCCTTCTAATGCTCATGACCATAATGAAAAATAAAATCCCATTCGTATTACTGTAATGCAAAAAATAGTATATATTTAAATCACGGTAGTATTTATTGTACTGCCTTCATGCAGACTTAAATAATTGTTTTACATTAATACAAAAAAAGTCTGTATTATAGTAATACATTTTTTTTTAAAGCAAAATTTCAAGAGGAAGTAGTACAACACAGGAAGAAATGTATTTAAAGGGATAGTCTAACAACAACAAAAAAAGCCATCATTTACTCACACTCACGTCGCTGTACGAATTTCTTCTGTGGAATACAGAAGGTTGGGAACCAAACAGTTTCGGTTCCCCTTGAGTTCAATTTTTTTTGGTCAATGGGAACCAAAAAATTTTGGTTACCAACATTCTTCAAAATATCTTTCGCGTTCTGTAGTAAAAAAGTCATGCAGGTTTCTAACAACATGAGGGTGAGTAAATGACGACAATTTTCATTTTTAGGTGGACTATGCTTTTAAGCACCATGAAATTGTCATAATACACACTAAATACAAACAAAAATTGTCATAATACTAGCTTGTCCTAAACAGCGGCTTCATTTCATGTATGAAAGGAATGATTATTCCCCCCATTTTGTTTCTTTTAATTTTGGGATGAATAATGAGCTGGACCCATTTTGTAAGATTCATCCATATACTCGTTCCTCACTGGGGAGGTGATTCATCGCAGCGACCCTGAACACTGAAATAGAGGCATGTGTGATTGACAGCTACATCATCATCATCATCATCATCATCAACCTCAATTGCCCTACCTTCAACCCTTGACCTTCTGAATGTTATCTGAGCTTTAGTCTAACTGTATGCAGACTGACAGGCCTTTACACAACCTGTCAATCAAATGGTAACCTTTGGTCACGGTCAGCTTACTGAAACCTCGAGGCACATCCTGCCCCTGACTAGTGTAAATAGTGGCGTTCCATCTCCAACATTCAAATTATCAACCAACCGGCACATTAAACCTCTATGAAACCCATACAAGCATTTAAATCTTGAATTCAGTGTGCAATCCTTGGTAATAAAGTGGGTGTTGAGGTTAGCTGTGAAAGCATTTAGGTTAACTCAACCCGTCTGGTTATATCTCTGTTTGAATGTAGGCATTGCGCACAGGACTATCTGGCTGAGGAAGGTTGTTATTGTGTTCTTTAGGTGAGCTTTGGCCCGCGTCAGCCGCAGAGATTAAACTCACATTCTCCTCTGCAATATAGCACAGTGGACGTTCTGCTGCCCCGTCAGGGGTAAGAGGGGCTACCGCAGCTTGTGGGAGGGTCCCAGAGGCGGGGCAGTTTTCCAGCCGGTCGTTCTCGACCTCAGGAAGAGGGCTGACCGTTCCGCCTGTGTTGGGATGTCGGATGTGAGACTCGTAGCAAGAGGGTCTGCAGGCATCCAGGTCGGAGCAGCTGAACTCGGAGAAGTGGCTGGAGTGCGAGTCGGCCACAGACGGCAGGCTGCCGCTCAGGGAGGGCGAGTCCAACTCGCTGGAATTGGTGCTGCGGCGCTCTAGCAGCTGGGCATCCATGTCTTCGCGCGTCTCGTTGATCTTGGTGCCACCGCTCTTTTTGCGCAGCTTTCCTTTACTCTTCTTCCCGGAGGAAGAGGACGAGGTGGAGGATGGCTCCTTGGCCCAGCGAGAAGACACGCACTTGCCCTCATGCGGACAGCCAGAGGGGCAAACGCTGGCCCCGTGCCCTCCACTGCTGCCATCGTCCATACTGCTGCTGCCACTGTGGTGCCTGAGCTTCCCTCGTTTAGATTCCAGGTCCACCTGCACCTCCATACTGTTCCCATCTCTGCTCCACAACAACAGAAAACTATTAATTACAGCCCAACTTCCTACAGGCCCTGATGTTACATCATTATTACACAAACAGATTTGCTTGTAAACTACAATTCTGTCATGACAACTCTTATTTGGCATGGTAATGGATATGACAATGTTAATATATATTTGGTCTTGGCGGAATAGATCTGCTACGCTGGTGCTGCAGAGCAAGTATGGGACTTGCTACTGCCAATACATACATGACACGCTGCAGTGAGCAAGTAAGACATGCTGCTGCTGTACAATATAGCATACATGAATTACCCGTAGGAGATCTATACAGGTGAAGCTGGGGAAGGTGGAGGGTTTCTGTAAGCACGCTGCACTGCTAAGGCAAATGCTAATCAAGTATTTGAAGGTAAAGCATGCCAGCTCATTAGCTAGTGATACAGCAGGAACTAATCAGCTGTTGAAATATAAAATTGCAAGCGTTTGAGTTAAGGACCTATTAGCCTGCACCATCTAGAGTTTCATTACAGAACTTTATATTTAAATTCTTTTAGTTACATAAATACAGACCTGTCCAGAGGCAAGTAGGCGTTGAGAATGGATCCAGCCATTGCTTTGGTACTAGCGTTGTCACTGATTGTCCCCAGACTGACGGTACCAGACTCCCCACTCAGACTGCAACGCTCCTTTTGAACATCAGCTTGAACCTCCAACCTGAAACAAACAAACAACAAATTAAAGGGTTGTTCACACCAACCTTAATGTTGGGCATACATTTTTTGCACTTTACCATTGGCTTTTGGATTATTGCCGATAATAGGCTCTGTTGCCAGCTAAAATGTATGATTCGTAGCTGTTTTGCTCATCATGATAATCTTTACAACTAAGAATTTGAAGCCTAAATACAAATCAGCAGTAGTGAACAGCTAAATGTAGGATATAAACGAACTACACATGCGGCAATCACTGAGCTTCAGTCTTTATTAAAAAAAGAATAGTTTGCAAGAGCACGAAAACACAATGTGGCTGTGAAAGCAGACTAGTGAGTAGATGCGAAAAAGTGTTTTGAGTAAAGATGTTTAATGTCCCAGAGAACGTCTGTATTCCCATTTAGCAAATTAAAGTTAAGCATCAAAATGTACTCACATTCTTGCATGTATAAAATTTTTCACAGACTTCAAAAGACATCGCCCTTTAAGGTTTTTTTTTTTTGCACATGACTTGACATGTAAACAAGGTGTCACTGACCTGTTAAAGCAGTTGACCATGGCACTTCCTGACAAGCTGCCAGTGATGCTGGCCCCAGCAAGTGCCATTGTGCTGGCGTTCTCACTCAGGTTGTCTCTCATTGCTCCAATACGCTCCATGTGGCTCCCGCTGGCACTCAGGCTGCCCGTCAGACCCCCTACACTGCCCTCACCGATGCTGGGGTTATGCCTGGTCTCTGCTACTGAAGTGGTGTCTGTTGAGGTAGAAGGGGGACATAACAGCAGTAAATAAAAACTCTTTTATTTGTTCCCATAATGCTTCAAACTTTTATTTGCACCTTCAAAACTGATTCGGCCCCTATGATTTCAGTGATGTGGAAAATGCAGACATAATCGTAGGATCTGGAATTTAGCCAATTTTGGATGAATAAATGTTGGGATGTATACTTAAATGAAAACATGAAATGGATGTGTCTGTGAATACTGAAACACAAAAAGACTGCGTGTTCTGCATGTCTCTTTGAATGTGGGTCTACTACATACAAACTCAAGCACACATATGGCATGTTTTGTCACTGTCTGACACACTATAGGACACAAGCTTCATTTTCAGAACTGCTCTGAAAATCACTTCACCAGCATTTCACCATTTAATGCGACAAAACTATCATCAGATACACAGAGAAACTCAAAGGTCCTCATTACAACCCAGTTGGTTTAATTTAAAACTATGACAGAAATATATTACTATTATCCAATAGAATGTTCTTCTCAAAGTAACAATACAGTTTATTAACACATGATTTTTTTTTATGGAATATCAGTTTTAATTTAAACTATAAACCAATCATTTAGTTTGCTAAAAATGAAAGAACTGTTCCCATTTCATTTGATTACATTTTACAAGATTAATTAAATTGTTAAAGTTTTATGCATTCATTTGATTAAGTTTGATAATAAAATTCCATTAAATCATAAAACACAAAATAGAGACAACGCAGATAACAGAATAAATAAAAAAACATTACATGGAAACTATTATCATTAAATTCTTTAATTATATTGCAGAATATATATATTACATTTTTCATAAATTAGATTAATTAGACATCCTTTTGATCATAAAAATTTAATTAAACAATTAAAACGGAATGTAGAAAAAAATTTAAAGAAAATTTGAGAAACCTGATTCTAGCTTACACTCCATATCAAGACAAAAGCTATTTGTTCCCAGCGTTACTTGGGCTTCATGGGAACGATTTGGTGTTTGAGGAAAACAACAACAACTTGATCCTTGAGTATCAGTAGTTGTGTCTGGAAAAGAATACAACTCAAGGTCTCTAGATATGGCTCACCTTCAATTCTAGTGGGACCCACTTTACCCGGTAAATCGTACACATTTTAGCAAACTCCAGGAGGAGCACTTTAAACTAGAACACATTTCACACATTTTCATTAAGCCTGAGCAAGGAGTAGAGAAAGTGTGAAATGGGATAGACAAATCCTGGGGGAGAGACAACCAAGACAGACACTGTGAATGAGAGAATAACAGAGAGAAGGCCAGATTCTGAAAGCTTTTCAACACTGTGAACTCCATTACAAAGGTGTTGAGAACAGCAGTGTGTTTGCCTTCAGTGAGTTTCACTCACCAGTCACAGCAGCTCCGGTGCCCACGTTCATGTCGTTCTCATCATCAAACTCGATGCGCACACCTTTTCCATTCCCCGCAGACACGCCGCAACCCCCGCTGCGGCACAGAGAGATGGGCACCACACCATAGACGTATGCCAACATGATGGGTACTCCTATCCCTATGCAGACACAAAATATAATGGTTACTCAATACTGCTACACAAGCAGTACAGCCACCTTTAAACCAGATAGATTATCAATTAAATTTGCATTTCCTGGAGGAAATGCCAGGACTTACAAGGCAGCAAAAAAAAAAGTGTTAATAACTATAAAGTCTTAATAATTGTTCTAATTCTGTGAGAATAAGGAAGGCCTATTTAACAATAACAAAACAGAAGAACAACATCATTGCAATCACTTTCTGCATTCCACCACCAGCTGATCAGCAATAAAAACAATGAATCAGCCAACAGCAAATCGGAATCCACCTGGCTGTAAAAAGTGTGAGCATTGCAAGCGCATCTGTGTCAGTTTTTTTTTTTTTGTGTGTGTGTAGATTCTATGACCTTAAAACTTCAACTACTACTAACTTTCTATTCAGGCTTTCTGAAGCCAGCATCTAAGTGTGTTCACAAACTTTACTCATCTAGTTATAGTCATTGTTCTTGGTTATACAGGCCTTTAGCATTACATTTGTGGTCGAGCTTAATTTTAGGCTTTGGCTGTGTGGTGTAAAATGCAGCTATAATATAGCCAAAGATCTAGGACTGGGTGGAAAAACAATAAAGTTCTTTAATAACAGTACAAATCAAACTGCTGTAATTTAAATCATAGTGACTCATTAGGGAGAAAAAGAAAAGAAATTGAGTCGGCTTACCAACAGTGACAGCGGCAACCACTGGAGACACGATCACTGACAATGTCACCCCGCCGGCTATGACAAGGTTCCTTTTGTGCTTAGAGATGTCCTTTCCCTCATAACGATTATGAATCTGAAGTAGATGGATTCAAAGAGTGAGTGAACACTGCTCATGCACATTCATTATTCTCAAATAAATTACACTTTGCTAACTTAGATCATCAAGTTGGAAATTATGCTAGCGTTATAACGAGTCTCATGAAGATCAAACAAGGTGGATAAGTGTGTGATAAGACATGTAGGTCGTCATATTTCACAATGCACAGCTCAGTTAGAATTCAGGTCAGATAAACAGACTGTTATGGAAATCCCTTCATAATGAAATTCAGATTGAACAGCACATATCTGAAGTGCTATTAATCATTGTAAAAAGTAACCCAGTTTGCAGTGGGTTCATCTGGTTCAGAGACGGTGCTGCATATTGACTCAAACACAAAACCAAATCCTAAATCCTAAAACACAAATTATACTTATTTGCTGGACTTAAATCTCAAATCTATTAATACAGACGTAAGAATAGCGCTTGCCAAACTGATTTCAACATGCTGGCACCATTCTAACAGGGTATATAATAAGCAACCGTGTTTTTCTAGTCAGATAAAATGAAGGTCCTTTATTATCTTGTCGTCATGACAAAGGAATTTGGAGAAACTGACTGCATTTTCTATGACAGCTCATTTTGTGAACCAAATGAAAAGAAATCATCTGACGTATATTTTTCCCTAATTTAACCCATGCTATGTACCAATTAGTTGATATTACAAGTTAAGGTTGATAATGCAGAAACTGTAATGGTTTTCTAATGATAAATTATATAAGATTGTCCATGATTATCAGGACAGCTTAGAATTCATGAAAGGTTGGTTGAAAATATATGCAGGCTTTGTACACAGAGGTTTGTACATTTGTACATTTACATACATGCATTTGTGTGTATTTATATATACAAAATAATTATACACAGTGCACACACATAAAATATGTAAACACAAACTTTTATTTTGGATGCGATTAATCACGATTAATCTTTTCCTAGCCCTAAAAATTACAAAAGTAAGGATAAATTATGTTTGACAGGGAACGCATCAAACACAAAGGATCAACGCAAGGTTGCATAGACACTCTATTGGCCCGATTATACGCAGCCACGGTCTTAAATTCCACTGTTATGCAGATGATATCCAACTCTATTTGACCACTCACTCTCCCTCTGATCTACCACCGTGCTCCCTCACTGACTGCCTCTCTGACCTAAAATTATGGATGCAAAACAATTTTCTTAAACTCAATACAGATAAAACTGAAATTCTGCTGATTGGCCCTAAAAGCATCCTCTCTAAATCTCCCAGTCTCACTCTCAATATTGATGGTTCATCTGTCCACCCTACCCCTGTTGTCAAAAACCTTGCCATTTTGCTTGACTCCACCCTTAGCTTTGATCCTCATATCAAATCACTCACTAAGACTGCCTTCTTTCACCTCCGCAACATTGCTCGCCTCAAACCCTTCCTCTCTGTTAGTGATGCACACACTTTAGTTAACTGCTTCATTATGTCCCGTCTAGACTACTGCAACTCACTTTTCCTTGGTCTACCTGTCAAATCACTTCAAAGGTTACAATATATTCAAAACTCAGCAGCCAGGCTCCTCACCCATACCAGACGATCAGCACACATCACCCCCATTCTCTACCAACTCCACTGGCTACCAGTTCCGTCCCGGATCAAATACAAAGTAGTACTACTCACCTTCAAAGCGCTCCATAACCTTTCTCCCCCCTACATCCGCGACCTCCTGATCCCGTACACTCCATCCCGCTCACTCAGATCTTCTGACCAAAATCTCTTGGCTATCCCCCGCTCCAGACTTTCCACCCTGAGTGGCAGATCCTTCAGTGTCTTGGCCCCCAAACTCTGGAACAGCTTCCCACAACCTCTTCGTGACTGTCCTTCACTTCCCCTCTTTAAAGCTCATCTCAAGACCTTTTTGTTTAATGATCATTTCTCCACACCAAACTCATAGCTTCATATTGATAACTTGTCTTTGTTGTATTGTTTTGGTTGTTGCTGTTGTGTATACTTTCCTTCCCACTATGTAAAGCGACCTTGGGTTTGAGAAAGGTGCTATATAAAATAAACTTATTATTATTATTATTATTATTATTATGTTGCGGTTGAAGCAGTCAGCACCAAACAACAGGCAAATAAAATATTAAAGCTAATTAAAGTTACAAAAGTTCATTGAGTAATTTTCTTTTGTTCTTTGATCAACATTAATGGTGGCAGCGAGTATAGGCTGCCAATGCACTGATTCAATAGACATAGGACATACTGTTTTTCTTTCTTAAACCGTTTAAAACAAAACCGTCTGTTTACGGGGATATTTGAACTTGAAAAAGGGTGTGTACCTACTGACGTCTTTCGGTGGTTGAAACAACAATTCCTCTGATGTTTATTCATGTTTATTTGATGCTATAAATGAACTAGAAGGATAATTGTGAGATATAATCGTGTATGTATCTGTGCACTATATATGAGAGGCGGCTCTTTGCGTGCTTTGTGAGTGCACTGCACAGAAAACAGCGCGTATGCAGACGTGTCCTCTTGCGTCTAGCGCTTAAAGAATGCCATCAAGAAGAATCGATTTTCTATTCCTAATCCTACTAACTAGCCTATAAAAATATTTAATTCATGTTATTGCATGTGAATAAATGTGTATAACTATAGGGCTATGTGAGAAATGTCATTTTTTGATCTTGACGATTATGATAATCTATGATGAATTTATGATAATATCGTCATATCGCCCAGTCCTAGTGCAGGGCTCGCAAAATCGCTAGCCCAACGTCCCGGGCCTATTGTGTATTCCAGTCGGGCTACCAAAATGCATAACCGGCCGGCCCGGCGGGCTATCTGAAATAGTGTAATAAAATTGCTCCCTTTATTTCCATTATTGACAAGTTATTTTAAGGAAAAATATGACAGCACACGTTTTTGATCATGTTGATTTTTCCGCAGAGCAATTTCTCATGAATTTCCGTGCCTGCTTTAAGAGAAACACATGATCAGTGGCGTAAGTTTGTTTTAAAAAGTGGTTGGGACAGGGGTGGGGGTGTTGGGGTTTGGGAGAGTGGGGTGTTGCTAATACAATGCAAAATCAGCTATATGTACAATAACAATTTTAGAAAAAAAATAACATTACGATGTCTAGAAATCAATTTCAATAGTAACGTTACATTGGGTTTAATTAGTCTTTTAATGAGATCCATGAATATTGTTAGTGCCGAGAATTTTCGCATGAATAAATGCATAGATCAGCAATTTTCCTTGTGTACCTTAAAGGGATATTGTGTAGGAATTTCTCCCATCTAGCGGTGAAATTGTATTTTGCATTCAAACGAACTGTGCTCTCCAGTGCCTCGCTTTTTCAAATGCGTTTTGCATCTACGGTAGCTGTTATGTACCAAAAAGCTATTACAGGATGTCTTCTAATATCACTTTGTTGAGTTTTCCTTCGGGTGAACAGGTTTGTTATTTCAAGCAAACTGCAACTGGACACAACGAACAAACGAATGTTACAGTATGAATTACTGACTGACTTGCCGGGGCAGAGACAAGCGCCTCTCACTGCTCTGCTCCTCCGTTTCTGCTGCTTTCAGTTACGTGAAGCTGGCTCTGAACGAAAACGCGTTGGCCTAGTACTTTTTGACCCTCTCTGCTATTATAGTTTTTCAAGATGGGGAACTACATGGAAGCCTCCGTGGACGTACCCGTCACATGTATATAAAGATAATAAATTTTTCATTTACGAGGATAAGTTAGATAATTGGCTAGGGCTGACTTCTAATAGTCGAGGATTCGACGATTCGATTCGGAGAGGTCTGATTCAACTATGAGCCTCATAGTCGAATAGTAGGGAAGTGTTGTGTTAAAAAGCAAAAATAAGAGATCAGATAACATCAATTACAGTATTAATAGTAGGCCTAGGGCTGACTTCTAATAGTCGATGATTCGATTTGGATAGGTCTGATTAGTAGGGAAGTGTTATGTAACCAATAGGGGTGTGACGGTTATGATAACGTGAGACCGACGGTTATAGTTGATCACCGTCATTATAACTCTATAACCGCCAAAACCGTGCTATTTAAATATTTTTTACAAACATTTTTTATCATAGAGAATGTTTAAACACTAATATCATCTTACGAGGGAAACGGAGGCGGAGTTAGTATTGCTTCAGAGGCTGAGTGCTGGAGATGATTCGGGAGAGGTCTGTGCACCTTTACCGATCAGAGCGCGCACTGAAACGGAGTAAAGCCTTGTTTATACCAGACGCGTCCGCACAAGAGCGAAGGTGCGCGCGCCAAAAAATGACGCGTTGGGTGCGCAAGACCGGCAAGACCCCATTTCGCTTGGCTGTGTACACGGCTTTTTTTGTAACAGCGCGCGACGCCGCATCCGAGGATGAACGACTTCAAGCCGAATCTGCTCGAGCATGTACGTCTCACCGCACCGGCACGCAGTTTGCGCGTCTAAATTGCAAAGTTCATTGCAAAGTTTTTTGTTAAATGTTTTGTTTACTGTGTGTGATTTATTTAAAACAAAGCACGTTCATTGAAACGTTTTTTTTTTTTTTTGGTTAAGGATTCATTTAATGGAAAGCACATTCACTTCTAGTTGTCTTGCTGTTCATTTTAAATAAACGTAGAGCGAGTTGTCCTATAACAGACGAACAGTTATTCAACCGAACGTCTAGCTGCTATCTAAAAAAATAAAAAATAAAAAAAGGTTCCAGGTTCGACTATCAGTCGACTACGGCAAAATCTAACGAATCAGATTCTACTATGAAAATCCTTAGTCGAAAACAGCCCTATAATTGGCAGAGGTATTTGTACACCATTGAGGACATATTTATGAATAAAAATATTGATTTTAGATAATAAAATACCTAAAAAACTACATTGTCCCTTTAATGGTCTTGTGGTTAAAACTTTTGCCAAGCGTGTCAGAGGTTCTGGGTTCGCACACATATAGTTTTTTTTTTCTCTCATCAAAACCGAATATGTTCATCAGTGGTTACATAAGATTTCAAGCAGGGACACGTTTGTGTGCATTTTGTTTTGTGATTTCACCGGAACAAATAGAGAGTCTCCGCAATGGCAATAGATTGAAGCGCGCGTCCGAGTGAAGACTGCGCGAGCCACAAGAGGACACTGTATCCATGCAACTGATCGCCGCAGCGACGAGCGTTCAGCTTGAGTTCAAAAACAACACATTTTAGCGTTAGATTGTCTCTTATTTAATAACGAACTAAATGAAGGTACATCCGTGCCTTGAAATGTTTCACAAAGTGGTGGGGGACAATATTGACCCTGAGAAAAAGTGGGGGGGACATGTCCCACCCATATATTACGCCTATGCACAATAAAAATTAAAGCTCTACTTTCACATGAATGCTTTACTTTGCGTGTCAGAATGTTTGAATCCATTTGCTGCTAACACACTATCACTGTAAAGCTGCTTTGAATCAAACAAATCTGTATGGTAAAAAGCGCTACATAAATAAAGGTGACTTGACCATCATATATTCTGCTATAAACAGCATAAAATAATTAAAGCACCATTTACTTGCCTCAAAAAAGTCTGGTATTGTTATTATTATTATTTATTGTTACACTTCAAAATGTGAATTATTCCATCAGAAAATTAACAATTTTAGCGTTTTCAGACTTTATAACAACGGAGCTGCGCACTTGTTGAAATGTGTTTAGAAACAGTTTTTGATTGATGTTTGACTCCTAACCAATTTTCTACAAAAATCTGAAGAGTGACTGCCCGAACGGCTACCAGCGATTTAGAAATTTTGCAAGCCCTGTAGTGGCTAGTTCCTAGAACAACCCGGTGCAAAAGGCCCTTATTACTATGGTAACCAATGTAGATTTAGCAAATATGTATTTAAAAAAAAAAAAAAAATTGCAATTGGGTACAGCAAAATTAAACCTTACTTTTCATTCTCAACATTCAGAAATTATTTGGAGTAGCCACCCACCTTTCTACCCACATACACAGGAATCCCAATGATCATTGCAGGTATAGCAATGCCAGCAATAAGTGCAATGCCAACCGGAGCGCCCACAAGTGTCCCCAACTGCCAGAGGATTTTCTTCTTCCTGCTCCAGGGCTTCTTACCCCAGAACGTGCATCCTGAAGGACTGTGACAGAAACAGAGATATTACACCTAGAAATGTAACCTTAAATGTAAAAATAAATAAAAAATTCTACCACTCTTTGACCTTCGTCTATTCTCACACTGTCAATAATACAGATAATGTCTGATTTACGTCATTTGGCCTAATATTATCAACGTTGCAGTGGTCTTCAGTACACTGACCTTAAGTAGTGCAGGTCAGAGATCTCCTTCATACACAGCCAGCAGAACTCACAGCCACACACAGCGCAGGTCATGTGATTACAGCTCCCATCGTTCATCTTAATGATGTAGGCCGCACAGCGGGGACATGGCTTTATGTCATCAGCTTTTTGGACACAAAACACAGCGGTTAAAACCAATCCTTGTTGAAATGCATGAGATTTCGGATGTTTTCACACCAAGTTTGGTATATTCATTGGGTACAAACCACAGTATGTGATTTTGTAAGATGCCATTTTCATTCTAGACACCATTTGATTGGTTTAAACGGATTGATTGATTTTAGAGCAGTGATTCCTAAACTTCATGAATCAAACTTCAGTGAGGCCCACATCTGACGTAAAGATATACCACCAATAAAAGACCAAACTTTGATGTAAAGTGGCCAATGGTCTGCACTATGGGCTTACCAGCAGCGCCGCTCTCCTGGCTGTAGCTGAGTGACGATGATCTGAAGGGTCTCAGACGGAGGCTCTGAGCTCTCTGCTGTCGGGCGGCGTCACAGGTCTGATTTGGGTGCCACAGCTGTTTACAGTGGTAACAGAACTCCGTTCCGCAGCCCTCACGACCACACGTGATCTTTGGACAGCTGGCACAACCGAAGGCAATGACTGCATACCTGTCAAATCAAACAGACAAATACTTTCACAGCTATACAAGATCTTACTAGAAAAGATGCATTATCTCATACATATCTGAGGGCACCCATCTATTATGAAAAATCAAGATCAACATTAGTATGATTACAGTAAACTAATAATTAGTGAACTAATCATTCAAGTTTATTCATTATCCAAAACAAATATGCCATGTTACATAACTGCAGCTATCTGTTAACAGCATGTTGAGTCTTTTTGACCCATCTAGATTAACAGCCCTGCTAATTCAAACTGATGGCATCATCAATTACCGCTGGCAATGGCCATTGTGACCCGATCTCTATTAATGAGAACCTATTAAATGATGCTGGAAGCTGTGCTTGTCTGCAGGGATAATGGTTGTTGGAAAGTCACAAGGGGGCAGATGGAGTGATCTGAGAGAAAACAGTGACAGGATCACTATGCTAACTGATGTGTGAGCTAGACAGAAAAGTTGCATAAGAGCCTACAACAGTCCCTGTAATGTGATAAAGCACTAGAAGCTGAGAAGATTGAATGTGCGCTACAGGATTAGTCAGTTACAGCAACAAAGACATAATCTCAAAACCTCATGAAAGAGTCTTATGTTTGCATGTGGACTGACATAATTACAAAATTTAATTAGATACAAAAGAAGCTACAACTCCTTGGTGCAAACCAGATGCCATTTGGTGAACTCGGTTTTCAGCCAGATAAACTCCATGAGATCTGTTTCCACAAACAATGTGGCCTTTGTCATTAGAGTTTGCCATATTTCTAGAGGAGTCTGAGAGAGTGTAAGAGTAAACACAATGCTGGAGACATAAGACACCCCCTGCCTGATCTACAAGTTACCCTAACAAAAAAAATAGTAATCTCAAAATAAGGATAGTGACAGCACAAGAACAAAAGTCACAGCATGAAACATGGCGCAAAGCCTTTCAACTAAACAGAAAATATGTGCAAATTTTTAAACATGTCTTCCAAGACTAACTTCACCAAACCTTAGCCAGCCCTGTAGTGCATGCAACAATGTAGAATCAATGCAACTCACTCCGTCTGCTATTCACATTAACTATGAACATGCTCTACTAAATGTCTGACAACCAGAAATTGTCTGAAAAGTATGGGTAGGGTAAGTGTACCCATTAAGCCCACCAAAATCTAAGTCTAGGTTTTTTTCATAGATATTGACAAGGTTTATAAGGAAAATAATTAGTTAAAATGCAAGATTTATCTCTCATTTGAAAATGTATTAATTAGTTGATGTACATTTTTGAATATAAAATTAAGATAATTTAGGAATGAAGTGAGAAGTGTGGCATGGGCTTAATTGGTACTTTTGGCACAATTTAACCCTCTGGGGTCCTATGTGTTTTTGGGGTCCTGGAGCATTCTGACATGCTCTAACATTTGTGCTTTTTTCAGTTATTTATAAACATGTTAATGGCAAAGGTGTAAATTCACTCTATATAGCACAAACAGGGCTACCATAATATGTTAGCAAGATGTATGTACATGTTTGTATTTTTGAGAGAATATTGTTTATGCATGGTTATTGAAAAAACTAAAACTTAAAGTCTCTGAAATAAGGCCACAAAACACATACTAAATATGTGTCCACAAGACCTTTGACTAATGGATGTTCTCGCCTAGGATTTTTGCTTCAAAATGATCTGAAAATCATCCTTCCAAATCATTCACATAAAACAATACATTGATTTAAATTTCGTAAAACACTTTTTGTTTGGAAAGGCAATATGCAAAATGGGCGTGACTCATGTATAATGGTCTGATTCACACCTGTGAAGACAAAAGACCTGCTTAATGAGCCTGCATAATGAGCTTTTCACAGGTGTGTCACTGAGCCACAAGAAAGAATACAAGGACACAAGAAAAGAAATGTGTATATATACTACAAAATTGGTTCACAGTTGGAAACATCTATAAAAAAATAGTATTTTTCCACTTGTATTTTTGCTTGCAAATTGTATAATATCCAAGGTGAACATTTCTAGTAATTGTGTAGTTAATTCTCATACTGTATTTTCAGAAAGTTTTGGATATGTATCCTCTCCCCAAATTTGTCACTAATAAAACACAATACAAATAATTTGAAGAGAAGGCTTATATTGACATTTTAAGATTTTGTTTACATCTACCTTGTAAATATATTATTTGCTATTTTATTAAAAAGGTTACAATTACAGCAACAATTAAAATAACAATATTTCAAGTGTAGCCTAATATTTCTTTGTAAAAACTAAAGTATACATTTTATCATACATATTTCAAAGTTAAGGATTCATTAGTTTGAATAAAGCCTACATTGGAACAAACACTATAATAGCATCCTAGTTGATGACTTTATTTTTGACAAAACAAACATAGCCTAATATATTTAACATTTGAGCAGAAATTGGTGAACAAAAGCTTATTCAATGTGGCAGTAGTCTATAGTTTAGGCTACAGTAAACAGTTAATAATCTATCCAAAAACTACTCAACGAAATGTTGTCTTTCATATTTCTTCTGTAACATAGGCATATCGTTTGTTGTTTTTATGATAGCCTATATTAGGGCATATAAATATTAATATGCAGTTTAATACGTTGCTAATACAAAGACATTTTAACGTTATTTCAACATATTTCAGTCGATTTTCACTCATCTCAGTATAGCAATAGGGTTTGGTAAAAACTGTTCAGTTCATTCATTCACACACAGACGCGATTCATATTTAAACAGTCTTTTTGCGGTTTACATACACTATGATATCGCAATTAGAACACTAATAAAAAAACTTACTTCTCAGATGGATATTTCATATTTCTTTGTAAAAACTAAAGTATACATTTTATCATACATATTTCAAAGTTAAGGATTCATTAGTTTGAATAAAGCCTACATTGGAACAAACACTATAATAGCATCCTACTTGTTGACTCTATTTTTGACAAAAAACATAGCCTAATATATAACATTTGAGCAGAAATTGGTGAACAAAAGCTTATTCGATGTGGCAGTAGCATATTTTACATTAAACAGTTAATAATCTATCCAAAACTAGTCAACAAAATGTTGTCTTTCATATTTCGTCTGTAACATAGGCATATCGTTTGTTGTTTTTATGAGCCTATATTAGGGCATAAATATTAATTTGCAGTTTAATACGTTGCTAATACAAAGACATTTTAAAGTTATTTCAACATATTTCAGTCGATTTTCACTCATCTCAGTATAGTAATAGGGTTTGGTAAAAACTGTTCAGTTCATTCATTCACACACAGACGCGATTCATATTTAAACAGTCTTTTTGCGGTTTACATACACTATGATATCACGATTAGAACAATAATAATAAAGAACTTACTTATCAGATGGATCCGTTGCTCCTCGTAATGAAAAAAAAACAGCACATGTTCTGAGGTAAATGTCCCAGGATTACTCCTCACACAGCCTCGCAAGAAGAAATAGTAGGCTACATTAATCTGATGATTACATTTGTTGTGTTTATGTTGCGTTTATGAGGGGCGTTGACACTTTGCATGTGTTGCTTCAGATCATTTGCGTTTGAATAGCGCGCGCTCTCCGTGGGCGTGTCACATTAGCAGAATAATGAGCTGAGAGAACGATAATGAGATCGGCTGACACCTCTCTCTTTTTTAATAGATTACATAAACAGAGAATATTTATTTTAGTTTTGAATTAGATATTTTAAAAGTACAAACTTAAATGATTATAAAGATATTTTGCTCATGCTTGTGTGAATAGTATTCGCTGAGCTTTGTTTAAGTTTAGAGACGTGCACCAGAAAAAAATTTAACGGAGACAGAGAGGCAGAAAGCACACCCTGTTAATTTTCTTCATTTTACAAAAGCACACGGTTTTGATGTTAATGTGAGTGCACACAAAAAAAAGAAGACCCTCTATAGTTTATAATCATGTATTGATTTTATTTATATGACCAAAAATGACGGAGTATTTTAAGTCTATGTTGCTGCCATGTGGAAAAAAAACAGCAAAACGCGCCGGCGCGTTTCTCGACCCCAGAGAGTTAAGCCCGCGTGTGTTCCAAATAAGCCCACATCATCATTTATTCACATAATATAAAAAAAATTATTGATTTTAAAGTAGTAAAACATCAATATATTTATTCAGTGACAGGGGAATTATTAAAAAAATTACTTTTGCTAATGTTTGATTAGAGCCCTGGGTGGGGTGGGTAGGTGTTAGTGGCCGGTGATCTGGAGCCTTAAAGGAGCATTTCACCCGTGGGAAAATTCATCTTTATTGAAAGTGGGTCATGTAGTCGAAATATAATAACATTTTCGAGTTTGGTGCCTACTTGACCGAGTAAAGACAGAAAGTAACTTTAGGGCGCATTTGTACTGAAAACCACAACTCCCACAATGCACCACATTGCACAGCTCCGCAAGCCACTCCCACGAATCCAGAGCAAGGCTGAGGAGGTATCCGCCTATCAGATTCAGAGAAAGCACTCGACCGTCTACCAGGCTGGGTGCCGCCAGAGTTTGAAATTCATTTCACAGAAAAAAAAAATCTAGTTTGTTGCCGAAATCATTATTGAATTACTCCTCGTTTCTATTTATGTTGAATGTTCAGTCCGAACATTGTAATGCAATTTGGATTTGCAAAATAAGAATAAAAATATGTAGGCATGACCATTTTTGTTATCTATTATCATGTAAGGTAACAGTAGGTTAGTAACTACAGGTATAGTTCCACTGACGGAATGTTGGTCGTCCAAATTAGAACAATATTCTTCTGTCCAAATTAGAACAATATTCTTCTGCAGCCGATGCAGAAGACCTGCCTGTTACGGACGAGGAGCCCGCACTGGCTCGAGTTGAGGCGGACTGGTCCTGTCGTTCTACCTGCTCGTGTTGGCAATCCGACACTTCGCTGTATTGCGGCTCGTAAAGATAGCCACGAACATCAGATTTGAGCAGAAGACTTTCAAAATCATCTTTTCTTGCATATCATGTTTATTTCCTTCCATCATTGTCGTAACTTCCCATCTGAGGTAAAAATGCGCGCTGAATATCTCAGACTCTGGTTGGTTTAGAGGAAAGGTGTGTCTAAGACATGTTCATGTAATGCTGAGATCATAAGCTTTCCAATGATGCGTACTTCATCATCATCCGGCGACGATAACATATCATGTGGATCGTATGAAAACAATGACTTATTTCCTGCATTACTGGACTAAATGAGATACAACGGGGGATTATTTCTCAAGCGAAACTCACATGAAGGTGAATATGGACTCCTTTTGAAGAAAACAGTCTAAGGTGAAAGTCTATGCATCTTTTTGACTACTTTTAGCTCAGACATGCTGTAATCGGAGACGAAGTGCATCGCTTTTCCTAGTTTGTTTACAAATATCAAAGATGTACTTCGCGATTAATTCTGCAATCATTTGATCTGTTGTATTATGTCAACTAAATAAACTATATAGCACAAATCCTGAGAAAGAAAGGTTTTGTTTGATATATGACTTGCCTTTGTTCATCAAATTTTACCAATGCCATCAATACTCAAATTCATAATCACACTTACTTTTGATCGGTATTTCGGTTGGGTGTGGAGGAATTTAAACATTTAAATTATGCAATATGTAAAATGAATTAAAAAATGATGGTTTTGTGTGAAAAGTAGAGGGTCTAAGCTTTGTATTGATATCACATATGACTGTTAATGTTTCATCAGGACCTTTAAATATTAAAGGGCGATCATAATAACGATCTTAATAACGCAATTCCAAGACGGTACCGGGTTTACGACCTTAACAGGTTAATTCTTTGGCAGTCTATCTTTCTGTAAGGCTAAATGGTTTGACCTAGAGATTAACTTTGAACAGAAGCTAATAAAACTCATCTTCCCATTTAAAGGAAAACTATATAAAATGATAAAGTACTATTTGTTCATGCACAAAAAACAACACATTTATCTCTTATTTGCCATAATATCAATGTAGTTACCAAATAAATGGCTGAAAATTGCAGAAATGTATTGATTTCTGAACGGTCCCGAAACTAGGGGTGGGCGATATAGCCTCAAAAAATTCTATCACGATATTTCAAGAATATTTGCGATAATGATATTTATGACGATATAAACATTTTTTTTGTTGTTGTTGAAAATTTTCTTATGTTTATCTCGCCTAAATCTTAAGAGTTTACACAACACAAGGAAGCTTGATTTCAATCTTTGAATTAAATGTTAAATGTGTGTAGGTCTAACATCAGTATTCAGAAATACTACAGAAACATAATAAAGTAATCAAATGTAAAATAACGCATAGTCTTTTAGTTCTGTTTCCTGATTAAATTAAATACATAGGCTATTAATTCTCATTCATTACAATTAAAGCTATCTTTTGTTGTTTTGACGACAACATTAATGACAGACGCATGGCCTATGGCTGCTGTCACTTTTACAGCTAGTGCACGGATCCATTGCTGTTTTCATTATATTGTCTGTCACACTGTCACATGCGTTTTATACATAACCGACTGTGTTTATGAGTATACTTACCAAGACCGGAAGTTTGACACAATTTTGTGTTTTCCCCCCATTAAAGCGATATAATCCGCGAAAAATAACTTTAGTTTCTCGCGAGCTGTACTCTATGTATGCACGCAGTGCAGCTCTCTCAGAGAGTGCGCGAGTAGCTTACTGGATAGTTTAAAACCGTTTGAATGTTTAAACTGATAAGAATTAAGAAGACTTGAAAATTATAAACTTTAGTTACGGTGCCCTGATGGCCCGATTGTGCAAGAGACCATTCAGTCATGTCCCGACTCCTAAACGCGTGAGAGAGAAGACGCGCGTCGGCAGCCCCGCTGAACACTCAAGCTGTTTGTGAAATTGCTAAATCGTCATCGGAGGCTGACAGGCTGCTCTCGCGCTCAGACAGGTGTTGTTGTTGTTGTGCTTGCTAGGGAACGTAAATGCGCCATACGTCATCGCGTCGGTATATCATTGATATCGCGATATGACACGTTTTTATCATGTAAAAATGTATACCGGTATTATCGTGGATGGTATGATATGGCACACCCCTACCCGAAACACCAAAGTTTTGGGGTGACTTTGTGTTAGGTCCCCCGAGACAGCATGCACATGGGTGGGGCTAACTCAACATTGCCAGATGTGATTGGTATACAATAAAAAATGCCAGGGAAGTAAAAACACACTGGATTGATTAAAATAATGGGCAGCATAAAATGATTTACTCTTTTTTTTATTTGACTTCAAGTTGAAAGTGGGCTTAAAGGGTACATGGGCTCAATGGGGACACTTACCCTATATAGTTTTATTTTTTAAAAATAAAATTACTTTTTGCAAAAAGTTTGCTTAAAGCTTTCAACATCCCTTTAATTCAATATAAAGGTCGCTTGCTTTAATACTGTTATCTAATGCAATGTTTTATAACCTGGGGGTCACCGGAGTTCTCTTGTAGCTCTTTTCCACCAGAATAGTTTGCGTTCTTGAGCCAGAGCCTGTTCTCGGCCAGGTAAAATCGAGCCCATTGCGAACTGGCCGCATATTTCCACAGACTTGAGGAACAAACAGTGACTTACAGTAATGCTGCTACGTGTTGTTTAAATGACTATAAGGAGTCTAAAATCAAACAGTGTGCCTTCCAGTGTTTCAGCAAGCAGTGCAGCATTTCTGTTTTGCTGTTCACAGTAGCGGGAGTGATTCTAGTTTATCGGCAGCTTATTGTTGATTCACTTGTTCTCTCACGCACAGGGTCTCTCTTGCAAGCACAGTTTTATATATTTAGATATAAAGAGCAATGTTCTGGCCAGGAACCCTCTTTTCTGAAGCGGAAATACGCAGAACAGATCAATAACGTACGACGTCCAGGAAACTGCACCGGAACCGTATCACTGGAAAATCTCTCTCTGATCACCCCTCAAAGCATACCACACTATATAACTGCAACCTGCCATGACACATTGACTAGTTCTTGTTTCCTACATTCTTGCTGGTGCTTTGGCACATTTAAAAAAAATACCTAGAAAAAGTACCTAATTTATCTAACTGGGAAGAGCTCTTTGCCAAACACAACAGACATCCTCTAAAGTAGTGGTTCTTAAACCTGTCCTAGGGCCCCCACGCCACAGCACATTTTGCATGTCTCCCCCACCTAACACACCTGATTCAACTTATCAGCTCATTAGTACAGACTGCAAGACTTGAATTAGGTGTGTCTGATGAGGGAGACATACAAAATATGCAGTGGTGAGGGGTCCCTCGGACAGGTTTGAGAACCACTGCTCTAAAGCAGAGGTCTTCATTCCTGCTCCTGGGGACCCACAGTCCTGCAAAGTTTTTCCAACCTGCACACCTGCCTCTGTATTTTCAAGTGATCCTGAAGAGCTTGATTAGCAGCTTCAGGTGTGTTTAATTAGGGCTGGAAATAAACGTTGCAGGACAGTGGGTAGCCAGCAACAGGGTTGAAGACCTCTGCTCTAAAATTACAGGTTTAATAGTACCTACTGAGAAAATAAACAAGGGTAAACGATTATCAAAAAGGACAAGAGAAAAAGGCAGCTCAAAATGTTGTGTTATTCAAACACAGGGCACAGCTGGATGCAGATCTAAATGCTTAGCATGACAAGATATGCTGCCAGGGTCTCCACTGGCCTGATAAAGACTCCATTCAAAGTGACAGTGTCACCAGTGTCAGGCCTTCAAAAGCGCTGATCACAACACAATACTGTGCCTTTGGCTTGTTAACTTCAAGATGACGTCCCAGACAGATCTGGCTCAGAGTCCAAGCCGATCAAAAAGAGAAAAGCTGAATCCCTGCCCAATATCACAGCGTTCATTGTAAATGGGGGTGGCCACCACTGGGGTGGTGATGGCGCAGTGGATAAGACACATGCCTTTGGTGTGAGAGACCTGGGTTTGAATCCACTGTGAGACACCAATGTGTCCCTGAGCAAGACACTTAACCCCTAGTTGCTCCAGAGGCGTGCGACCTCTGACATATAGCAATTGTAAGTCGCTTTGGATAAAAGCGTCAGCTAAATGAATAAATGTAAATGTAATGTAAAGTTTCTGGGGCATTTAATAAGAACATTTACACTACTCTTCAAAATGTTGGGGTTAACACTTATTTTGAACTTTCTAAATAAGGTAAAAAAAAAAAGATCATCACGGTTTCAATAACCGTTTTCAACATTGATAAGAAATGTTTTGTGAGCATATTTATGAAGGATCATGTGACACTGAAGACTGGAGTAATGGCTGCTTGAGAAGAATTACATTTTAAAATATATTCAATTAGAAAACTATTTTAAATTCTAATTAATAATAATAATGACATTTGAATGGTAGTTTACATTCATACTTTGACAGAAAGATTAAGAATGTAGCTCGACTATGTGAAACCTGGTGTAGCTTAGCTTCATTATAACTGTGCATGTAAAAATACAGACACTTCTGAAGTCAATTTAGGTAAGAGGCCGTTTATAAATGCTTACACACACACACAAATTGACCTCTACACTCGCAAGTCCAAACAAACAGACCACAAATAAGCAAATACACACAACAAACAGACATGGCAGCTGTGGCAACACAAAGGCAGCTGTAGCAACATCACAGCCATCTACAGCCAAAAGTCATGAAAACCCCAACTCCCATCATGCTGCTATAGCAACAGGATGTTAGCAGCACTGTCAAAGTCCCTTTTCAGGCAAGTCATTTCACTCGGCAGCCATCTTTGAAATGCCTCGCAGGCAGCTATTTCAGTCATGCAAGTGCAGTTCCCATCTCTTTGATTGGGGAGCATCAAATTCTCCAAAGCTGTTCACCAAGCTTACAATTCAATTTCATATTTGAAATCACCAATGAAATCCGACAACAACTGTATTATAAATGTAGTTTCACATGTTCAAAAAGCATTAAAAAAAGCTTATTTTTCAGGCTAAAGCAGCCAATGCACATGTGCAGTCCTAACGCCGCCCTTCACACTGGCAGTTGAAATCAGCTCCGTAATACGCAATACGTCCCCAGCGGACGTCGTACTACACCGCTGAAAAGCGTCCGAAGCGAATAGAACAAAAATGGAGGAGAGATTAGAAAGGTTGATTCTGTCAGTGTCAGAATGTACAATTCTGTATGATCTCTGTGATGAGGGTTATAGAGACATAAATAGAATTATACATACAAGAATTATACAATTATATTATTACATAAATTTAATTATAGCTTACATTTTAATTGTATTAACCGCCCTAATTACGTTAGAAAATCATGAAAATAAAAAAATGACAACTTATCGTTATAAAATCATTATTTATTTTATTAAAACTTAAGGATTCAGGTTTGTTTATCAGTACCATAGCAACGCTAACTTCCGCTGGAATTGTCGGATAGGAACCGTCCGTAGCCTTTCGCACGAGTTAAATTTTTGAAACGCATCCGGATGACCAACTGACACGATTTTCTTCGCACCGCACTCGTTCGGACCCGTTTCGGACCCATTCGCATGCGGTCTGCTAATCTCCATAGGAAATGAATGACTTCCGGTAGTTTCGGAGCCGTATCGGAGCTGATTTCAACTGCCAGTGTGAAGGCGGACTGTTTCTTTAGCAAATGGGGCTTCTAAAGGCAGCTGCAGTGACGCGATGACTTGATTCATAATACATCGAAAATGTAATGTAGGCTATAGGGGTGTAACGATACACTCATGTTATGATTCAATACAAATCACGATACTGAACTCACGATACTTATCGCGATATTTAAAGCCAAAATAAAGTTGTTTTTTTTAAGTTTTTTTTATTATCAGGATCCACAAATATTCCCTCATTGCATTATTATAGCCAACATGATGTTCAACATTATTTATAATCGTTTAATGAAGTATTGATCTCTCGCACACACTCTCCTGGTGCTCGCTATGTCCCGCCTCTCCTGCTATTAATGCACTATACTGTACATATCAAAATAAACCATCAAACACTTTCAATAATCATGCTACTAAAAAACAAATGTAATATGATTTAAATGATGTTCGCACTTTAAAATCTTATCAAGTTTCAAGTTTGTATTTATTTATATAGCACATTTAAAAACAGCAAACATGGCTGACCAAAGTGCTGAACATAGCACAAGATAAAAAGACAACAACAGCCACACATTCAAGACAAACTCACAATTAGGCTTGCTACGATAGTCGCTGTTTACACGGTGTTCAGTCACAACACCGGTTTCATCACTTGCCCACCTTGGCACCGCAAAAAAAAGGAGAAAAGTTTAAAGCGTTAAAAATATTTAACACAATTACGCAGTATCCGTTAAGTGCTGCCTATTACACACACGACCCACGGAAAAGACGCGCGTCAGTATCGAGTTCTCTTTCGGGCTTGAGCAAACCATAACGCAGACAAATTATGCCAAAATGTCAGTTTTGTCAAGTGTCCTCATAAGAGCAATCTTAAATGATTTAAATAAGTTCTTAAATGAACGTAGAGATTTGTGAGAAAATGGGACGCATGTCAGATCGCGTCTCTGTCAGAAGCGGCTGGTCTTAAAGTGGCATTAATGTTAATCAAAGAACAAAGGTAAGAGTAAATTACTCACTCAGACCCGGCACCAGGAGGATTATTATACCGGTAGCCTAATAATCATGAATGCACTCCGCTATCTTTTAACATCTCCGGCGAACGGCTTCTTCACGCAGAAGAAAAACTCTTTATGAAGCGCAGTGAAATTCAGCGACCTATGCCGTTTCCTGATGGATCGAGGTTGTTCGTTAACTTTATTTTACACTTGCAATTCACACGAGCTCTAAGCGCATGCGAGACTGCTGAGTGTAGTCAAACTTTATTAACGATTGTAGATACAGCTTATGTAGGCTCAACGGCTGTCCGAATTCGCTCACTCTTTTTCATTTACTCCTTCAAGTGAACAGTATTAACGTAGTGGACTAACGTAGGAAATAGGCCTAACTTAGTGAATGAGGGTTTAGGGGGAGATTTCGGATTCAACCCATGTTCTCAAGCAGGGAAAAATAGAGGACACTGTCAACGCGCTGACAGACAGGACCGAGCAGGTCATATTTAATATGAAACAAGGTCTCAACTTTCAAATTTGGTCAGTCAAAGAAAATTAAACAATAAATATGCCTACCGTTTTGTTGCTCTTTAATGTGTCATGACAGACTGCCTCAGTTAAAGACAAGTTCAAATCCACCGACGAAAATCTACTAACTCTCCTGACTGCTTTGTCGGACAATAATGGTGGATTTTAATTGGTCAGATCGCAGGTCAATCAAACTTGAATTGAATTGACGTTAATTTAAAAGTGTTATTTTAAACACCAGCTTTTTATAAGCGATATAAAAAAAAATTGGTTTCGTTTTCAAATTAGCGCCAATTCAGGGCACAATAACTGCTCCGCACGACCGCACCATTATGCATGCCCGAGCGAACGCGCACATTTTACGTTTGCCTTTAAATTAGCAATTTAAAAGCCCCTGCCTGTGATACCGGTATTACCGGTGTTGTCACACGTCGATTAACCGTTGGGAAAATATCCTCACCGTCACATCCCTATTCACAATGAGTTAAAAGCTAAAGAAAAAAAGTAGGTTTTAAGAGAAGATTTAAAAACAGTTAAAGACTGTGCCGATCTGATGTAAACTGGAAGGCTGTTCCACAGCCTAGGGCCGGCAGAAGCAAAGGCTCTATCTCCTCTGTGTTTTAACCGTGATCTGGGGACAGACAAAAGTCTCTTATCACCAGACATCAGATTTCGTACGGGATTGTGTGGACAGAGTAGCTCAGACAAAAAGTTTGGTGCCAGATTATTTAAGGATTTAAAAACAAAGAAGAATTTTAAACTCAATTCTAAAATGCACAGGTAGCCAATGCAGTGATTTTAAGATAGGAGAAAAATGATCGAATTCACGTTTTTCTTTTGAGACGTTTTGCAGCAGGGTTCTGTACTAATTTGAGACGAGCCATAGAATATTCGGGCATGCCTTAGTAGAGAGCGTTGCAATAATCTAAACGCGATGTAATGAGCGCATGGATAGCAATCTCTAATGTTTTCTCAGAGAGAGAGGATTTGACCTCAGAGAGAAGACATAGCTGGAAAAAACAAGAGCCAGTCACCGCATTTATTTGTTTTCCAAATTTGAGGTTCTGATCCCAGAAAACACCTAGGTTCTTAATGCACGATGAAGTAAAAGGAGAAGGGTAATACAGGTCAATGTTGCTGTTCTTAAAGTTTTCATGGGGCCAAAGACTATAACCTCGGTTTTAGATTCATTCAGAAATAAGACATTTTGAGAAAACCACATTTTCACTTCATCTAGGCATGCAAAAAGAGACTTCAGAGCAGCATGTTTGTTGCATTTCAGAGGCAAATACTTTAAAATCTTATAGGTTTGAAACCACATGAGGGTGAGTACAATATAAATACAGTAAACTGAGCTTTGGATAAAACTAACTCGATATCGAGAATAATACCGTTAACATCAACTATACATGTTGCATTTTTAATTTGCTATATCTCAATATAACAATGTATCGTTACGCCCCTAGTAATGTATTGATAAATAATTGATTATAATTGAAATATCCAAGTATAACAGTGTTAAAATGTTTTATGCATTTCTAATCCAAAATTCAATTCTTGACCAGGGTCATAAACTAAAACCACTAAAAAAAAGTTACTTGAAATAAAATAAGCATTAACTGAAATAGAATGTAACATTAAAAACAAAAATAACTTATTTTATTTCAACCAATTGCCAGGGAAACATTTCTCATTTTCATTTGGTTTAAATTGATGAACAAAAAAATAATACTGAAATATAAATTAAAAAATAAATAGGCACACTTAAAAAAAAATGAAATGAAAAATATAAAAGCAAAAATGCAAAGTATTAATAAAAACTATAATAGTATCTAAAAGAGCACTGCTGTTGACCTATATTTGTTTTTTGACCTGGCACTGATTTCATGCATGTCTGAGCTTGGACAGTTATGATATGTCACAGGTCCATGCTACACATTTTTGTTTGCAGAAAGTCTGCATATACACTCATTCAAAAAAGTTGTTTTGAATGTTTTTGGTATAACATTCAAAAGTTTTTGGTCCGCAAGATATTTTTTGAAAGAAATTAATACTTCTATTAAAAACAAGGTCACACTGGATTAAAAGTGACAGACATTTATAATGTTCAAAAAGATTTCCATTTCAAACAAACTTTTGCATTTTTTGTCTAAATGCGCACTTACCCGCAGTCCGGAGCAGGGCACCAACGGCAATCAGGGTCTGCCACCAGCCAGCGGCGCAGCATGAACTCCTCGTACTTCTCCATGAGCGCACGCTCATTGAGTATCATGCGGATGTCATGGGGGTTGAAGCGCTCCGAGCACTCTGGGCAGCTGATGTTGACCCTGCTCTCAGATATCTCGATGCGTAGATACTGTCGAAGGCAGTCGGCACATGAGCGGTGGTGGCATGTCATGATGTCAGGGAAACGGTCTCTGGTGTGACGCAGCAGGCACAACGGGCACTCCAGCAGCTCAGAGGTGGAGGCTGAGGATGAGGAAGATGAAGATGAGGTGGAGGCCACACCAGGTGCAGGAAGTGCAGAGGCGTGGTCCTGCTGCTGGTACATTTCTGAGTGCACGCTCTCCACACTAGCGATGCCATCCACTCCAGCGGCTAGTGCCCGTGATTTACGAGATTTGGGCTCCCCACAGCGACGACGGAACAGTGAGCGCAGCGAGATGCGGCGTTTTTTAGGCGTCTTCCGTACAGAGGGCAAACTGACAGATGAGGCAGCAGAGGGAAGGTCCCTCTCGGACCCTTGCTGCTGCTGCTGATGATGCAGGCTCATTTCTCCAGAGGAGGCACTGTGGTTTCCAAAGGACTGGGAAGCTTCTACAGGGAGGGCAGGGAAGGAAGAGGAGGAGGGGGAGGGAGGGGAGAGAGAGGGAAAGGGGGACAGGGTTTTCAGAGGGGAGCGCGAGGTGTTAAGACATGGTGGTAAACTCTCTGCAAGCTGCTCCCTTGAGCCAGGCAACTGAAGTTGAGACACACGTGTCAGTTTGGAGTCACCAGGCTGGATCTCGACCTGATCTGTGAGAGAGACCGAGACAGAAACTGAGTGAGACAGACTGCACATCTTACACGGTGGAAGACAGAAGACCTCATTTAAAATATTTTTTCAGATGTCAAAGCATTTATGACTACAATTTTTATAATAGGTGCGACCATTTGAAAATTAAAAATGAGTTGTGTGAGGAAAGTTTATGTGGGAGTGAGGGTAGTAGGAAAAAGGAAGTGGCGTGAAAGCAATAATTTTAAAATTAAATACATTTTCGTGATTTACTCATATCATTTCAACTAAGACTTTCTTCAGTGAAACAAAAGATGTTTTGAGAAAGTCAATGTGCACCAAATCTATTTAGTTAGCAACATTTTTAAAAATATTGTTTTATTTTCCACAGAAGAAATAAAGTCACAAGTTTGGAACGACATGAACGCGAACAAATGACAACAATTTTCTCTTTTGGTAAATTGATCCTTTAATGCTGCTTAACCATTTTTATAGAATGTCACTGTAGTAAATGGTTTGCTGTACACAGAAAAGTTGGAGTGACGTATTTTACCCAGAAATGAAAAGATAGGCTATGCATATTAGATAATGTAATTCCAGCTCTAAATCTACTAGAAATTAAATTGATTTGATACAGCATCCCTAATAATGATGTGGGTGTGGTTACTCAACAACTGACGATAATATATTTACACACATAAACAATATAAAATTGTGTTACAAAACAGAATTGGGTATAGTAACACTAGTACACATACGTATGCATAGCAATAGTTCAGTTCACAAATTTCATGTGAACAGCGGGTTTAAAGGTTGAAATTGATTCCTGCTGTCTGAAAACACATTAAAACACTGCCAAGATGAGAAGAACTGACTCAGTGGAAAAGTTGATGAAAGGCTGAAAACAGAAAAATTCACAGTAATGAAACCATTACAAAAAGACTGGAGAACCACTTTTGAACAGGATGTGACATCACTGAAACTGTAGGGATAGAAGAAACTATTGCATGGCAGTGAAAGCCACATAAACCATGTTAAGGAACCTGAGACAGACCAGCAGAACATAATGTGACAGGAGAAGAGAATGAGAATCCTTCTCGTCATTCACAGAGAAGTTCTTCTCGCCCTGCCTGCAGGCCTTTCACACTGTTGTATACAACAAATCTGCTCTGCCTCAAGAGTTCTGAGAGCTCACATTTCAGACCCCAACAGTAGTGATGATGAATCAAGGTGAGTGATGAAGAGTATCAGTCTCAATTGATTAGCACAAAGACTCTTAAACCAAATGAGGAAGAGACACTCGACTGACATGAATCATCTGAGCTTCCCAAAAATGCTGCAGTCTGTCACATGAGAGCTGAGAAGTCATAGGAATAAAAGGACATTTACTTAATGGCTCATAAAAATAAAAGGCATTTTCCACACACTCTCTTTGGCAGTCTGCACCAGCTGTTCCTCTCTCTTATAATCCAAGACTCTGCTGCCTCTAAGGCCCTGTCCACACGGAGACGCGTTTAGCTGTATACCAGGGTTTCCATTGTCCGGTAATTACCGGACATTGGCCGGTAAAAAAATGAAATGTCCGACAAAATTAAATCTCTCCGGTCAAATTGTCAGATTATAATTGGCTAATAATCCCACCCCCTAACACAATCTGAATTTGAGAATAAAAATGTATAAAGCAAAAATACAACGATCTTTGGCTATGTTATAAATATAAATCAACAGACTCTACCATTTGAAAGTTATGAAACATCGCATGCTGCATTTCAAATAAAGCGCAAGCCTAAAACGGCTGTAATATAGACCTAAACAACGAACGATTGAGTGAGACATTTCAAATATGGCCAGGCCCAGGCAGACTAGCCTTAAAAGCTTTTTTCAGAGGCCAGACGATGGTGAATCAGGAACATCTCATTATAGCCTATAGATCAGTGGTTCTAATCAGTGGTTCTAATCCGCGCACTCGTAGGCTACAGTTTTTTTTCTCTCTAATTAAAACTGAATAGTCTATGGTTTAATAATAGTTTCACACACATTCACTTTTTGAAACATTGAGGCACGGATGTACCTAATACAAATAAATAAAACATCTCCTGTTAACTAGCAGATCATTCATTTAGTTCGCTATTAAATAAGATCTAGCGCTAAAATCTGTTGTTTTTGAAATCAAGCTGAGCGCTCGTGTCCGCTGCAATCAGCTGCATGGACGACGCGCTGCAAGAGTTGCGCAATCTTCACTCGGACGCGCTTTTCAATTTATCGCTGTTGTGGAGACTCTCTATTTATTCCGGTGAAATCACAAAATAAAATGCACACACAAACGTGTCCCTGCTTGATATAGACTGTAACCACTGATGAACATAAAAAACAATTGGCGTTGATTGACGCCAATCGGACGTTCATGTTTTTTTCCATCCATTTGAAAGTTAAGCTAATAATAACATGTTGCATTCTATACGGCCTGATTATGTCATTTTTTTTTAAATGACATAGACTGCCTCCAGTTTTCCTCAACTTGACTAATTAAGAGGCGATATTTGACTGGAATATCATCAAAATGTCCGTAAAATGAAACCTTTGCCGGTCACTTTGACCGGAACCATTTTTTCTAGCAGAAACTCTGCTGTATACGTACAAATTTTTATCGGATCGGTGTTTCGTCCTGACGGATCCGGCGTTTTGGTAGACTGAAACCGCTATTTTTTTAAACCGGGTCCCAGGGTGGATAAATCTGAAACGGCACCCTTGCGTTTTCGTCTGTACGGCCAATCCGTATATTTCGTGAAACGATGATGTCATCACCCCTCGTGTCGACTAGTCAGACACGCTAAATCAGTAGGCTAACAGCAACAACTGCGACTACTTGCTTGAGTTCATGCTTCAGAAGCTACTGAGCCTCTTATTTCTTTCTTTATTATTTAGGCCTACTTTAAATGTATTTTTATTTTATTTCTTTATTTTACTTCTTTATTTATTTATATTTCTTTCTTATGCTATGATGCTTGTATTTTGTCTGATTAAGACATTACGTATTTTGTAAGGATGGGCATTTCAAGCAAAAATAATATTCGACGTTCGCTGGGAATTATTTGATTATTATTCAAAAAAACGCACCTCATGCTCACCGGTAACACGGCGTTCGCTCCGACATTAAATTTCTCTGTACTGTAGGCCTACATGTTGTAGCCATTAAAGGAAAGTTAGTTTCATATTTATGTTTAAATAATATGTTATTTTTTCCATTTCATATATGTTGATTATATGAAAAGTGAACAGCATGAGTAGCCTAATCATAAAATGCGCAATATCGAGAGACATCATTTTGAGCACTTCATAAAGTTTTGTTTTGTATAAAGCCTTTCTTTAAAGTGAATTTCGTTTTGTATAAATTATATCTTAATTTTAATCAATGTTTCATCAACCAATTGCCTGGATTTAATAAATAGGAACCAAATATAGCAGACAATAGCCTATAATCAGGACATGGAGGCGCCGACGCGATATAACTTGCATCCCACGTGAACTGGAACTTGTCTCATAAATGAACAGAAACTCAGAAATATATCTAAGCTTGGAACGTCTACTTTTAAACAAAACAATTCAAAACGAAAAGAAACAGGCAACTTATAATCCGTATGAAGTGTGCATTTCTCTCTATAGGCACCTTCACAACACTAGGGTATTTTTTAAATTTTTTAAAAAATTTAGAACGAGGGGAAAAAAAACATCGGATAGGGAAAGCTCTGGCTTCGTGTGGATGTGGCCTAAGCCATACCAGAAATACTTCAAACTCCTTGTGCAAATACAAACACACACTTTCCAGCTGTTTTTTTTTGAACACTCTCCATTCAGAACACACTAGAGTTTTGCTTAGTTTCTTGAAGCAAGCAGATAGTCAGCCATTTGAGTCCCACTTTACAATCAATGTCACCTTTGTTTTCTACCATTGTGTAATGTTTGACAGAAACTGTGATGCACATTCCCACAACAACAATAGATCTTAGAATATTCCAAAATGTCCAGTGAAATATGCTGCATCCTATACTTGCTATCCATCATAAATGTTTGTTTGAAATTAAAATTATTTTTTCCCAAATCATATGCTGAAATGAGCATCTCTAAGGTAACCGGATATGTGCAGATCCATGCACACTCAAATGGCTGATATTGCCAACAACACATTATGCTTTGGAGAAGGATTCAGTTTAGCGTTCTGAACAAACAAAAAGTACTACAAACTAGAGGTGCCCCATAATAGTCAACTAAATGTTACTCGACAAGAGGTGGTTTGGTCTAATACATTTTAATTGGTTGGTTAAATCACAGAAGAAGAAAAAAACACTTCCCAGAGCACATGAAGTGAGCCATTTTGGAAAGGGCCAATACTGTGTTTGGTTATTATTAGGGATGGGACGGTATGAAAAATTCATATCACGATTATAGTGACCGAAATTATCGTGATTATCAATATTATCACAGTTTTGTTAAAAGAAGATGAAAGTGTTAAAAAAAGAACTGATGCTCACACTGAAAACATTTCAACAAGTTTTATATTTGAGAATCAACAAACAACAAATAAAACAAGCAGCTCTATGCACTTTTCAAAGTAAGATTCTATTCTGTGGCATTTCCTTCCTTATAATGACCGTCGTCAATAGCAACATATTATAACACAGCGCACACATCCATGTATCACAACGGACGCGCGCTCTCATTTCATTCAAATACAACTTGTCATCTTGTATCTCTGTTTTTGATTGTATTGAAAATGAAATCAGAGTTGATTTATTGTTTACAGAATTTGATAATATTGTTGTGATCATCTTGTCTGGACGAGTTTTGTACGCTGTAAAAATGGATTTAACAGGTAAGAATAGAGACATTCATCTCTATTCAATATGTCCCCGCAATTATGGGTAAAAAAAAAATCGGTGTTATAAGTGTAACGTTACAATGAATATACATTATTATCATCTCTTAAATGTCACTCTTAATAGTCTTGTTTGAACGTGTTCGTTCGTCTTTAGCTCAAAGCCACTTGCTGCGAACTTTTCTTTGCGGAAGCTTCAAGTTTATTTCAAGTGAGTGAGATAAAACATTTCAACTCAAAACAACATTTTGTACCCAATTATTTCCCAGACGTAGTTTTAGTATTGAGATCAAAGTTAACTTGCCTTGCGTTCGCTACAACAGTGGATAATGGTCACACAGGACGACTCGGCAGATTTGAAGTGTTTACCCCTATCGCAGCGACTTTTTTTGTGCATGTTCTGCAGACAGGGTGACCATCCTCGATTAAGTTTCCCTCAGGATTTTTGTAAATGCCAAAATATGACCACACCTCAGATTTGGTCCTCTTAAAGGGCTGAATAATCTCCCGAACACGGTCACTGCCTTCCGCCATTCCTTTTCGAATAAAAAGAAAAACCTCAACATTGCGCGCCTGCGTCAGACTGTTGCTGGCTGGACAGGATTTATAGTGAGTTATTAAAATCGCGATAATCAAACACGGTTTTAATGATAATTGAATTTTAAACGATATTACTAACCGCCAGTACATTTTATCGTGGTTTATAGTGAAACCGGTAATCGTCCCACCCCTAGTTATTATCATAGGGCCTGTGCACTAGGGGTGTAAACCTACACTGGTCTCACGGTTCGGTTCGATTACGATTATCATGTCAACGATTCAGTTCAATTCAATATCTCGATGCACTGCATCCTCAATTTTCAATTTTACTTAAAAAGTGATGTGCGTGCATGCGCGCGCGTTCAGGAAGTTGCAGTGACAAAAACAGTGAAATTCCAGTTTAAGTTTCAAGGGAGTAAATTCTGTTTATGCCATTAGGAAAATGAAATTCTGTCAAATCAATTTTGTTTTAAAGAAATGTTCATTTAAAAGCAGCACATATTCATCAGTGTATAATGTTTACCCTAGAGATGCGCACATCAACCGTCGCCGAGTCCGCTGTTGAAGGTGACGATCATCCATTTATAATCATGCGTAACACTGATTTAAGTATCTGCACCCGATTCATTATTCTGCGGAAATTATTGGGGCAGGTGGATGATTTGGGTGACGTTGGAGCTCATCCGCTTACTAAAGCAGTCAGACTCTGCCAGGCGTTAACAGCTCGGGGTGAAAACGGCTAACGTGTTTTCTCAAGTTAGTGGCATTACCTCCTGCATATTCTTATTTGTGCCTGCTTCTCCAGGTCATGCTTACCAGGTTGTTCATAAAAGCCGAAATGTCCCCAGATGTAGGCTTTTAAAGTAGTTCGAGAATTTTGAATTGCTAGCACTCGCGTCTCGCCTCCCTCTGCCATTGTATGCTACCGCGACAAAAGCACATACGCGATAAATGAGGTCAGAAAAGCGTCCGTACATTATAA
Source organism: Siphateles boraxobius (assembly GCF_051911475.1). Classification (NCBI taxonomy): domain Eukaryota; kingdom Metazoa; phylum Chordata; class Actinopteri; order Cypriniformes; family Leuciscidae; genus Siphateles; species Siphateles boraxobius. Next base: position 15,613,339 of record NW_027508975.1, read on the forward strand.
TCGGTTATGGTCTATTACTGAACCGATACCGAATCGTCCTCGTCTGCATCGCAGAAACGATTAATTTTGAATATTGAATACTGCATATTGAAAATATTCCACTACATAACAGAAAGTTAGTGGCACATCCAATGAGATTTCAAATAGCCAATAAATGCACATCTGTGAAAAATAGTGGAGTACGCAGTGTGAGCTCCTGCAGTGAAAGAACAGTACAATTTGTCCTAAACATGACACAAGCTTATTAAGCGCTTCAAAATAACTGGTAAGATAGTTAACAAGTTTAAAGCAGCTTGCCCTGTCAGATGGTCGGACAGATAGCCTACTGTTAGTGACTGAAAGATAAATACTGGTGCTGTTTAATGCGTTTGAGACATGATGCTTTCCTCAGTGCTTAACTTACATTTCACAGGTATATTCTCCATCTGTAAATGTTCAAACAAATCAAACAAATATGTCCATTTCACTGTCAGGAGAGGACGAGCTTCTGCAAATGAATCTCCGCTAAAATTCAAGCTTCCGTGAATGAGCGCCGCCGCGCGCATGCGCGCCAAACAGACGAGCACAATAGAACAGTAGCGCAATAATTCCGACTAAAATACATATTACTAAAATATTTGTTGTTGGAGACAATAAATGTGCCATATGTGGAATTTTAAACCAAGTGTATTTTTATGAAAGTGACCATTATAACGGGGTAATCAAATGCAGGCTAATATAATTAGTTTGTGCTTTTGTTTTTATTTTCATTTTTAGTTTAGCCGTTAGTCATTTTTAAAAACAAAAGCATTATTTTTGTTTTTAGATTGTAATGTTACAAAGTTAGAATGTAATGTGATTTTAACCACCTTTTTGCATATAATATATTGCATAGCCTACATTACATTCCCTATTTGTTTCCATATCCTTCAATATCATTGTTTGGATATCATTGAGCAGGATGTGAAATAACATTTTTTTTAAATAAATACATTTTCTTTATCCAAATAAAAAAACGTAGAAAGTACCGAGATATATATCGTATATCGCCATTTAACCCAAAAAAACCGAGATATGATTTTTTGGCCATATCAACCAGCCCTAGATGAAACCATTGCAAACTAGACGCATTCTGTCTAGCGCAACTTCCTTCCCTTCACAGCGATGCGCTGTCATTTCTTCCTAAAACCCAAACGTACCGTCAGAATCAGCACGATCGGTGATTGTTGTAAAATGCAGTCTCTACTGTTGCTAAATTGCGGACGCGTTTAATCATTAAAGGAGCTATTAAAAGCACAAAAATCTGCGCAAAATGTTCACAAGGCGACGCGCGCTCCGAAATGGACTGCCAAATTTCAGGATTTTCATGGATTTTAATCTGTAATTTTAAGCATTTTACATTTGAATTATATACAATCTATCTATTTACATTTGAATCATATTCTATCTATCTATCTATCTATCTATCTATCTATCTATCTATCTGTCTATCTGTCTATCTGTCTATCATCTTTCTATCTTTTAAAAATCATTAAACATTCAAATGTATGCATTACATTTTAAAAGATTAGAGTATTATAATAAACTGATACAGATTTTTCGTTATCAAAGTTTATAGTTGTAACCAAAAAGCAGAAATCTCACACTCCTTACCTTCTGCATTTTATAATAATTTCCTTTTCCTCTTTCGAGCGATCATGAGAGTAATCGCTCGACAGAGGAAAATATAACCGCTGAAAAGACGTAGGAGGAAGGGGCTCTGTGTTTCGTGAGACCATTTTTATCATTTTTATATGCCTTAATTCGTGAATTCGTAATTGGCGCGTTTCACCATCAGTGTGCAATGCGCGTGACGTCTACGTTCGACAATAAATAAACTGCACGTGTCTTGCGGAAGAACATTGTAGACGGAACTTCTCTCCGTTAATGTCTATGGCGAGTCACGCAGGCACTGGGCTACTCCGCAGACGAGACGACCCCGGGATAAAATAGTCAGAATATAAACACTTATTATAGGCGTACCATAGTGATTCAGAATAAGTCAAAAACACTGTTTGGAAAATGGATTCATGATGTAGCCTACTCGTTCATTTTGAACATAAGTTACGGACTGCAGCAGCTGATACAACGGCATTCTGTTGCTCAAGCGTCCACTCGCACAAATGCGACCACATAACATTTTAACTTGCACATTCTCAAAAAATGGTCGCATATGCGACCAATTTGGTCGCAGTCTGGAACCCTGGTAGACCTTCCTGAAATTAAAGCACTGTGTATATAATTTGTATCTTTGTTTAATTCTTTTTTAATTCTTTTTTTGACCATGTGTTTGTACTTGTTTTTGCTTATCGTATCCTGTCTCATGAATATAAAACAAAAAAGCCTGCACACTGCTGCATAACAAATAGATATTTTAACAGTTTTCTTAAAGCATTTATTTTTCTTTTGCTATAGATATTTCACATTTCAAAATATAAAGCAAATGTTAATTATTAACCGAATGTAAAAAAAAAAAAACACCAAAAAGAACGGATAAGAATACCGTTAAAGTACCGGATCGATAAGCAGTATCGGTAAGAGTAGTAAAACCTTAACGATACCCATCCCTATCAACAACAGATGTCAAGAGCTCTGTGTGCGTTTCCCTAGTCTAATAAAAGATAACTGAGATAAATTATTGTTCCAGAATAACAACTGAAGGAAGAAAAGGAAAACTTAAAATTGTTAAACTTTTGCAAAAGCATGTTAGGCCAAATATATATTTATATGTATTCAAGGCTGATTCCCTTTGTGCACCTAAAATACATTTAATATAGGGGTGGGGGAAAAAATCGATTCTTAGATGCATCGCGAAGCGGACGTGGACGATTCTGAATCGATTCACAAATGTCAAAAATAGATTTTCCAAAAAAAATTTTTTTTAGATATGTAGCCTATTTATAATGACGTAATATTGACGGAACGCAAAAGACGGAACTCTGAAGCGCGGAAGTGCAGTGCCCGGACCGTCTGTCTGTGGCGTGCGCACATAACAGAGACGCGATGGCTGAGCGCGAAATCCAAACACCCTCCTCGTTAAAAGCTGATGTGTGGAAATATTTTGGCTTTTATGAAGTTGAAGGGGGAAAGGAGCTGGACAAGAGCCACACTAGTTGTAAGCTTTGTAGAATAAAACTAAAATATTTCGGCAACACGACAAATATGAGAAGCCATATGACACGTTTCCACCCAGAAGAGGAAAAACACTCGGCTGTACCAGAGCCGTTTCTCTCTATGGCTCTGGGCTGTACCGGTGTTCAGACGATTTCTGCTGCCTTGTCGAAAAATGCTACCCAAACGCGAATCGATCATAGATAATGTTGATTCATTCTCTATTGTTTCCATAATGGTGTAAATCTCACAATATTATAACATCGTTATTTCATTTTAATCAGGGTAAGTGTATGGGGAGCATATTTGGATATTTTAAATGAACTAGCAATTATCACATTTGATATAACAAGTAAAAATGATATTATTATATGAAATAAAATTATAATAAAATTCGAAGTTAAGAGTACAGTATAATATACTGTTTTTATTTTTAAAACGGTGTGAAAAGTAAAAATTATCATCAAATATTCATCTTTGACCTGTCAAAGTTTCCTACAAGTATCCACAGCAAGGATGCATAGATTTATGGGTGTGGTAAGCAGAAGAAAAATGAGTCTGCACATGCACCAGTAAGTAGCACATCTCGATGGGTAGCATGAATCGTCAGAACACCTGTTGTTGTTATATTATTAATTTACTACAAGTATGCTGCTAGTTCAAGCACACATTTATTTTCCTGTTGGTTCTTTGCAATGTTAATAAAATATATTGTACGTTAATTCTTTATGGGTCATTACTTTGTACTTTTAAAGCAAAGTATTTATATTCACACACACACACACACACACACAAAAGATTCAGATAATCGATAATCGCTTTTGAATCGAATCGCAGGCCTCTGAATCGTAATCGAATCGAATCGTGAGGTGCCTAGAGATTCCCACCCCTATACCACTCAAACACACACATAAAGACACGTATGAACCCTTAAGACAAATGCCATGGCAAGCTGATAACATTCAAGAAAGATAAGCATTAAGAGCCACACAGTGCACATTACACTCATTTGGGGTGCATCATATTACCAACACAAAACAAATACAGATAACATCTCCACTGTTCTGCTCAATGGTTTTAGTCTCGTCCTGATAACACTGACTGGTATGCTTTAACAGTTCTTGCTCCTTTTATTCAACATTTGATGGTTGAGCTGCTAAAAAATAAAGAGCACAGAATGAAATGAAACTGATTTGGTAGCTGCAATGCGAAACGGCTGACGGCGTTGGACACATTCCCAGAACATACCTACATTGTCTAACCAGTATGGCATGCTGTTTAGACACATCATATTAACATTACTCAAATTTTTCTAGTCAATCAAGGACAATTTCCCCTTCTTGATTTGGCTACAACAACTGTAAACATACATTTCTTGTTTTTAGATCTGGTTCTTAAAAAAAAACCTTTTACAATAAAACTACATTATGGAACATTAAATCACATATTAGAACCCTAGGCACTGGAATGTCTCTGATGAAATGGCAATTAAAGGCAAAAGCATTAGCTTTTAATATTTTAGTACAGGTTTTAGGAAGAAAACTTTTTACAACGTTACAGTAAAATAAAAAGTAGCGATGTTCCAGTCATGGGGTCTTTGTTTACAAAAGGGGGGTCTTCTGGAGTTCATGTAAACACTGGAGGAGTTAATTAGGCTACATCTGTAAGAGCTTCACAGAAATTCATTTACTGGGTGTAAACGCTTTTATAGTAAACAAACGCACTGTGCACCCAGAGACAACACACAAACAATCCTGCAGGACTTGCACAACCACAATCTTTAACTACTCAGAATCTGTTTATACCCGTCATAAAGGCCGCTAAATGGGTGGCTGACATACAACTGTGACGGTACCAAATTTTGTTTTTGTCATGGCATACGATATCACAATATTGAAATAAGTTCTATAACCTATAACAGGTTTAATAATTTTTCTTATAACAAAAATAACTAAACATTTAAATAAATAAATGTATACATTAAACAGATTAAAGTAATAATCTGTTTCAAACAGATTAATGTGCAAAAGAGTTATAGGCTAAATAATAACACACAAATTACAATAAAGTCTTTAGTTAACGTTTGTTAATGCATTAACTAACATTACACGGCTGTGTGGAATACTTGATTCTGATTGGTCAATTGCGCCATCCAGCGGTATGTTATTCCCCTATAACAAACGCTGGAAACAGATAAACATGCGCATTACTTAAGTCAGCGGCACTATATGCTAGCTAGGAACGTTTTTTCTTCGTGGAAGTTGTGTTTGGTGAGCTAATCAATTATTTAAACAGCTATAATATTAAAATATCAAATCAATATTTTGTGTACAGTTATTTAAGTCATCCAGTATAGTGGACTCGCTCTCTCGTTTAATTCAAACGCAGCTGCTGCCATTTTTGGGCTATTGTTTTGTACACTGTTTGGATTACAAACATGGTAACAAACAGGTACGATTTTAAAACAGTTTCATCTCAAATTAATATTTCTTATCCCCATATTTATTTATGTGGCGAAATGCTGTGTATTAAGTGGTATGACTGTACCATATCCCTTAAATGTCCTAGTTTGAACTTGCCGAGCCAGCAACTGCTCTCTCCATGGACTCTTTGCATTTAAAAACCTAATAAAATATTTTGACTATCAATATTTCATGTCTAATTATTTACTTATGTGCCAAGTAGCCATGTAATAAGTGGGATAATGTAGATTACTGTAGATGTAGATTGCATCAGGCTGATGCAAGATTGTTTTTTTATTAATTTTTTAACTAAGCCTATTTAAAATCGTATTTGATTGCAGAGCGCCGTGGCGCATTCGCGCAGCACTACCTCTCGCTCGTCCCTCTCTCTCCCTCACTCACCCATACCTCTCGCGCTCGCTCTCCCTCATGGAACAAAGCTTCACAAATCTTTCCAACACAGCGCTGTCAATGTTGGAGACCCAGCTTTAAAAAAGTTATTAGCCAGCATGCAAGGAGCCTAGATAATAAGGAGAGCTAAGTTATTGTTAGAATACAGCTGGATTTTCGAGGTTAGCACGCTGTCCAGGTCCCTCTCAAAAAATTAGCATATTGTGATAAAGTTCATTATTTTCCATAATGTAATGATAAAATTAAACTTTCATATATTTTAGATTCATTGCACACCAACTGAAATATTTCAGGTCTTTTATTGTTTTAATACTGATGATTTTGGCATACAGCTCATGAAAACCCCAAATTCCCATCTCAAAAAATTTGCAGATTTCAACCGACCAATAAAATAAGTGTTTTTAATACAGAAAAAGTCAACCTTCAAATAATTATGTTCAGTTATACACTCAATACTTGGTCAGGAATCCTTTTGCAGAAATGACTGCTTCAAAGCGGCGTGGCATGGAGGCAATCAGCCTGTGGCACTACTGAGGTGTTATGGAGGCCCAGGATGCTTCGATAGCGGCCTTAAGCTCATCCAGAGTGTTGGGTCTTGCGTCTCTCAACTTTCTCTTCACAATATCCCACAGATTCTCTATGGGGTTCAGGTCAGGAGAGTTGGCAGGCCAATTGAGCACAGTAATATGGTCAGTAAACCATTTACCAGTGGTTTTGGCACTGTGAGCAGGTGCCAGGTCGTGCTGAAAAATGAAATCTTCATCTCCATAAAGCTTTTCAGCAGATGGAAGCATGAAGTGCTCCAAAATCTCCTGATAGCTAGCTGCATTGACCCTGCCCTTGATAAAACACAGTGGACCAACACCAGCAGCTGGCATGGCACCCCAGACCATCACTGACTGTGGGTACTTGACACTGGACTTCAGGCATTTTGACATTTCATTCTCCCCTGTCTTCCTCCAGACTCTGGCACCTTGATTTCCGAATGACATGCAAAATTTGCTTTCATCCGAAAAAAGTACTTTGGACCACTGAGCAACAGTCCAGTGCTGCTTTTCTGTAGCCCAGGTCAGGCGCTTCTGCCGCTGTTTCTGGTTAAAAAGTGGCTTGACCTGGGGAATGCGGCACCTGTAGCCCATTTCCTGCACACGCCTGTGCACGGTGGCTCTGGATGTTTCTACTCCAGACTCAGTCCACTGCTTCCGCAGGTCCCCCAAGGTCTGGAATCGGTCCTTCTCCACAATCTTCCTCAGGGTCCGGTCACCTCTTCTCGTTGTGCAGCGCTTTTTGCCACACTTTTTCCTTTCCACAGACTTCCCACTGAGGTGCCTTGCAGGGGCGCGGCTAGAAATGTTGGGCCCTATGAAAGAATATGAGGTTGGGCCCCCTACCCCAACCATTCCATTAATAAAATCAATCTCTGGGGGCCCCAAAAGTGTGTGGGCCCTTAGAATCGTCCTAACTTTTCCCCCCTTAGCGGCACCCCTGGTGCCTTGATACAGCACTCTGGGAACAGCCTATTTTTTCAGAAATTTCTTTCTGTGTCTTACCCTCTTGCTTGAGGGTGTCAATGATGGCCTTCTGGACAGCAGTCAGGGCGGCAGTCTTACCCATGATTGCGGTTTTGAGTAATGAAACAGGCTGGGAGTTTTTAAAAGCCTCAGGAATCTTTTGCAGGTGTTTAGAGTTAATTAGTTGATTCAGATGATTAGGTTAATAGCTCGTTTAGAGACCCTTTTCATGATATGCAAATTTTTTGAGATAGGAATTTTGGGTTTTCATGAGCTGTATGCCAAAATCATCAGTATTAAAACAATAAAAGACCTGAAATACTTCAGTTGGTGTGCAATGAATCTAAAATATATGAAAGTTTAATTTTTATCATTACATTATGGAAAATAATGAACTTTATCACAATATGCTAATTTTTTAGAAGAACCTGTATATGGCTGGTAGTCAATATCAATGTACACTCGCAGCAGCGAGGGGCTGCTGGCGGTTCCTTTTGTTTTTGTATTTTGTTTTATTTTAAAAATTAAAGTCTTCAAATGTTCGCCGGTTCCCTCATCCTTCTTTCCATAACAACTGAACCTTGTTACAAATACTGTTACAACTTATGATTTTAATATGAAATGCTGAAATAAACTAAGATTAAAAAATGCTTTAGAAGTATTTTTCATTGTCAGTTTATGTTAATTAATGATTTAACTAATGTTAACTAATGGAGCCTTAATGTAAAGTGTGATCAAACAATATCTAGGGCATGTTGTAGTCCAGATTAAAATGTAAAAATGTGTAATTTTGAAAATAAATAGCCTATTAAATCTAAGTATTTAAGTATTCAATGCTGCGATGAATGGCATTGTGAATACAAAAGTTTGAATTGCTGCTTAAAACACCTAAATACTCTTCAGAAACAGAAGCCGTCTCGTTTTGAAGGCTGAATCCTTCAGAGGTCGCATTCAGATTTAAAAAAAAATTGTCACATTAGTTTGTTCTTCGATTTCGCTTGTAGTACTGATTATCGGTAGTCTGGCTATCACCAGTCCAAGCTCAATCTTTTAAGATTGAACATTAGTCTGGGGAGTCTGCTCAGTATTTTCTACTGCACAGGGGCGTGATCAACGGGCATAGTTCAAATGAATCTGTACGCAATAGGATAGACCAACGATCCAGGTGACATACTTTGCATTTACAGAGCGACGCGAAAACTCCAGGCAGGAAACGTCAACAAACGTGTTGGTTTGTAGCATTGATCAGCGGGTTTACAGAAGCAGCAATGGCATTGAAAGATTTTTGCAGGTTTGGTAAAAAAACATGAAAGTGAGTGGTATTTACACCCACTCAAGCGATTTATTTGCCAAACTAAAAAAGCCATTGAGCCATCGTCGAGAGATTAAAAGGAATAGGATAGGATTCTCTATCGTCATCGTGTTAAATCCGCAAATAGCACATCAGGTGGATAAGCCAGTTTGTGATTGGTCCCCGCGGATTTGTAACAGAAGCAGGATAGAAAAATGTACAGGTTTCCAGCCTGAGCTGCAAGGCGAAATCAAATAGCCGGCAGATCGAGCTGGGTTTACCCAGTCTAGTATATCGGGGCTTTAAGCCCTACAAAACCAAATTGGGTTTCACCGAATTTATTAGCAGTTTCTGAAATTTCAGTGCATCACTAAAGCAAACCCAAAAAGTTAAACAAGGTAATTACACTGTTTTTCGTGAGATCGTGAGAACAGCAATTTTCTAAAGACTATATTTCTAGCTAATAGAAATAATCTAATAGAAAGCATTAAAACTGACACAAAAAAAAACACAGGTCAGTAATTAAGCAATAATCCATAATATACCACTTCCCCACTACCTGTTGAATGTACAATTTAATTTTGCGACTCCATTTCTCACGTGTTTTCCATACATGGAATTATCCGTGTCGGCTCGCTACAATATCAACATTGACCACTACAAATAGATTTCAGTGCTTCCCATTCATTAACTAGACTGTAGCGACACAAAAATATATTTAAACTACTCATAGACATTAAAGAGAAAAGAGCTGTGCAAAGAGAAGTGCGCACTTCACTCACGCTATCAGCACGTGATCAGCTTAAAAAAAGTTCACAGTGAATGAATGCAGTGAACTCCATCTGTGCATGTGATGAGTTTAGCGTGCATTTGGGAACGCAGTTATGCATTATTTTCACATTTGCATAGCTCACAATTACAGCATTTCATTAGATTTGTAATGAGTACCGTTTGTTAACTTGTTTTCCATCAAAATAAAAGCTCGACTGCAGTTTCCGTCAAAATAAAAGCTCAGGGGGTTTATCTCTTGCATGGATAGAAATTAGGACAAAACTAATTATGAAATTTTGATTTATTTTTCAGCTCATTTGTTTTATGGCTCTTAGTGTCTTAGGAATAATATTATAACGTTATAATTATTATTAGTAGTAGTATAATGTAGTGTACTGTAGAAACACACTGTGTCACAACTGAAAAGAGGTTTGAGCCCAGATACAAGTCAAAAGCAGACTTTTTCTTTATTCAATTTACACACTGATCATGGGTTGGATCTCTTAATTTTGAACTCTCAAAGTGCACAAGATAGATGAATTTAACTTTAAAGTGTACAAAATTCTCTTCCGGGAGGGAAAGAAATTTAGGGTAATTTTCTCCCACATACCCTAGGGACCAAGGTCCACCAACCACAGTTTCACAAAATCCTGTGGGAAACACTGCACAAGGAAGCCATTTGGCTCATATAAAATAGCAGCCAGCATCATAAAGAGCAGCTCACATAAGCGAGACATTTTAAGCTTTATAGGGCCACTACAGTAACGTCTGACTCCATGGAAGCATGTAAACTAGTTAAGTTGCTAAGAATTACCCTCTACCCAAAGCAACTGAGAAAGAGCAGTCAAAGCAACAGCCAGGGCGGAGACACCAGCACAATATAAAACATTCTACTCCTACCCTTCTTTTTTCTAGTCAGCTGAGGGCCGGGAGGAAATGATGTCAGCAGCTAAGCATTTTGTGGGACTAAGTTCATCTGCTCTGCGTTTGTGTGTTGACAAAGATACCAAATAGGCTTTTCTTCATCAGCACAATTACCGATTATGGCAGCAGGAGAGCGCTTGCCACTGTCCCAGCTGCTTCAAAAAACACAGACACACGCTCAGGAGAAGCAGGCATGTGTACAGAATGCAGTGGGATTTCTGTAATGAGCTTATTAAAGCAATTTCCTCGAACATTCTTCACTAAGGACAGACTTCCTCACCGTGACAACGTACATTCGGTCTACTCATAATGCCTGCCCTGTTACTTCTTGATCACTCACCATGTTTCACCTTCTATGATCACACTGATACTTATGCCGGACACAGAGCTTTGATCAGATATTAAGCATGACACACCAAATCTAAAAGCCCTGAGCTTTCTAAACTGCTGTCAGCTGAGCAGCTAAAATAAAAAGGCTTATTCAGGTTTGGTATAATCCGTCTCCAATCTAACCGTAGAAAGTACACAGGATACTTAACAAGTACAGGTAGAGCTAGCAGTGTTCAATGGCCCTTATACAATATTTACCAAGCAAAATGACCTCTGGCTACCAAGCAGTGCTTGTGCCAAGAGACATAATAAAAAATAAAAAAACGCTGTGTATCCTGTGCATTTACATAAAGAACAGAACAAACAGTTAAACATCAATACTTTGTCCGGCAGTGTTGGGGGTAATGATCCAACTAACTTTTCAGTAAAACTTTTTTAAAACAGCTTTTCCAGTAACAAGCTACTTTTTCCAACAAGTACTAGAGTATTGTGATAAACGTCATCACACTTTATTGTGCAAGCTGCTCATGAGACAAAATGAAGAAACAATCTAATGCCCTCCTAAAACGTTCACTCAAAATGGCATTTGCAGGTAAAATTAATTCATTCAGTTGGCTAGTTTGTCAAGTAAAACCAATACTTTACCAAAAATAAATCTGAAAATTCATTACTACATTTTCAACTCCGTTATATCCACCTCATTTCGCAACACGCTTCAGAAAGCCTTTATTAAGCCCCCGGAGCCGTGTGGAGCACTTGTATGATGGATAGATGCACTTTTATGGACTTAAAAACGGAAACGGCCATTCACTGCCAATATGAAGCTTGGAAGAGCCAGGACATTTTTTAATATAACTCCGATTGTATTCGTCTGAAAGAAGAATGTCATATACTAGGGGCATGCATGAATATTCGAATTTTCGATCTGAAATTATTATTCGAAAAATCCATGATTAACCCCAAGCACTAAAACTCAGTTATAATTGTACCTTCGCTAAGCCCCGCCCTCCTTAGTTACTGTTGCTACGCCTATCAAGCTTTCGCGTCTAGCACGTCTATTACAGCTTGCCAGACCTCCCGTGCCTAGTTACGGTTGCTAAGACACGATTGGCCAGTGGCGGTTTTTGGGCGTGGCTTAGCGAAGGGTCAGTTAAATGCACTGGGTGGTGCTGTGGAGCGTGTTTAACAAGTGGAATGTATTTGATCTCAAAATCTCGTAGTCTGCCTCGTGAAGTTTGGAATTACTTATATTTAAATTATCGGACTCAATTATATTACAAAATGAAATTACTTAAATTGAAACTGAATTATCATAATATCACCACCAGAATGAGAAATCACAGGAAATCCAAACACTAGTCGAATGATTAAAGACAGCTGTCCATTACTGCATTTACGACAGCAGGTAAGCGCAGCTGTAGTGTGAGTGATCAGAGATGATAACTTAACTGATAGCAAAATGATTTTGAGACATATGCTTCCTTTAAGTTTTGTCGAGGGAGACGGGTTTAAGAAAAGAAAATGCAATGTGCTGTTAGAAACTTCGCTTATCACGCGGTTATCTTCGAGTCTCTGCAACGTCTGGCAGCACAACGCATTCTCTCACTCAAGCATGTGGATATTATTGTTTTTCACAACATGAACGTGAAACAATATAAACACGATAACCATATTCTGACTCGAGTGCATATGTATGTTCTGTCCGATAATTGGCGCAGTCTGCTTTATTAGTGTTTTTTTCCGTTTGAGCTTTTTTGTTCTTTATATTTTTTGTTTACACATATTGTTTAATGTTTAAACTATAAGAAAGCCTTAAGATGTATCATAAGCTTGTGTATATTGCCCAACCATAAGCTTGTCCAGAAATGACAAAAACGTAAAAAAAATATTTTAAATTACACTTTTTTCACCTCTTTCTCATTAAACGTCATTTAAATAAAATATTCGGTTTTTATGAGCCCAAATATTCAAAAACAATATTTTTTGAAAAATGCCTATCCCTATAATCCCCATATACACCTCATATGACTTGAGGGTGAGTAAATCATAGGCTAATTTTCATTTTTGGGTGAACTATCCCTTTAAGGCTGTTACTCCAAGGACCCTCACATTTTTGTGCCCGATAAATCAGGCTATGACTGCATCAAGATACTATCTGCAGAAATAGCTGCAATGTATTTTTAGTGGCTTGTTAGTAACTTATTAATCTATCAGAACAATGGCTTGACTGTAGTGAAACTTACCTTACAAACTGAAATTATGATTGGGAATCGACAGTTTTCAAGCTTCTTCCCCAACATTGCCATCATAATATCATGATACACAGTAAGATTAACAAACTCTGTTGAATGATAGTAATAATACTGCTGTAGGTTGAGTGGCTAATCTAAAAGGAGCTCCCCTCTCAGATCCTGAATGAAGGACGGAGATTAAGACGTCACCACCTGACCCAGACGCTGCAAGTTCAGCTGGCCTCCCCAGGTCATTCAGCAGTAAGATTTAGCTCCAATTGATGAGAGCTAAACAGAGACTTTCTATAAGCGTTTGCTATACAAAATGTCTGCTTGGTAAAGTGAAGCTGAAAATATTAACTGTGTGCGAGCATGAATGCAGAAGTTTAAAATTAAACTTCACTGGCAACAGTATTACAAACAAATTGAAACAAATGTAAAAAGCAGTCATGCCTCTGCATCAAAATAACTGCATTCATGTGGCTTTCATAACAGTGCATCACCATCATGTCCCACTCGTCTCCGAATATAGAGCGCTCTAGCGAAAGTGTTTGGGTCAGATTTATCTGTTGCTTTCAGGAAATTACAACAGAGCTTTCATGCAAAATGACGTAAATGCATAAGTGGCTTACGTGGAAAAATTCAGTATACATAAATCAACATTATCAGTTGTGTTTATTCTCCTACATGAACGTCAGGTGATTCATGTCTGTTGTCCTTTTCAAAAGATAGATAGAGCCTTTCCAGATTAAAATTCATAGTAATGGAGTTACAAAGACACTATGTACACACTTCCTTCAATAAACACGTGTCTCCCTGGATTTCCCGAATACTGTGTCACAAGACGCAGTCAACACAGCGGTAGATAAAAATTCTCCCTTCCAGAAATGTGGGCAGAGGCTGAACACAGAAAAGCATTTTCATGTACAGAAAACATTGGGACATGGGACAAGTAAACTTAACTAATAGAATAAAATGCTATTACAGCGAAATTTAGACAAATATAAAAAATAAAAACAGCAGCCCCACTCCTAGTATGGCAAATATAAAGCGAACTAGGCTATAACAATGTAAGGCTTGTGTATCAGCAACAAAGTCACAATATGACACGTATCCTGATACAGATGCTCCAATACTACATCACGACTCCGGCACTATAACAATATAGGTAATGACGCAGGACAGGTTAAGAAACATTCAGCAACACAGAAACTTCTCACTGCCCAGCCATTTTTATCAATAAAATAGCTTCACCACTGATGAGCTACATCTTTCTCAACAAGGAGTTGGTAACCACTGTTTATGAAGCAATTAAACTCACCGCTTCACTGTTAATAGAAAAACGTGGCACAGAATGAGGTAATACATGCTCTCTCTCTCGTAAATGAACACAGACTTGATGTAATACGCTTTTCTGTGAATAGAATATCGAAATGGAGATCGCTAAACAGCAAGCTTACCAGTGTTTTCAGAAAGCCAGCGCTTTTATCCAGAGTGGAGAGTCTGGAGACAGACCGCACGTTTGCCAGGTTGAGAAAAATAAGTAAAACATTTAGCAGATATTTCAGAATTGTGCAAGTGTGAAGCTTTGGTTGGCGGATTACGCATCTTGATATCAGGAAAAGGGCTGGGACGGTTACCGCATTACCGCGGTCACGTGACTCCAACCGCGGGTCTGAGCTCGTCACCGTCATCACCGAGAAAAAAAAAGAAAAAAACCATTGGCCTGCACATGTGTGCACGTTGTGTCCAATGACATGGATTATGTCTAATGATATTGTGTTTTATGCTTGGTTCAGATTACACGATTTTTTTTGTCTTTTACGATAGTCACTGTGTCAGATTACGCGATTTTAGGGATGCACCGATATCGATACCGGTATCTGGTATCGGCCTCGATACCACATTTTCTAAAGTACTCGTACTCGTTAAAAGTCCCCCGATACCGGGGACCGATACCACAGTCTGAGAAATGTCTATGTTTGAGCGGCGTGTTAGGGGTTAATCACAGGCGCCGAGTGCCCGCCCCCAGGCCCCGGCTGCAGCTCAGAGCGGGGAGAAGGCGAGGTGAGACGAGACATTTCAGCCGTGTGGAACTATTTCAAAGTGAATGAAGACGACAAAACAAAGGCGGACTGCAAATTGTGCTCAGCAAAATTGTCCAGAGGAGGCTCAAAAGGTAGCGCATTTAACAAGTAATTTAATCAAGCACCTAAAATCCCAACATGACAACGAGTACAAAGAGTTTACCCACGCTTCTAAACCAACACAACCCACGCTGCAGCAAACTCTTGCAAGACGAGATAAAATGTCCAGAGACAATCCACGTGCTGTGAAAATAACACAGGCAATTATCGAGTACATTGCATTGAGTGACCAGCCACTCTCGGAGGTAGAAAATGTGGGATTCCTGCGTCTCCTCCATGTTCTGGAGCCCAGATATGATGTCCCAAGCCGCCGGTACATGATTGACACGGAGCTGCCTAAACTACACGACTCCGTGCAAAAACATATCCACAGCCTACTGCAAGCCTCCTCTGCGTTTAGTTTCACCACGGATATTTGGACAAGCAGTGTTAGCCCCGTGTCGCTAATTAGCCTAACCTGCCAGTGGATAGACGAGAGTTTCACGCCGCAACGAGCCATATTACATGCGAAACAATTCCGCGGCTCGCACACCGGCCAAGCTATAGCTCTCACTCTGTCACCGGTTATTAAACCAGTTTTGGCTAGTTGGAAAACCACAATTGAGCAGAGGATCTGCTTGAGAAGGTTATGATAAAGTTCTCTAGGAGAAAACCAGTCTGAGGTTGTGATCCGTGTGTGTTTATCTTGTTTACGAATTCCCCATGGTCTTGTTCTTGACCTTAATCAAAGTCTTGGGCTTGTTTCTCTCTGCGTAGTGGGAGAACAATGGCCGCTTTATGCCTGAGCTGGAAGTGCCATGCAGTCAGGTGGCTTACTAAACACACCAAACTGAGCTAATAAGAGTTTGTGTATGTTGAAGGCCAGTCATGCCTCAAAATGGCAAGGGATGTTGTTGTAGTACCACTATGGCCAATGTGTGCTAACACACAGTTAAAATGTGACAACTTTTTCCTACAAGAATTAATGTACTTAGTTTTTGCTGTAGAAACAAATGTTTTTGCCTGCCTCGGGTATGAGTGTTTAAGCATTGGTTCTCATTTTGTAATGTAGTTGATGAATTCTTTGTGTGCAGAGGTCAGGGCCTCATTATAATGACCACAGCGTTTATGTGTGCACTCATAAAGCCCCACAATGCAATGGTTTCAAAGACCGGTTTTGAAAATTGATCAAAAAACGTTGGTGCGGGTGAATGGCGGACAGATGATGAGTTTTGTGATGCGGTTCCGAATTAAATAATAATAGCCCATCCGCACATCTCTAATACGAATGGTATGTTATTATTTGTCATGGAACATTGCGGTCCTCAGCTCGCGAAAGGTCGGACTTGCTCCATCTTTTGATGATAAAGGGGATGGCCAGCAATATTGTTATGTTTAAGGACATTATTGAATTAAGATAATGTCTGTACTTGGTCCATCTTTTGATGATAAAGGGGATGGCCAGCAATATTGTTATGTTTAAGGACATTAGTGAATTAAGATAATGTCTGTACTATGTTATGATTGTACTGTACAATTAAATACAATCGTTGCTAAGTCTGCCGTCTGCACACTTTACCTCATAGCATCCCTTAACTGAATGAATTGAGAATATCACCTGAAAATCAGAGCCGTTAAATATGAAATACGATAACATCAGCAATTTTTATTCAAGCAGCTGATTTCTGTAAATGAATGTAAAACTAAATGTATATTGCAGCACAGGGTGAAGTCAGCATATAAATTAATGACGATTTGAGACAAATAAATGTATATTTAATATAAAACTATGTAAATGGGGCTCTGTGGCACGGCAGGGTTTTGAACAAGGTCCTGAGCCGTAGCTGGGCGCCACGGACAGACGCCGAATGGCGCTGCCGGGTGTGTAGGCCTACATCTGAATCCTGATCCTAAATAAAAGACTGCTTTTCATGACACACATAGGCATAATCAGGGTTTTTCCTGTATTGAAAATATTTTGACAGCCACTGCCGAAGGTTTACTTGATAATTTAATGTGAAGATATTGCAGTACCAGTACCTGCTGGTAGCCGGCTGCTTTAAAATGCTCCCGCAAGTGTTTAGGTAAGCACTTTGAGAAGTAGGCTTGGGCGGTATCCAAATTTTGATACCGTCAAACCTCCTCCCTATTTTACCAGGGTAAACGGTATTACCCTGACTAATTAAAAGTTATGACATTAGGCTCAGACAGCGTCACCAAACTGTTGGCTTGTGCCTACACCGTTCAGAAACTGAATACCGGATCGGGCAAAAAAACAAAACAAAACAAAAATCAAGGCCAACCCGTGCACGTTGTGTCTGATCCCGGCTGACGGCATTAAATGTCATTATGAGCCGGAGCCCTATTTAGACTCGACTATTTTTAATACGTGGGCCGTTATAATAAGGTGGTGCCAAATAATTGGAAACGCAACGGCCAATCAGAAGCGTTTTGTTAGTCAGAATCCACTCAACACCGCTCAAAACAGTGGTTCAGTGCATGAGTGCAACTTTTTGTACCTTGCGTTGTAATCAACAGCTTCAGTGTGATTATAATGGCATGAATTTGTGCCCGCTTTCTGTATATAGAATATATACATTTTCATGCTGCTAACTAGGCTACACATTTTAAAGTTTCTGGATTGCCAACCATATTAAAATGCATGATTGAATCCGATAAGACAGTGATAAACGATCATAGTAATGGACAGAACAAAACAATTTGATACTGTACACCAAATGAGTCTTGGAGTGTAAATACAAAATAATAGACCTGTCCCTTTTCCATGTAATGTGTAATTTTGTTGTTCAAAATTTTTGACCCAGGAAAAAAGGGTATGAGTGAGTATCAAACTTGTTGCTTTAAAGTCTGACTTTATTTATAAGTCATAATATTTCTGATAAATATTACCTATACACATATACACACATGTATATTGCAGGTCTATACCAATGTTTTCCCTGTAGTTCAAAAAGTAGCGCATGGCTTTTGCAATGCCAATGTCATGGGTTCGATTCCCAACAAAAGCAAGAACTGATATACTGCAAAGTATATCCTGAATGAAATGTCTCAGACTTAAGTCTACACAATAAATAATAAAATTACATATATAAAATGTATAAATAAACATAAAATAAAAAATTAAATACTTCCATAAACATAAATGTATACGAAAATTAAATTATTTGAATTGATCAGGACCAATTTCTATTTTGTCCCAAGATAATAATCAATTTCAAAAACACTATGTGATCCACTATGACAAATGTCTGCGGTCACCCACTGTTTCTCTGGGGTACAATATGACCCGTGTCTCTGTGACGGTTTCAGATCAAAATCAGACCACATTGGTAGACATTGAAGATAAGCTGCTTCCATGCAGGATTTTCAACAAATGCCGATCCTCCATTTCCCCACTGCCAAAATGATGAGAATAGACCAAACTTCTTGAGATCTTTGTAGGGTTGGTGACACGACAGTATGTTCACACACAAGGCCACAATTTCACATTTCTTTATCTGACACCTCTAACAGTGACCTAGAATAATACATCAAAGTGCATCCTGAATCAACATTTACACCAGACTCAGGTCAACACCTCTCAACCACCAGTTTCCATAGTTCTGAGATTAACACTAGTTTTAGCTAAAACAGTTGCGGGAATCCTACAGCTATGATCCAAGACACTAATTAGCTCATTCTCAAAATTACTACAATAAACTCTCTTGGGGAATAACCCTTACACTAAACCAGCCTTTGAACACACTCACTGGATGACGTAAGACTGCCATTTATCAACATATCTGAATTCTCGTTTACAGCAAAACACAGTCGATTTCTACATAAGTGTACTAGTTCGTGTAAGTGAAGTTAGCCATTACATGAAAAAAGATCCAACGTACAATATGTGAAAGCAACAGTCTAAATACACTGAGCAAATGACTGAGATACAATTTGGTGTAACGTTAACTTGCAATAAATATTAGGCGTGCAATCGGTTGCAAAATGAACCACTAACTTAAGCCATTAACAATGAATCAAAAAACAATCTCTCTGTATAATGCAGATCAAAGGTTTAACGTTAGTGACATTTAACTGCAATGATAACGCTAGGTACATTTTAATTTGAACAGACTTCCTGGTTACAAAGGTGTGAATTTAAACTGAACAAACAGAAACAAATGACAATGCGATAGCTGGCTACATGCCTTCGGTAACGTTAGGTCCATCTAATGTCGGACCCACCACGGGCCCTTTAAAGCGATTTTACTTCCCTGTACACCAGGTAGCGGGCGTAACGTTACAACATTAAATAGGCGGCTATTTGCGTTTAATAATACAAAAGTGAGAATAGTCTTCGTATACTTTTAGTGTAAATGTTCGCTTTTACAAAGCGAACACACGACCGTTAGCCAACCCGTCAAACTAGCCTTTAATACCATGATATACAACGGCGACTCACCTTTCAAGTCATCCACGTAAAAGCATTTCATTCCAAGTAACAAATAAAGGCAAAAAACTCCGAGTGTGGTGTAAGAAGGCGGCTACTTTAGGGAGTTGTTTTGTAGGACTGAAGTCGGGCCGTCCTGTGTCCCGTTCTCCGCTCGCTCTGGCTCTGACTCACTGGCAATGGCATCCGTCTCGCTCTCTTCTCACATTCAGTTCAAACTCAAATCTCGCGAGAGTCGATGTGTATTCCTCATAGCAACAATAACTGTAGTAAAAACGCAAATCTTCTTATGTTTACATAGCCCTATTTCTCCAGACTCAATGTATTTGTTAGTACTCTTTAATCCAATGTGTTTCTTTGCTCATTTCTTACAATGAGCCAAACCCATCTCTTCTTTTATTAAATTATTTTCTTTAACTCAAATATGACAGCGTTATGTTTATAAATTAGGAAAATAAGTTTATTTAATATTTTGATCAGGTCTACTTAATATTTTTAGTAAGAATTGTACTGAATCACTGGTTTTCTGCATGTTTTTGAAAGATAACAAATAAAACCAAATAATGCAATTGTATTCACATGCTTATTTCAGAAAAGACAAGGAAGACAACAAATATTACATATACTATATATAATTTGTTCACTTTCCTGCATATCTAAATATAAATCTTTAAAAGTAAAAAGTCAATTTAAAGTACCATGGTATTACTATCACTGTACCAGACAGTCTTTTTTTTTTTTTGTAAGGGTAATTTATTTATATTGTCAAATAAATGGTTTCATGTGTCCAATAATATTACATGCCGGGAAACCCAGGTAATTTGGATCATTGTGGTCAAAAGTCAAACATTTAAATGGCAAAAGCACTCAAAAACATATTTCCATATGGAGCAAAGGGTCTAATTATGGAGAGTTTAAACACAAAACTTTCCTCATATGAAGTTAATCAGAGCCAAGCAAAATATTCCATTTTTTGGATACTGCTGACGGGGCACATGGTTCTATAGTTTTTTATGAATAAAGTAAGCTTTTGTAATGTCCCCTACTTACAAATGTGATATAATCTGCTATTTTTATGTAGGCCTATAACAGGGATGTTTTCCAAAAGGAAACCACATAAAGGAATGATGTGCCCTGGTTAGGAGTGCTAAAGATGTCTCATCGCACACGCCCAGTTATTCATGCAAACAATGGCATCTTACAAAACAATCACAGGGCCATTTGCATCTCAGTGTTCAATGTATCACAGCCTGTGTGCATATGTATGTGTTCTGTAGCAGAGTCCTTTTTTATTCTAATGTGAAAGAGAGTGGGAAACAGCTTTTACCTAGGTTTACACAATATGCATCTCGTACAGCTGCTAAAGAAACAGATAGAAACACTACAACCTAGCAGGAACCAAAAATGGGCCACAACATTAAGATTTAAATGTGAAGACAATGGGTGCGTCTCAGTGTCATAGCTTCCTAGGTCGTGAATCAGTATATAGTGTACACGAATTCGGGCACTAGTAAGGACAGTAAGGACCTTGGCTCACTATAAGACACTGATGAATCTAGTTCCAGTGACATGACAACGTCCTCATACAATATCACTACTGGTATTTATGAACAACAGCAGACATTATTTTTAGTGTTATTTAGAGTAGCCTATTATAAATACTTTGCTTGTTACATCTACGTGCAACATTTCTTTAGACAAAAAATCCTTAGCATAGAGCCCTGATTTTATAAAAGAACTGGATTTAAACAGTTAAACAAAATGATTTCTGATTGAATATTCATAGTAAATATAATAAACCTTATAAACTCTTTTAAAGAAAACGCTCTTTAAAACCTTACAGTAAAGGGCACTTCATATATAGAACCTTTTACGATCATTAGATTATTATTAGAAAAAAGTAAGCATGAAGGTCCCTCCCTAAACATACCAATCATTGGGGTGTAAATTGTGCGAAAGCACACAAATGAGATCGAATGAATTCATAAAAATTAAAGATTATGTTGGGTGGTTGTAATGGTTTTAATTAATTAATTTTGTTTGAACATGTATGCAATAATTTAAGACAGTTTCCTTATAGAACCTTTTTGGCATTAAGTGTTCTTTAAAACTTAGTCCAGAACCCTATGGTTCTATATTGAACCCCCGGAACCTTTTCTTGTACACTGAAAAAAAAATAATAAGTAACATTTATTTAAATTTCTTTTGCAAGTTTTTGCACACAGATTTTTAAAGTAAAAGTCACATAGCCTATGGAATTAAGTTAAATCTACTTAACTAAGTTTTAAAGCAAAATTAACAAAGAAAATAAGTAAAGTTACCTTGGCTAGTTAAAGTAATTTCTACTTAGTTGAAGTTTACTCTGCAATACTCTGTTTCAAGTCAATTTTACTTAAAGGGGTGGTAAAATCCCCTTTTCACAAGATGTAAAATACATCTCTGATGTCCCCAGTGTGTGTGTGTGAAGTTTTAGCACAAAATACCCCACATATATTTTTATATAGCATGTTAAATTTGTCACTTTTTGAGGGTTAGCAAAAATGCACCGTTTTGTGCCTGGCCCTTTAAATGCAAATGAGCTGCCTCAGAGGGCGGGGTTTCAAGCTCTCTTGTGTGTTAGCAGCTGTGATTACCTCACGCAGACACACTAAAATGACAGAAACTGTTCTGCCTTTAATGTTAAAACAGAGTCAGACAAAGATGGAGAGACTCAAGAAGAAGTGACAACATGTAGAATGCAACAGGACGTCTCTGAATGGTTAGTTGATGAATTTATGTTGCTGATGTGGAGTTAACTATCTTCAATTAGCATATTCTGTCATGATAATCTATAAATCGCTCATATAGGAGCTGTTGTGAGATGCACAAAGAGTGACTTTTTATTGCATGTGAAAAGAAGGATGCTAAAGTTTGAGCTGACTCACAAATGTACTCTTATACAACAACTTTTCCTCTTCTCAACATGGACTTTGTGTCCCGAGGGCGGGTTTATGTACATTTTAGGGTTGCTGATGTCACTAACCCGGGAGGAATGTCGTGTAGTCCCTACCAGCCGTTTGTTGTAGTCCTTTTCTTTAAAAGCAAATATCTCCCTTTGCTTTGAACTTTTGGGGTCTGTAACTTTGCAGATGTTGTTTATGCTCAAACAGCAACATTTCACACTAGCTAAAGTTAGAGAAGTGAAATCGTGTTTTACCACCCCTTTAAACAATATAACACTGCATTAAGCCATGATTTTAAAGTTCTCTAATATTCTCAGAACATCAATACATATACAGTTGATTTTGTGCAGTTGATATCATACCTACATAATAGAAGTAATGTGTCATAAACCCGAATACAGAGATCTCAATACTTGGTACACAATAACGGTAACATTCGTTGGATAATTTTTGAGGAAATGTGTCATTTTGAGTAGAAAATGAACTCCGGATGTCACAAAACGGCAAGTTACTAAACCTAACAACAAAACAGTGCAAATACAGCTGGAAAACAGTGGAAAATGCAACCTTATTAATTATTCATGCCTCAGTGCATGATGGGAAACCCACTATCAGAAAGTTGAGTAGAGCTGATTTACTCTTTAATTTCTGCAAGCTTAAATTGAGTGTTTTTTTTTATTAATCTTGCCTGAACTAACTTATTCAGGTAGAAATTACATTTATCTGTAGTATTTACCTCACCACAGAATTATTTTCATCAGTGGAGTGTATCCTTGAATCAGTGTTTTTATTTTCCTCACAGAAGGATAGCACATTCTTTAAAAAAATCAGTATTTTCAGCTGTGTCCATCTGGGACACAACAAAAAACCTGAATCATTGATAAATGATTTACATGGATCAATCAAAACTCATTTTATTCAGTCGGAGAGAGGAACCAGGGAGATTCTATTATGTCTAAAGGTTTCCTTGCCTATTTTGCTGTGTTGGTTGACAAAGGTAATGCATAATGCATAATGCAAACTGAACCAATGACCTCATGATCTAGAGGTAACATAAATGTAATTAGTGTAGGCTATGTTATTTCTCATCAAGGACTGCAGTAAGGAACCCTGCATGTGCTCAAGAAGAAACATGTACAGGCCCGCATGAAGTTCGCCATTCACCACCTGGACGACTCAGAAGAGGCCTGGAAGAAGGTGATGTGGTCAGATGAGACCAAAATAGAACTTTTTGGCCTCAACTCAACTCGTCGTGTTTGGAGGGCAAAGAACACCGAGTACAACCCAAAGAACACCATCCCCACCGCCAAGCATGGTGGTGGCAAGATCATGCTTTGGGGGTGCTTTTCAGCCAAGGGGACGGGACAACTCCATCGTATTGAGGGGAGGATGGACGGGGCCATGTATCGTGGAATTCTGGACCAACATCTCCTTCCCTCAGTGAGAGAGCTGAAGATGGGTCGAGGATGGGTGTTTCAGCACGACAACGACCCTAAGCACACCGCCAAAGCAACAAAAGAGTGGCTGAAGAAGAAGCACATCAAGGTTCTGGAGTGGCCTAGCCAGTCTCCAGACCTGAATCCAATTGAAAATCTTTGGAGGGAGCTTAAAATTCGAGTTGCCAGGCGACAACCTCGGAACCTGAAAGATTTGGAGGCTGTCTGCAGGGAGGAGTGGGCCAACATCCCAATTTGCACAAACCTTGTCACCAACTATAAAAAGCGTTTGACATCTGTGCTGGCCAATAAGGGCTTTTCTACAAAATATTAACATGCTGTTTGTCCAGGGGGTCAAATACTTGTTTTTCCTCATCAGATGGTTATCAATTTAAATAAATTCATATGATGTGATTTTCTGGAATTTTCTTTGGGATTCTGTCTTTCACTGTTAGAATGTACATATGATTAAAATTATAGATCGTTGCATTCTTTGTAAGTGGGCAAACCTGCAAAATCAGCAAGGGGTCAAATACTTATTTCCCCCACTGTACACACACACATACACACCAACATTCATCAAAATATCTTCTGAGATCTACATAAGATCATGCGGATCCATCTATCCATCTATGTATGTATCTATCTGTCTATCTATCTATTCATTTTCAGTGGTGATTGCCATATATACTTACAGCAAAAATGAAAACAAATACTACAATGTATCTTATGTATAAATATTTTAACAATTCAAAAAAATGTTAGTTTTGTTTTTATTATAGTTATAAGAATGAGATTTGTTTGCTTTCATTAATATATTTGTTCTTTCAACAATATATCGTTTTTTTATTTTTATATACATTTCTTTTTTAAGTGTGGGTAAGGAACTTAAATGCAGCTACTTATGGTTGTACACTCTGTTTAATGATCTCTGAATATCTGTAACAGCAGGGCCATAATGGGCATGCTCATTCATGTGTACCAGGTAAACCGCATGACCATCTCACAGTATTGCCCTGCGCATAGCAACTGGTGTCAATGGAGATCATGCTCTTCCCTTTCAAGATCGCTTCTGTTTTTCGACTTATGCATTCAGCTCAAGGCAACTCAATTCAACTTTTGGGGAGGACAGTCTTTTTTCATATAAGCTCAGCATTACTCTTGTGTGCCAATAGGTTTTCTAGCACTGTATTACATCATTACTACTGCAGTGTAGATTTAAAATCAGGCATTCATTTATCTAGATACTTTCATCAAAAGTGACTTGTATTACATTCAGTACATATCAGTGTTTCCTGTGAAACAAAACCATGACCTTTGCACCACTATGTGCCATACAACCTTTTTGATGCTCGAGGCATTTCACGGAACAGCTGTTGAGACAACATGTTATGTTCACCTGGTTGGGAGGGAAAATCAGTGAGTAATTGTAATGACTGGCCCTGTGAGAGTTGTTAAGGGTTCAAGCACTCAAGCGTGAGCAAGCAGTTGTGGCCAGGTAGATACAGACATGTGCATTTGGTCTCAGCCTTATGGAGACAAACCAGTGACTAGTGCATGATTTCTATTGTTCTATTTGCAAATATAGTGGTATACGCTTAGGGTTAAAGACTTGAATAAACATCAAAATTCAGTGCACAACTGTTAAAAAAAAAATTCACTTAGCCTACATTTGAGAAGTGCTGAGCCATGTCAAACCAATATCATTCATCACTCTTTTGACTTGGGACAAACCTAAAGCCTGAAGTGCTACATTATTTCAACCAACCCTTGTGAAGTACAAGTACACTTTAGCAAACTTAAAAAAAAAAGAGTATTATGGAAATAATAAAGAATATAAGTGTTAACTGAATAATGTTTTCAGCTAAACATTATTAAACTATTTAATATTCACTTTTAAGAAATACTTTTAATCTGATATTATTACAAAGTGCACGTTTTAATAATGTACTTAGCCTAAGTGTGTTAAAGAAACATGGGCTGCATCCGAAATTGCATACTTCACTATTATATAGTAGGCAATAAACAGTATATGATAAAATAAGTATGTTCTAATTCATGGTACTCTTTAAGTACATGGTACTTAAAGATTAGGTAAAAAAAACCTGGATGACCTACTACTTTCGGTGAGATAACAGGAAATACATCATGTAGAGTAGACAAGTGGTCAAGTGCAAAAACTGCAAATGTGGGTATTTGGGCAGGCCCATAGTCAAGAAGGTGTAGTACTTCTCTTTAAGCATAATACTTACTTATTTAATTCATTTAATAATTTAAATGAAATAATAATTTAATAAATAATTATAATAAATAAAATACATAATTTACATGGCCTTTTATTTAATTCATATTAAATTATCTGCAAATATATATATATATATATATATATATATATATAGGTATATACTTAAGATCTGAAGTAAAGTGCACATTCAATACAATAAAGTGCACTTCTTTTTCACAATAAGTCATGAACTTAAGAAATTTGAAAAACTGAGTGAAGTTTGGACTTTGGAGTTTATTATAGTGTGTGTGTAAATCACATATTTAAATTTTTTCATAGGCTACTATTAAAAATAACCGCAACCCATATTTTTTTTTTAAACATATTCTGTGCCAGCCTTTCTACGTTCAAACTATTTTAAGACTACTTGTTACAATGAGTTGAGAGGTGAAAGATTATTACTTTGTGCCAAGGGCAATGACAACAATATAACTTTTTGTTAATTGAAAAGATCATTATGATTTTTCGGTAACACTTTAGTTTAGGGTCCAATTCACACTATTAACTAGTTGCTTATTAGCATGAATATTATAAGGATATTGGCTGTTTATTAGTACTTATAAAGCACCAATTAATGCCTTATTCTGCATGATCATATTATATCCCTTAATCCTACCTAATTGCTAAACTTAACAACTACTAATAAGTAACTTTAATAAGCAGTAATTAGCAGTTCATTGAGGCAAACGTTGTAATTCATAGTAGTGAGAATTGGATCCTAAAACCGGGCTCAGACTACAGGAGTTTATGCACAATTTACCCCTCCCGTTAATCTAAGAAAAAAATCTTTTGTTCCGATGTTCGGCCCAAATTATCTTCTACAGATCAAATCTTAAACCCACGATCTGCTCGTGGCCACATCGGGGCCGCCCCGGTTTTATCAAACATGTAGGTATTTAGCATTTTAAATCGGGACGATTACAACAATGATTACATCAGTTCTTTCACGATAGCCAATAAGAGAAGTGAATGAGAGCACTTTTGAAATCGCAAAACAAACGGATGGCGTAATAGAGTGCCGAAGTTATGACGTCACTTTGTAGGACAACTCGGAAGTTAGCGGCGCATGGGTTCCCTCGCTCGAAAAGCTATGCATTTTCCCCATAGACTTTTGGAAATTCCCAAAAAATAAGATCTGTGTTCAACAAAGAGTTGTGACCCTTACACGTTTTGTCTATCAAGATCTTTACAAGTTAATCCAAAATGTATACATTTTGAAGCCTATATAAAGTTTAAAAAACAAGCAGACACAATAAAGTTTAAAAAACCATAAGCAGGTTATAACTGGTGTGTTTTATGTCATAGATCAAAACGTGAAAATATTTAGAGGCTTTGTTAACCACAGACCTTATTTCAGGCGATTTAGCAAAAACCCATTCAAAAAACCCATAGACTTTAGGGCGAGGGAACCGGAAGTGCTAAAATGCTAACTCACTTCCGCGTTTTGGCCTACAAAGTGACATCATAACTTCGGCACTCTATAGTGTGTGGAAGTGTAGGCTTCACTAACAACGCGATTATAACGTTTATTCGAAAATATTACACAACCGTACGGACAAAGACAAGAGGTGGGGAGAAATCGCCTTGTTTTTTTGTTTTGTTTTTTTAACAAGAAAGCTGCTAGCAAATGTAAACATTAACTGTTGAGATGTCAATGAAGATCTGCTACCTAGGCCTACATGTTTACATCCGCTTCACTGTGAGTCACCTGAGGTGCTATCTTGTAGTGTGTGTGATACGCTACAATTTTCAAATTTTGTAGTGTGTGCATGTTTGAGATTTGAGAGAAAGAATTCTGTGAAGATTTGCTGATCAGTTGTAGGGCCTGAGTATCAAATTACATTCATAAACGCCCTTAAAGCCGTTAAGTGTGTCCCCGGCTTTATCTGCATGATGCAACCTGATTTCACAATCGGTTATTATTTTAAAACTCCTGTAGCCTGAGCCTGGCTTAATCTAAAGTGTGACCGATTTTTCCAAATTTAGAGTGTTACTTTTGAACTTAACAAGATCAATATACCCAGAACACCCCAGCAATAACACACAAAAAACCCCCACCAAAAATACCCTGGCAACTGCATAGCAACGCACTAATCACTCAGAACATCGTGGCATCCGCATAGCAACACTGTATTCCTACTGAAGGTGAATCACCTCAGAATGACCAATCCTGCAAACCCTGCAATTTCACATTCTAGATTATAAACACTGCTAGCACTAAGTTTTGTAACCGCAAGCTTTAACTCAGTATCTCTCAATGCTCACACACCTGTGAGGATTGCAGCTCCAGTTGATGTACCTATCCTGACACAACGAGTTATGCAAAGACAAAAAACCTCTGAGATCAATGACAGACAGGCAATTAAATGTTTAACTTTGGAGAAACAATTTAAAAGAGGTGATTGACTTACTCAATGTTTGTAACTCACATCACATCAATAAGTCAATAGAGCCATTAGCTATATTCTTCTAATGTAATAGTGTACTGCATACTGCCAGTGTACAATAGTGTACAGTGTACAACAAAAGTGTACAATAACATTTGAAACAGTAGTGCATTGCTGCATTCATTGCATTGTTTAAAAATCAAATGACCGGAAAGGGCTATTAGGCTATCCATTCATATATACAGTTGTTTGCTAAGTTAAATTAATTACGTTAGGCTATGTCAAATTAATCTGTTGAATGAAGGATTCAGCTCACTCATTAAAGCAGTGACTCCAGGCACCTCCTATGTTTTTCCGGTAAAAAAAAAAGTTCTTTGTTTTTTTGTTTAACTAGTCTCATTAACACAACCTTTATTTAGACAAATTAAATTTATTTCCTCTCACATATAGATTTATATGATCACATGAAGTGTGCAGTCTTTGACTGAATAAGACATTGTAAAAATATACACATACAATTGTTGCCAAAAACAACAGCAGACAGGAAACGACTAGCATGGTGGTGATGGATTTGATGGATCCACATCAGAGAATATAATGATCTGTGAACTCCACTGTTGTGAACTGCATTGAATGAATCACTTTCTGCTGCAGTTCTAACAATTATTCAAATTAGTTCAAATTGATTCACTTCATTATTACACTTGTTTTAATTGTCAGGAAGAGTCATGGATCTTTCAACTTTTAGTTTGCACACTTTTTTATTTACACAGGTTAAAGGTGAAGAGGGACGATGATCTGCATTAGGAGGAGTTGTAGTTGCGGTTGTGCTTGTTGATCCACAAGTGCTTCAGTTTCGGATCGTTCATGTAGCGTTCAAACAGCAACTCTTTTTCTCTTCGCTCCCTCTCCTTGATTATTTTCTTCTCCTTCCTTTTCTTGACCTTCTCCTCCACCCAGGTGAACAGAACAAATGGCACTTTTCTTTTGCTCTTTTTCTGGACGTTCACATTGTGCTGGGTCTCAGTAGAGGATTCACAGACGAGCTTCATTGTGAGCTCATCGATCTGAGAGACATCATCCAAATGGCCTTGTATGGCCTTGGAGTCTCCCATTTCACTGGGGTCATCTTCCTCTTCCTTAAATTCCTGGACTTCCTCCACTTCGTCTGCCCACGCTTCCTCCTGCACCTCGCTGTCCTTCTCCAACCAAGCAAACATCTTTCTCGGTTTCATTTCAGCCTCCGACGTTTGGGGGCGCTCAGACTTGCGTAAGTCAATGGTCCGGATGGTCTTCCCTGTGTACTCCACATTCACGCTTTCCTCATCCTCTATGTCAACCAGGCTGAGTTGCGAAGGTGACTCAAATAAGTAAGAAGTGAACGGCTGAGGCTTCCGGCTGGGAGGACGTCGCAGAGCAACGACTTCATCATGTGTAGGAGTGGGCCCCTGGACCTCCACCCCTTCGCTCGCCCATACTTCCTCCTGCACCTCGCTGTCCTTCTCCAACCAAGCAACCATCTTTCTCGGTTTCTTTTCAACCTCCGGCGTTTGGGGGCGTTCAGACTTGAGTAAAGTACTGGCCCGGATGGTCCTCCCTGTGTACTCCACATACTCGCTCTCCTCATCCTCTATGTCCACCAGCATGAGTTGTTGCTGTAGCTCAAACGGGGAAGTAAATGGCTGAGACTTCTGGCTGGGACGACATCTCAGAGCAAAGACTTCATCATGTGCTGGAGTGGGGCTTGGAGGAAGTCGTTTGGGATGACGCACTTGGGATGAAGAGTGTCGGAGGGAAACAACTTCATCTGGACATAAAGGAACCGCCAACAGTTTAGGAGGATTTACTTGAAGCGGAGAACATGGCAGGGATAACACATCCTCAGGTGCTAGAGCTGGTTTCTGAGGATGCACGGGAGGTTTTGTCACTGGCGGCAGGGGTTTGAAGCGAGCGGCTGGTAGAGCGAGGGGTCCAGATACACTTGTAACCGTTGGTGGTTCTCCCTCTATTGGCTTTAGGGAGGAACATCTGACTGTAGTAGGCAGAGGTTTGACCTCATTAAGAAGTGGCATTGGCTCTGTGATCTTCCGTTCCTTGCGTTTTCTCTCCTTCCTTTTCTTTTTTCCAGCTTCCCTAAGCTCACTTCCTCCCTCCATTAAGACTACCTTGCGGCGTCTCTTCCTGCACTTCCCGTCATTGGCAGTGAAATTGAAGGCCTCACACTCCTCTGGAAGTTTCTCTTCTGCCGCTAATTCTTGCACTGTACACTGCTGTGCTCTCTGAGGTGTCCCTTCTCTGCGCAAGAAGTGAGTAAAACACTCAAACAGTTGTCTAAATACACTGCTAATCAGCGCCATTATGGACACCGAATGCTGCAAACGAATTCAATATTTGTCGTCGATATCTGCAGAAAGTCTTTCGATCTATTCACTCCTAACACACCAACAGTAGACCAGAGTCAGAGCTGTAGTTTTCAGTTGCCAGAATGGAATCTCCACTATGATGTCACAACTCCACTGAGTGAGAACTCTGAACAATCTAAGCAGCTCCAGAAGCAGCAAACACACACTTTCACACTAATGGCACCAAATTAAATACTGACTGTTTTCAAACAAGTTTCCCAAACACTCCTCCGCCTCACTGAATAATAAACTGATGTAGTAGAAATAAATTGAGTTCCCTGGTTTTAGTTTCTTATTTAAAAAGTAGCCTATTATGTCATTTTTTCAATCAATTAAAATTTCTACATTAAATCTGTTAAAACATTAATCTCCTAAGATAATTTATGCACAGTATTGGGTAAGATCCTCTAAAAAAAAACAAAAGTTATTAATTACTAGCTAATTACATCTTAAACAGTGTAATTATATTACTACTAATTACTTTCTCTCTCTCAAAAGAAGTCCATTACTTATTACTAATTATTTTTTCAATCCCATATCAACCTTGAGCAGCTGAACAATCCAAAGAACTGCTCTTTTAATCCTTTCAAATAAATAATCTAAAATTGCATAAATTATTCTTGAACTGACCAAAGTATTTAAAGGGAGAAGGTTACATTACATTTAACATAAGATGTAAAATTTTGATGTTAAATCTACTATTGTTTTATATCGATTTTTTATAAAGTCTATACAGTATACCCCTTACTTTACTTTTTGTAGAAAAAATGAATAAAGAACAGTAATGAATTAATGAATTGCTTAGTAATGCATATGCATTCATAATTTCAGTGTAAATCCATTCGTATTGCTTATGAGCTGCATTAAAGGACAATTCCGGCCAAAAATGAACCTAGGGGTAAATAACACATGGGTACCGAGTCAACCGTTCTCTGGGATGCGTTTCCATGATAATCGAATGTACCCAGTTTTAAAGCTAGTTTTAGTTTAACCACAGATTAGTTTATATTTAGTGTATGGGGCATAGAATAAGTACAAATAAAAATCGCTAGTTAAAACCACTAACAAGGCTCAAAATAGCCCCACACTAACACGGTAGCATAAATGAGGGTCCCTACCTGAAAACCGAAGCATTGAGAACTTTGTAAGTGTACAGAGAGTTTAATCAGAAGATACTTTATAAAGACAGTTACAATTTTTGCAGGGCGAGTAAAAAACCTAACCCGGGAATGAACCTGTAAAAGGTCCTTAGAATTCATTGAGCCCTGTAAATATAGAGAGTCCCTTTAAAGACCTGCCTCTTTTGTTTAAATAAAGTTTTGTAATGTGGAAAAATAAAATAATGTTAAAAGTCTTGGCCCACCAGGAATTTCACTTGGCCTACCTTACATCTCAAAAGCAGGAGCCGGGCCTGACTTACAGTAACTAAGGCTACTTCGTTACTCCACCTTTGGATATTCCAGAAATTCCTTTCTTTGAAATTTTGTGAACAAGTGAAAAAAATATCGTGTCAAGTGAGGTCGGCATGGCAGAATACAGCAAGTGATAAACAAAAAAACTCTTGTGACACTGAAAAACTGAACATAGAGACTTCAACACTTGCTCATTTTGAAACAGGTCACATCAAACACAAGTTAAAGTAAACACCATCTAAAGTTGCCCACCTTTCCCTTTAAGAGTCTGATTGTTTCAAGTAAATTTGGAAATTGTTTGAGACCTAAGAACATTTTAATGTGTTATAAGGTTAAAATTGCAACATAATTTAACATAACTTTACAACAAGGTTCTATTTGTTAAAATGAGTTAACTACATTAGTTAACATTAACTAACAAAGAAAAATACTTCTAAAGCATCCGATCAGTTAGGTTTCTAGGTGGTTATTTACTGTCCTGATATGGCTCGAGTTCCTCAATCAATGCAATTCAAAAACATTTTTTGGCCATTTTATGGTCCGCCAGGTAAAAATCACAAGTCTTGGTGAAAATTGCATAGAAAAGAAGTAGAAATCTGCATGATTGCAGGAAGATCTCAGACGATATTTTGAAGAATGTATACCATGCGGCTTGCTAACTCTACTACTTTTTACAGATTAAAGCAGCCATTCTCCATGGGCATTGACTCACTAAACTTTGCATATATGTCATGCTTAACTTCTTTCCAATACTCTTTAAGTTCTTCCCGAAGTTGAGTTTCACTGGAAGACCTGCGTGACTTCTCGCAATTCAGGTTTATATAATTTCCCAAAGGTTTTCAATGGAGGTCAGGGGACTGAGGAGGGCACTTGAAGACTTCAAAATGCTGAGCATGAACAATATCATTGTGGGCAACTTTGTTGCATGAGGGGTGTGTTTGGCATTGTTATTATGTTGGAAAACACACATTTGTTCTCCCAACAAATCCTCCATTCTTGGCTCCATTGTGTTCAGCAGGACTCCGAAGTATTGGTCCATTTTCAAAGTGCCAGTAACTTTGTAGATCCTTCCAGCTCCTGCTGTAGACATGCGTCCCAAATACCATTGTTTTTCTGCCGTGTTTAATGGCACCACGCATGCATCTAATGCTGTGTTGTTAAATATTGACTTGTCGGACTGCAGAACACGGCTCCAATCTTCCATACAATCCTTATGTTCTTTGGCAAATGCAAGGTGTTTTGTTTTGCAGTAAATATTACTGATAAAGGGTTTCTTTACTGCTGCACAACCTCATTCTAGCCTCTTACAGTTCAATATCAAAATAGAGGTTGGAGAGGTCTCACCCAGGAGGTCTTTGCCGTTTTCAGGTTGTCCCACATTCAGGTGATTTTTATCCTCCTGTCAAAATGCTCACTAGTCTTCCTTGACAGCTCTTTACATTCTGCATGGTAATGGTCTCAATGTGCTTTGAAACAATTCTGTGGACATTGACCTTTCACATACTGCACATGAGCAATATCAACAACGTGTCCAGATTTAGCCAGAGGACAGCTCCTTCCATCTGGCCACTTTCACTACAACACACAAAGTAACATAACTAATACTAGTGATTCATGAAATTATATGGTGGGCATATGACCTTGGCCAAAAATGACGTCCACACAATTTGGTGTTTCATTGCTCCATGGCATATTATATAATTGAAAGTGGAACACGTACATTAGATTTACACTCAAGGCACAACTTCACAACATACATACAAAATATTTCCATAACTCAGACCAAACTCAGATCACTGCGCTCAAAATAATTAACAGAGTGATTTGAACCCTTTGTAATTGTCCTAAACAGATTGTAAGTTTTCATCCATTTCATACAAATTACAAATCATATGCATAATTTTTCTCAAAACAATGTGTATAGAATTCGCAAATGTGTTCACACAGCCAACCAAAAAATTGTTTATATTAGGAAAAAAACATTTGCAGCTCTTTATAATTGATTTTACAAAAATCACAAACATTCATGTACAATTTTCCAAGCACAACAAATAAAACAATAATTTGTCATATTCTGAATTGCATATGGAATGATTTCAGTTGGCCCAAACTGGTATCTGTTGTAGTAACAATAAAAAATCAATTTTTTCTAATTGTTTACACAGCTATCACAATTGCTTTA
Source organism: Siphateles boraxobius (assembly GCF_051911475.1). Taxonomy (NCBI): domain Eukaryota; kingdom Metazoa; phylum Chordata; class Actinopteri; order Cypriniformes; family Leuciscidae; genus Siphateles; species Siphateles boraxobius. The sequence continues at coordinate 15,648,020 of NW_027508975.1, forward strand.
AAACTATAACTATAAAAAAATATTTTCAAAAGATAAGAATAAGCATGAGAAAGGGAAAAGAAAGAAAAATGAGAGTTGGGGAATGGGTGTAATGAGAGGGAGAGGGGAAAAGAAAGAAAGAGAGAAATTAAGAAAAGGACAGGTCATAGGAAGAGTAGAATAGGGTAAAGGAGAGGGAGCAGAGATAAAGTGGAGGGTATTTGTGTGGTGGAAAGAATAAGAGGAGAAATTGTAAGAAGACATGAACAGAAAGGAGGGGGACAGACGGATGGAAGAGGAGTGAAGAGATGTAGAAGGTATACAGACTTTCAAATGAAATGGGAGTCACCCTTTTTTTTGTCTATAATGCATGATACGAATATATCCTGTGATGCAGATGAAATGCTCTGATCAATAAAGTTAGTGATTGCAGTACTGTACAACAGTAAACACTTGTCGCATGTTATGTTGGGGAAAGAATGTGATGTAGGCTATACAACAAAACCCCTCGCTGCTCAATAAAGATGAAAGATTATCAGCCTTCAAGCAGATTTTGGTATCCTGATGGTAATGCTTTCACTTTTTTGGAGAAAATATTTTCTATTTAATTTGGTAAAGTTCAGGGTCAGAGCAGAGGTTCTCAAGACAGGGAGCCGAGGCCCACAAAAAAAAAAAAGTTTTTATATATAATAAATTGTTAATTACAATGATAAATGCCATACCTTTTTATATAGAACAGTGAAGATTCACCCATATCAGGTGAAATAACTTTAGTACAATAGCCATGTTGTTTACTCCACAACCTGATGATTACCTAGACCTCTATACTAATTTTAAGATATATATAAAAAAAGCAACTCTGTAACCTACTTTGGAAATTAATGTTAAGGTATACAGTAACTTGAGAAATATGAGACAGGGTGCATTCTCTATGATATGAAAATAACTAAAAATAGACACAATTGTAATGGTTCATACACTACTTGACAAACCTAACAAACACTTGAGCTCAGCAGCGGGTTAATAGCTGATCAAATGATCTTTTACCCTGCTTATTTGATTCTTACTCACCATGATACTCACATCATGGCATCATAAATGATCACCCAAAGATTGAAAAAATAACAGATGAGCTATATTACTCAAATGGAGATGGGGTATCAAGATTCACCTACATTGTTCCATTATCCCTTCGCTCTTATTTCATGCTCACTTTATTCTTTACAACAAAACTGTAGAATAAGAGTTCTGCTAGTTAAAAGGATCCCAACATCCCATTCATTTATACATTTCCCAATAAAAAAAAAAGCCACTTCTCAGATCTTTGCTCATATTAAAGGTGCAGTGTGTGATTTTTTAGCGGCATCTAGTGGTGAGGTTACGAATTGCAACCAAAAAAAGTTACGGTGGCCGACAGGAAAATATGTCATCGTCTGAGACAGCAGAGATTAGCCAGTTCATCAATGAGGTTTCTTTACAAGGATAAATTATGTTAATTTAATTATTCAGTAAAACTGCTCATTCTTAGGTAATACAAATATAACGGTAAGGTAATACAAATATACACCACTGAAAACTTCTTTTTCAAGGTAGTGACGAAACGCTCTGTAGTGCTGTTTGTTCGCTGTCGGCTACGGTTGAAACATGACGACACAATATTTCAACCTCCTTAGAATGTGGTGCCTGCAGTTATGGAGACATAAATGTCTCATTCTAGGGTAATAAAAACATAACGGTTCATTACGCAAGGTCTTTAAACACCACTGAAAACATAGTTATGGATCTTACATTGCATTTCTGTCAATAGATCCTCAGAAATATTACTCAATGCACCTTTAAGTTTCTCATCAGCAATGCAGTTTTGTACTTTTTTGTGCAGTTATACTCAATTTCTGGCACTCATCTTCCTCTTTCATTCCAACTCTCCCATCTCTTGTTCTACACAATAATCACACATAGGGCCTGAAAAATGCAGTGTTACAATACTGAATCTAACACTTCCGTCTAGTCCATAAAGACAAACTTAAAACATGGTTTTGGCATCCCAAATATTCTGTGGACAAATGAAGACACACACATTTTAATTAACTTTATTTGAGCAAGCATATTGTCAATTTAATAGAACATCACATTGCTGGTTCTGCCAGTTCTCACCTCCCTTCTAAGAACATGGCATAGCCAGGCTTTAAAAGAAATAAAACAAGGCAGGAATGCTTTAGTGCTGTTTACTCCCTAAACTGTGGATTTTTTTTAAACCCCCAACATACTTTTTGTCTTTTTTTCCTTTTTTATTCATTTTTTAAATACCTTAACTAGGCCTAGAATGCTTGTCTCTAGACCTGGCTCTTTCTAGTTTCTTTTTTAAATATGGTTTTAGATGTTTTGCGATGTTTTCTGTGTTTTAGGTTCTTTTCCGTTGTTTACTTTTTCCCCTCTCTGTGAAGATTCAAGGTGGCACACCCCTGTAAACACAGACATCATGACCTCATATCTCCAACAGACTGAGCATTTGATGTGAGTGGAGAAAAACAGAAGGAATGTTACCTTGGCTTAAACGCTTGGCACGCCAGTAGAGTTGGCCACGTTTTTTTGAGCGGCTTCTTTAGCCTGGTGAGCCTGAAGTACGGCCACCGCCTCGTCAACCTGTCAGACAAAACATTTATGCTTTTCAAACACTTCATTCCATACAGTTTCCATACAAAAACAACCATTCAACCCTCCAACCTTGGAGCGCAAAGACTCTGGAGACTCCAGCATGTGGAGGAGCTCAGAGTTGTCGATTTCCAGCAGCATTCCAGTGATCTTCCCAGCCAGGCTGGGATGCATATTCTGGATAAGTGGGAAGAGACGCTCACCTGCAAAAGTATAATTAAGCATTAGACTCCCTTTATAGTGTGGTGGGATGAACAAATAATCAGACAACTCTATGATCTTTACCCAGCATCTGTTTCTGTTCCTGTGGAGGAGCAGCGGCGAGCATGGAGGCCGTCAGGGGTTCCTGTCCTTGCACATGCACAGCAGGCTAACGAAGAGAGTCAATAAGAAGAGTAAACTCAAAAATCACATCTTTCAGATGTGAAGGGATACATGTTGTGCCGAGTCTTACCTGCTGCATATTAACCTGAGGCTGTGTGTTCATATGCTGAGGGTTGCGGACACTGGGTGCATATTTGTACTGAGGCACGCCGCGAACTGGAGGGGCAGAAGCTGCAGCCGCTGCAATGGAGGGCCGTGGACCCATAGTCTGAGCAGCTGAGAGAGCAGTGAAATCAAATGGATTTAATTCAATTCATCTCAACTTATGTCTACTTAAAACAGTGCACATTTATGAAACTTACATTTTTTTCTTAACAAAACAGGACATATGAATATATATATATATATATATAAAATATATGGTAACACTTTACGGTTCTTTAGTTAACTACATTAGTTAACATGAAGTAATAATGAACTGCACGTATTCAGCATGTATTAATCTTTGTTAATGTTAATTTCAACATTTACTAATACTTTATTAAAATCTTGTTAACATTAGTTAAAGGCAGGGTAGGTAGAAATATATATATAGAAATACTTTTTTCCAAATTTGTTTAAACTGCTTTTATATATCAATGGATAATTAAAATGTAAGTACTCTGTAAAAGAAATTATAAAAATAGAGTGTCTGTAGTCCTCTCAGGACTGTAATAAACACAGCTCATTATTCCATTCGGGACGAAAGAAATGATTGGCTGGGCTGACTGTCACTCTCCCTCGCTACCATGGATACCACCTCTGCTGATACAGGAGCAGCCCAAATGCGCGCACCCGTTTGAAGAGGCACGGACGGAAGCTAGTAATAACAATTATGGCAGAGAAAGAACAGTCAAAATTCTCAGTACCTGCATATAGAGGCAGCGAAGTCAAACAAGTTAAAAAAGGAAGACAGTATTTGAAAAGGCTATTAACAAAAAGTCTTTGGATAAATAAAGAATACGAGAGTCAATATCGGCGTGGCTTTCCAGCGGTGGCGACAACTGAGGGATCTCAAGGGGCTGAAAAGTGACTCCAAGATGGCTTTATTTCTGCTGGACAGGTAATCTTGCTGTTTTCATTTTGATGGCATTTATTTTTTCATGAAGCATGTATCACTAGCACACTTAGCTACCTAATATAGCTACCTAACGTTACGTAGCATAACTAACATTACACTGGCTTAGCTATGACAGTGTAACTTTGGTGTCGACTGGTATAACGTTACTGTTAGTAAGCCAGGGTTGAGACGATAAATAAGCAATAGGCCTGTCTGCAGTTGAAAGCTGTTTTGTTTAATTTCGCCTAATCTAACTTTAGGTTAAAATTTTTAGGGGATCTATTTTTATACCTAGCTTTACCCTCTGCCTAAACATTGTTCCTATGTTCACCGTGAACTCTACTTGCTCTGTTTTTTCACGTTTGGTTTGTTGTTATATGCTCTACATATGTTTACCTATGTCTTTATGTTGTATCTTTATGTTCAATACAATATATGTTGTGTGTGTGTGTTATATTATCTTGGGTCTGCAATGCAGTTGTGAGAAGGTGTTTGAGTGTATGTTACTCAGTTTATCTGTAAACAATCTTATGTTATGAATCTTACAAATTCTCCTTCATCACAGTGTAACTGATAGTAACGGCAAACGTGTATCAATGAAGCTATTTATAGCTTTGCCTTATATTGAGTTTGATTCGGTTACGAGCTAGTAAAATATTTTAAACTTTACCAGTGTCGATATGCGAGCTTGATAGTGAGTACTAACAGCCATGTTAATTGTTTATATTCATACTGATAAAGTTAGTTATTTTATTACTTGTGATTCTGACATGATGTCACTACATGCACTGCTCGGCGCTGGTAAACGCGTCCGACTCTTCCAGCTGAGCGAACGGCCGGGATCGCGCGTTCATGTGTTTTGGGGGCTTTGCTTTGGAAGGAGCCGAGAAGGGAGGGGGTGGGAGTTAATGGCATAATGAGCTGTGTTTATTCTTTTCCAAAATACTTACAAAATAATTCCAAAATAATTTATTTTCCAAAATACTTACATTTTAATTATGCATTGATATATAAAGACAGTTTAAACAAATTTGGAAAAAAGTATTTTTGGGCATTTCTACCAACCCTGCCTTTAATGCACTGTGAACTAACAATGAACAGCTGTATTTTTTATTAACTAACGTTAAGAAAGATTTAAAAAAAACAGTAACAAATGGATTGCTCATGGTTAGTTCATGTTAGTTAATATATTAACTAATGTTAACTAATGAACCTTATTGTAAAATGTTACCAATTATATTTATATTTTCAAAAGCACTGAGACAAATCTAACTCAGATGTAGATGCGTAACTAATTTTCAGATGATCCCAGAGTAAATATGAACCAGAATGTTTATTTAATTTTATTGATTGTATTTCTTAAACTTTATTAAAAATGAATAAATATATTCATAAAAAGATGTATTCTGCTAGTCTTGGCTGTTTTGAAAAGTTTTTTGATGTACTAAAAGCTGCATTTGATCTGGGTCAAAAAGAACCAAATGCATTATGGAGGTATTTTTAGAGAACCATCATTTGAACCAACAGTCATTGCAGCCAAGAACAGGGGATTCTAAGTGATCAAGGGCATGTTCCAATTCAGCCTATTGCAAAGGTTCCGCCAGTACTGCCGTGCAAAGGCAAAAGAACGTAACTTCGTTTTTGGTCGAAAATTAGTTATTGATATTTTTGGCACATTCAAGACCTCCTTTATCACGTGGATAAGTATCTTCAATTCCATTGTTTTTTAGAGAAAATAATGGGTTGTCTTAACAGTAACTTCCAAAAGCCCATGAGAAACCAAGGCAGAACACCGTAAAACAAGTTACCGCTCTTTGACTTTGTTTCGGAACGCTCATATTGAGTTACGGTACACTGCCTTTGTTTAGCCGCGCGTCAATATTAAGTTACTGTGCCGGCGTTCTATCAAATAATGCTACCTATCAGTTTTTACTGTGTTCTGTCTTTGTTTTACTGTCCATTAAATTTTAAATTACGGTGTAGCCTGTGTACTTTGTACAGCTGCCATCAGTCCCTGTAACTTCTGATGTCCTCAGAGCTTTGTCCTGCACAAACACGGTCAGTACATATGCTCTAAACCCGCTCCATCGACAAATGTGCGATATCGATTGCAAAGGATATATGCAGAGTTGACAGAAAAATGTTACGCATACCGTAGCAGGTGAATACAACAAAGAACTAAATCCCCGCCTCATCCAGTTCGGGTACCGGACCTGGTTGAAACACTCATGTATCTAGCTGGCAGAGTGCCAAAACTTTGCCGGCACCCTAAACACAGTCGAGCCGAGGCAGGACTAATATATCACAGGGACTGTTAATAATGAAGCAATAAGGGTATAATTGGTGCATACAACATAATAAAGCAACAAGAGTAGGCCTACTGGTGCATAACAGGTCAGCTGTTACAAGCGGGTTATACCTACAAATCACAGCGTCTGGAATAAATCCGTGGGACGAGAGAAGTGCACAAGCACAATAATAGGGCAGACAGCTGAAACCACCGCATACTGAAAAGACGCAGGACACAGAAGGTTGTGCAATAAATGCATAGTCGTCTAGGTAGTCCAGAACGCGCTCCCCACTGAAGATACTCTTTACCGCTATGGAGGCATCTTGTCATGTCTAATGTATTAATAATGCCATCAGAATGCAACCAAAGCACAGGATAGCAATAAGTAGATAGCTATAAGTAATTGTAAATCATACAAAATAAATGCCATGATCACTAGATTTTATACCGGTGTTACTATAATGATTTTTGTTAATGGTGATCAGGAACCAAATATTGATAATGTGGAAGTTACTGCCTTTTGCCTTGGCATGACTTCTCACTTTTTGCTGACAATACAAATGCAGAGAACAGTAACTTCAAAATAGTGGTCAAAAGTTTGAGCTCAAGATTTTTTTATGTAGATAATTTTCATTACTAAAATAACTAATTGCCAAATTTCCAGTGTCCTACCTATATTTAACTTGGCGGGACAACTAAAAATCTTTAAAGTCATTTTTCTCAGTTCCACACTCTAGCACAGGGGTGCCCAACCCTGCTCCTGCCGATCGACTGTCCTGCACAGTTTATCTCCAACCCTAATTAAACACACCTGCCTTTAATTTTCAAGTGATCCTGAAGACCTTAATTGGTTGCTTCAGGTGTGTTTGATTAGGGTTCGAGATGAACTGTGCAGGACAGTTCATCGGCAGGAGCAGGGTTGGGCACACCTGCTCTAGCGAGTTAAGGTCTTTTGCCTTTGTAGGTCAGAGTAGTGGGCACTCATGCAACGTAAGGAATGACGTGCATCAGAGTGGACAAGACGGAGGGAAGTTAGCGAGTGAAGGGCATGACAATTTTGGACTGGAACGCAGCCCTGGAGCTTAGCTTCAACCCTAATTAAATCCACCTGCTCCAGCCAATCAAGTAATTTGTTTCCATTTGTTCCCCTTATTGTTTCCATGGCGACACATCATGCTTGTCATGCGACTCACCGCAGCCAAAATAGCGCTGTGTGACAGATGTATCACTTTTATTACTTTTTCCTTTTTTATTCAAAATATTTACAAACTTGCTTACCATGTCATCAACTATCTTATATTCTGGTTCTCGAATACATGCAAGCGAGTGTGTTTAGTTGTTTAAAAAGCTTTATAAATTATCTTGATCTATAACGTGAGATGGGCGCTGCCATGTTTGTTTGTGCCGCAGAATAGAGTAAACTATATAGTTACTTACACTATGTGTATCTGATATGAATAAAACACGTTGTCAAATTTGTTATTGCTGCTTCCATAGAAACCAGTATGTATTTTACAAATTATAAATGTATTGTTTTGCTAGTACAGTATATTTAAATGTCTGAAACCTAAAATAAACATCATGTGGTTGAAAACACTAATTGTGATATATGACACGCGTCGAGTGCGTCCGAGTGCGAAAGCACAGTTTGAATCTGGCAGTTATGTCACGTCACTGTACATTCTAAGTCTGCTCAGCATCGCTCCTTAGTGGTCAGCTCATGCAGAGAGTGCCAAAATCGAAATTGCTGATGAGTGGAGACGAAAATATCTAGTGGAAAATGAGAATGTTAAGTTTTTAACATTCTTTAGACTCACCAACACGCTGAGTGGACATCATGCGGGGCACCTGTGATGCAGGACGCATGGTGCTGAAAGTCTGAGGTCTGGGGGCAGATGGGCGCATTGTGCCTGGCATGTTTTGGAAGTCTGTAGAAAATGTTGAATTTCTATTAGTATAAATAAATTTTTCATGGATTAGTGACATTTGATTAATTTATTACTGCGGGATTCTGGGATAAAAAGTCGACTTACGCTGAGGACGGACACCCTGTGTTGCCCAGCGGGGACTAGGTCTGAGCTGCGCAAGCTGACTGGTAGGGTAATATGCAGCTCTGTTCTGGGCCTGTGATGCAAGAAAATTATGAATGGAGTAGAAATAAGCAGTAATGCTAATCTAAGCAACATGACAACCAACCAAGTGACTGTGCTTACCTGCGGAATGGCAGCCATGAAGTATCCTGATGGAGGTGCAGGTTGGTAGGGGTTGATAACTGGGTTTGGCACTGCACGGACACTGGCCATCCTCTGCATGTACTGGTTGGTGAGATGGGCCTGCCGTTCCTCTTTGCGCTGAGCAAGAGCCACATACAGTGGCTTAGTGGCCACAATACGGCCATTCATCTCAGTCACTGCTTTAGTGGCTTCCTCAGGGGAAGAGAAACAGACAAAACCAAAGCCTTTACTGCGCCCACCGTCCATCATGACCTGGGACAGAAGAGGGAGAAGACTTCAATTTTTGCCCAAAAGGCAACATAAAACTTAAATGTAAACAAGAAATGGCATTTGCAATCCATTTTACTTAAGTAATGTAAGTTTTTCAGAATGAAACACATTTGAACAATAGAGAAAAATTAGGATGAAACATTTGATCAATTTTTTAAGACCGCCACTGTGTGCATTTAGATCTTATAGAATATTTATGTTCTGTAATACACACACACACACACACACACACACACACAACCACACGCACACACAACCACACGCACACACACACACACACACACACACACACACACACACACACACACACACACACACACACACACACACACACACACACACACACACACACACACACGTATATACATAACTAGGATAGTGATGACCAGTGATGGCTCAAAATCATACCTTGGCACTGGTGATTGTTCCAAAGGGAGCGAACTCTTTACGAAGGCGCTCATCATCAATACCATCATCCAAGTTCTTAACATAGAGATTGACACCCTGTAAAGAGAGCAAATGACGATGAAGAACTGCATCTGTGAGGGCACTTACAATGAACTAGATTTAATAAACTATACTGAAAATGAAAACTATACAATCTGTCTAAATTTGTGTTAGTGAGCACTTCTCCTTTGCCGAGATAACTGGCCACAATAAAAGGCCACTCAAAAATGTGCAGTTTGATCACACAGCACAATGCCACAGATGTTGCAAGTTTTGAGGGAGCGTGCAAATTGGCATGCTGACTGCAGGAATGTCTACCAGAGCTGTTGCCCGTGAATTGAATGTTAATTTCTCTACCATAAGCCGTCTCCAAAGGCGTTTCAGAGAATTTGGCAGTACATCCAACCGGCCTCACAACCGCAGACCTTTTATTGTGGCCAGCCTAAGGCACACCTGTGCAATAATCATGCTGTCTAATCAGCATCTTGATATGCCACACCTGTGAGGTTGATGGATTATTTCGTCAAAGGAGAAGTGCTCACAAACACAGATTTAGACAGATTTGTGAACAATATTTGAGAGAAATAGGCCTTTTGTGTACATAGAAAAAGTCTTAGATCTTTGAGTTCAACTCAAAAAATGGGGGAAAAAACAAGTGTTGCGTTTATAATTTTGTGTGAAATTCAAGCACTTTTCAAGCAGTGGCAGTGGTGCTTTTCAAGGGTTCAGTGAATATTTAGATGTACATCAGCCTATATGCAAAACAGCTGAGAACCAAGTACAGTAGGATTAACTGCTATATAAATGGGAGACTAGAGCCAATGTAAATTTCCATTTGCTCCAACAGCAATAGGAAAAGCGTTTCCAACGACTTTCCCTTTCCAAAAGAAGAAAAAACCAACAACACAGAGCAAACAAATATGAAACAAATTCTGATTCTGAATGAGCACAAATTCAAAGTGGTAGAGTAGATGGCACAACATGAATGCAACTTTCTGAAACTGCCAATCCGGATATCAAAACAAAAGAATGTTTCAATTACGATTCAGACTTAAGTTTTGTTTGATGTTTACTACATTCAGAAAGTTTACTTTCTTGGAGCAGATAAAATAAAAAGGGAGTTCATGTACCTGACTGCTTGTATTCATTGACGAAAATGTAGCCATGTACAATAATATAGAATATTAAGGATTCAACGCATCGTAATATTGAATCGAAGACATGATAATTGTAATCAAATTGAATCGTGAGACCAGTGAAGATTCACACCCCTAATAATAAGACTATATTTACAATAAAAAAATCAGCCTATTATAGGAATCATTTCAAGGTTCAGGTTTCAATCATTTCAGGTTACCTTGGAAGGCTGGTGAGAACTGATTAGCGCAAACATCAATGTCTCCTTTTTGGATTATGCAGAGAGACATTACATACATCTCTTTCAGCAGCTGTGATTAATATGGTCTCATGAAGAACTCGGGACTCGGGAACTTTGAACCGTTGATGAAGACATGCAAATGCAATTTTCAGGTGCCAATCTATCGCGTGTACTTCTTCCATGTGTTCGTGTGACAATTCAATGCACAAATGATTCATGACTCTTTCTTAAAGGTTTGTTTTTTCTTTTTTCCAAGACATTTTTCTTTCTTAAAGGGTCAATGTGTAGGAATTTCTCCCATCTAGCGGTGAAATTGTATTTTGCATTCAAACGAATTGTGCTCTCCAGTGCCTCGCTTTTTTTAAATGCGTTTTGCATCTACGGTAGCTGTTATGTACCAAAAGGCTATGACAGGATGTCTTCTAATAGCACTTCGTCAAGTTTTCCTTCGGGTGAACAGGTTTGTTATTTCACAAACTGCAACTTGACACAACGAACAAACGAATGTTACAGTATGAATTACTGACTGACTTGCCGCGGCAGAGACAAGCGCCTCTCACTGCTCTGCTCCTCCGTTTCTGCTGCTTTCAGTTTCTGGACGCTGGCTCTGAACGAAAACGCGTTGTGGAAACGCGTTGGCCTAGTACTTTTTGACCCTCTCTGCTATTATAGTTGGACTATAATGGACCTCCGTGGACCTCCCGTCACATGTATATAAAGATAATAAATTCTTTGTTCACGAGGATAAGCCAGATAATTGGCAGAGGTATTTGTACAGCATTGAGGACATATTTATGAATAAAGATATTGATTTTAGATAATAAAATACCTAAAAAACTACACATTGTCCCTTTAAAGGTTATTTTTATTTTTTTAGAGACATTATAAGAAAAAAAAATAAAACATTTTCAAGGATGATATTCAAAATGCAAACACATTTCAAACCTTAAAGGGGTCATGACATGAGAAACCAAATTTGCCTTGATCTTTTGGTATATAAGAGGTCTTTGTACTATTAAAACTTCCTGCAAGATTCATAGCTTAAGACGTCCTCCCCATTATATACAAACAATTTATTTAATCAAGCTCTAAATACAGCTCGTTGGGGATCCATGGTACGAAGTGACATCACGGTACGAAGTGACGTACCCGTCGTTTGCATATGACCGCCTCAAGAGCAAGACGACTACGCCTCATTTCGCATCGTTGTCGCGCCCACAGGTGTTCAGTCGACGTGCAACGAGTGGGTCTGTTTACAAGGATATCGCGATGCCACGCAGATGTGCTCTTCCTGTATGTAACAAACAACATGCTTGAATACGGTGCCGAAAGATCCAGACGTCAGGGAAATACGGTTGCAGTTTATTTTTTGCGGACGTCCCAGTCACGGCAGTGTTAATTTAAGCTGTCTCCTCTACATTTCAAGGATGACTGTTTTGAGAACAAATCGCAGTATGATGCTGGCTTTGCCAGAAAGCCTTTGCTTAAAGATCAGGCCGCGACAACTATTCTAGGCCCAACAACGACGCCGCACACTGTAAGTAATGTATTTCATCTTAAAACTACTTTTTATAACGTTAATTGCAGTTTCATTCATTATGAATAATCACAGTGTTTTTACTTAGTTTACTTGCATATTGTTTTCAGAGTCCGTCATGTTCAGGGCAGGCCCCGTATTAAAAGATGTAACGTTAGGATGTCAAACTGACCGACTCACTCAGACAAATAATGTTCAACTGTTAGCAAATTATAGGATGATTATGCAACAATAACCCGTTTTCAAGTGTCTCGGGTTACAAATGGCATATTAATTCAAAATAGTTTCACACTTTCCATGTGGACACGGGCTGATCCATTCTTAGTTGTTGTGTTGATGGTTCATTTTCTTCGGATTCCTCATCGGATTCCGGATCAAACATATAGCGTTGTATCATTGCAAGAGCCATCGCCTCGCACGAACCAATCGGCAGCACCCGCTACAAATGTAAACAGTTCCGCAGAATCCGCACATGTTCTTTTTAGGGGGCATTAATGATTTATGTGTAAGCATTGTTAGCCAATCATAACAGTGGGCATTAACACTGAACTCTTAAAGGGGAAACACCCCCAAAACAGACTGTTTGAATCAGAGGATGGGAAACAGGGTGGTAAAATAAATAAATCACTCAATTTTAAAAGTTTTTTGTCCAAAAAACTATAGCAATACTATAATTGCAACTAACGGAACATAATAAAACAAAAAACAAAACCATGTCATGACCCCTTTAAAACATAACTTTTAAAATCAAGCATTTTCCAAACTTTCAAAACTCTGTAAAAAAAATTAAGAACCAAATGCAGTTACATAGCCTAATTTAGGACCATAAATAAGAAACTATTGTACATAGCCACTTATGTCCCCAGTATCCACTATAAAAGAGCATGAGGCCCATGACCTAAAAAGTCACTGTTGCAGCCATTTTGGCCAGTGCAGTCCACTGAAAAGGAAACACTGAATTTGACAAGGCTGCAGAAGTCAGTTCAACTTTACTAACCTGGTAGCGAGTCATCCGGTCTTGCTTCATCTGCTCAAATTTGCGCTTGAGCTCAGTTTGGCGCTCTACTTTTTTCTGAGCGCGACCCACATAGATGAGCTTTCCGTTCAGTTCCTTGCCATTCATCTCATCCACAGCCTGTTCCAAGAGATCAAAACCGTTTTTTGGTACCTGTTCATCCTATGGTTACATTTACTCCAGGAAGTCAAAGACGTTAGTTTGACAACATTTAAAGCTGAACTGACCCTCTGCGCATCCTCGTGCCTCTCAAAACTCACAAATCCAAAGCCTCTGGACTTCCCATTTTCATCAGTCATGACACGAATGCTCATAGAATTACCTTACCAAACCAGAAAAAAATGTTTTTACATGTATAAACCAAGAGAGATATTGTAGTTTTAGTGGTTTTATATAGTTTAAAACAAATTACCATATTTGCTGAAGACGTCTTTGAGCTTGTCATCATCCATATCTTCCCCAAAATTTTTAATGTACACATTGGTAAATTCTTTGGCTCTTGCACCGAGCTCAGCCTCCCTCTCCTTGCGAGATTTGAAGCGCCCTACAAACCTGATGGCAAAGAGGAGCGATCAATACGAGGTTGTAGTTAACCTCAACAATTATTTCAAGGGGCTGAGAAATTGAACTTAAAATTCATCTATACATTTAGCATCCTTTTCAACATTATACACCGATCATTATGACCATTATGGCATAACATAATGACCACCTTCCTAATATTGTGTATGTCCCTATTTTGCTGCCAAAACAGCCCTGACCCATCGAGGTATGGACTCCACTAGACCCCTGAAGGTGTGCTGTGGTGTCTGGCACCAAGATGTTAGCAGCCGATCCTTTAAGTCCGTAAAGTTGCGAGGTGGGGCCTCCATGGATTGGACTTGGTGGTACGTGTCAAAGTAACATCCACATGGATGAAAGGACCCAAGGTTTCCCTGCAGAACATTACCCAAAGCATCACACTGCCTCCGCCGTCTAGCCATCACAATTTGACCCTTGTCAAACTCGCTCAAATCCTTACGCTTGCCCATTTTTCCTGCTTCTAACACATCAACTTTGAGGACAAAATGTTCACTTGCTGCCTTATATATGCCACCCACTAATAGGTGTCGTGATGAAGAGATAATCAGTGTTATTCACTTCACCTGTCAGTGGTCATAATGTTATGCCTGATCAGTGTATATCTTCATAATTAGGGATGGGCACTAGTACTCAAATACTCAAAAGTGACAGGGACAATCATTCGTGAAAATGATCATGTGACTGGTTCTGGTATTTTGGGCGGTACCTTGAGGTCTGATTAGTTAGCGTTGGGACAGCATGCCATCCAAAACGAACAACAGTTATTAGAAAATACAGTTAAATGCAGCAGCAAACTTTCATATACACGAAATTATAATGAGAACACTATTGTAACACTAGTGTTGTGAATTCTTTGTGCTTTAGCGCATGTTACAGAAAAAGCGCACTGTCAGGAGTTATGCATTCTGACTAGACAATAACTTATTGTTATTTCAGGTTTATGTCATTTTGTGAAAAAATATAGCCTAAAGGCTGTACTGTGTTATCTCATATGCATTTGTTTGAGTTTATTAACCCACTAGGAAAGTGCTTCGGTTTATCGGTGTTCATTCATTGTTCAGCTTCAGCTGACACAGCTCAAACCACTTGGGGATGTAGGCATATTCGTATGCAACCAGATTTTATATGTCTGTGATAATGCACCAATACTCTAAAGAAATTTTTGCAACGCAAATTAATAGGCAATATAAAATATAATATAAACTGTATTATATGCATAATTACAAGTAACTAAACCAAACCTCAACTCTATAGTAAGTACATGTAGATAATTAATATTACTCGGTACGTATTTAAGTAAGTACAATGTCACTACGTCACCTTAAAAAAACTGTAACCATATTCTATATTGGCAAAAATATATTGTAAAAATTATTTCATGGCACTTGGTCCAATCCTTTCACACACACTTCGAATCCAAATCAAGTCTGCTTATCAATCAAGTCACTTTCCACGCAGGTTCCTTTAGGAATTTTCCTTCACCCTGATGGTTAAGTTTGGGAAAACACCAAAATATCACTTACACTTTTCTGTCATTCAGCAACATGCCGTTCATTTTCTCAATGGCTCTTTCCGCAGCCTCCTGGGTCTCAAAGTGCACAAAGCCGTAGCCCTTTGAGCCATTTTCATCACAAACCACCTTAAGAAAGGATATCAGGCATAAAATCATGCACCCACTGACCAACAGAAGCACGAGTCATGCACAAAAATTATAACATTCAAATAAACAAATCACTGCAAGGCACTTTCAAGAGCATGTATGTGCCTTACCTTGCATGACAGGATGTTGCCAAACGCAGAGAAGGTGTCATAAAGGGCTTTGTTATCAATAGACTTATCCAAGTTTTTAATAAATATGTTTCCAACGCCGCTTTTCCTCAGAGAGGGGTCACGCTGAGACCACATGATGCGGACAGGTCTACCCTTGATGACGTCAAAGTTCATTGTGTCTAAAGCCCGTTCAGCTGGAAGCGAAAACAATTATTAATCCACTAAATCAAAATGAATTTCTTCTCCTGCACTCAGCCAGACATCTCCACTTTAGAAGCATTTAGTGATGGGTCCATCATAATTCTTTAATATGATTCGGGAATAACAAGTTGTCTCAGAGAGATTCGTTCAAATTGCGATGACCACGCATGTGCAAAATCCTATGGGCTCTGTACCGGAAACAGAAATGATCAGTTCACCTATTGAGTCTTTAGGTTTGAGTCGTTCGTTAATCATGAGACAGCCACAAGGCTAAGGCAGGGGGTTTCAAACCTATTGAATGTGGTAATAAAAGAGTTGGTTAATGCTTTAAACTTTATTCGTATGATGGGGGAAACACGTTGTTAAAGCAAAGATACTTGTTTATAGTGGATTCTAATCTTTAGAAAATATCATTGCATATAATGCAAAGAAAATCCCATTTTATTGACTTGTCTATTACTACTTTTGGATCAGCTGTAATATTTTTTTCTCTAATGATACATCCTCTTGTTATATGATTACTGTGAAATTTTTATTGCACATGTCTTTCAATAATTATATGGCCTTGTTATACAACTATAATACAAAATACAGTCAATAATACTAATGTATTTGTTGTAAGATACTGAGCCGGGAAATGGTCACATGACAAAAGAACTAACGACTCGAACCCGATGACTCGGTACGTGAACTAATCATTTCTGTTTCCAGGACAGACTGCATTGCCTAAAGCAAATGTGGCTGTCACGTGATCTGCGAATGACTTCATCAGAAGACTCGAGAGGTGAATTAGTAATTTCTGTTTGGGGTGCAGACTGCATAGCTTCATTTACACATGATGTAATATAAATCTCTGATGTCCTCAGAATGTGTCTGTGAGGTTTCAGCTCAAAATACCACCCAGATTTTTTATTATAGCTTGTCAAAGTTGCTTTTTCTTGGGTGTGAGGGTAAACAAAGTTTTTTGTGTGTCCCTTTAAATGCAAATGAGCTTCTGCCCCCCGCCTCCGTTCAGACGAGGGGCGATCCTTTACACGAGCTTCGGATACAGGAACAACATGTTTGAACCGGATTCAGACACTGATAGAGAGACTCAGGAAGAGGCAGAAACTGTTAGACTGTACATGGACGTTTCTGAATGGTTAATGGATACATTTATGTAACTTAGTTGTTGTGGAGTTACGTTTATTCATCTCATCGACTAGCCTGTACTGTCATGTTAATCTATAAACTGCTGTATAGGTGCTCGTGTGGGAACTGTATTAGGATGCCCACAGAGACAGAAAATATATGCTGCATTGAGATAGAGCAGGTATGGTTTACTTTACGGTTATGATGTAGGACTGCTGCTTCTCACTCAGGGCGGGATCTAGAGCAGATCGTCACCAGTCGTTGGCAGGGCTTCCCTCCTCTTACTTAGGGGTAGGGGGAAATTTGAAACGGCTTGTTCTGAGAGATTGATAATGATTTATGGGGATTATTAAAAAAGTATTGGGAGGATTTTTACCATTATAGGCTGGTTCTTTACTCACACTGTGGACACACATCACACAATTAACATGTAACATTTTAATTATATTTCGGTAACACTTTATTTTACAGTGTCCTTGTTACAAATGTTACATGTACTTAACATAGTAATAACAGTCAATTATGCATAATTACATGCAACTACCCCTCAACCAAATCATAATCCAACCCTAACCCTATAGGAAGTATACTTGTTAATTATTATTACTCAGTACTTAAAGGGTTAGTTCACCCAAAAATGAAAATTATGTCATTAATGACTCACCCTCATGTCGCTCCAAGCCGGTAAGACCTCCGTTCATCTTCAGAACACAGTTTAAGATATTTTAGATTTAGTCCGAGAGCTTTCTGTCCCTCCATTGAAAATGTATGAACCGTATACTGTCCTTGTCCAGAAAGGAAATAAAGACATCATCAAAGTAGTCCATGTGACATCAGTGGGTCTGTTAGAATGTTTTGAAGCATCGGAAATACATTTTGGTCCAAAAATAACAAAAACTACGACTTTATTCAGCATTGTATTCTCTTCCGGTTCTGTTGGGGATCCGCGTTCACGAGTCCGCAGTGACGCTGATGACGTAAGACGCTGCTGACGTGTATCTGGTGCGTCCGTGTATTCGGGTTCAAATAAATATGGCTGGGCAAAAAAATGCAAGTCTTCCTCTGTGTGGAAATCCTTAGACATGTTTGTGAAGATTGTTTTGTTTCCAGCGTGCGTCTCCCTCGGACTGTAAACGAAGCTCGGGCGCACCAGACACACGTCAGCAGCGTCTTACGTCAGCAGCGTCACTGAACGCGGATCCCCAACAGAACCGGAAGACAATACAATGCTGAATAAAGTCGTAGTTTTTGTTATTTTTGGACCAAAATGTATTTCCGATGCTTCAAAACATTCTAACTAACCCACTGATGTCACATGGACTACTCTGATGATGTCTTTATTTCCTTTCTGGACAAGGACAGTATACCGTACATACATTTTCAATGGAGGGACAGAAATCTCTCGGACTAAATCTAAAATATTTTAAACTGTGTTCTGAAGATGAACGGAGGTCTTACGGGCTTGGAGCCACATGAGGGTGAGTCATTAATGACATCATTTTCATTTTTGGGTGAACTAACCCTTTAAATGTATAATTACACTGTAACAATGATTTCACTGCAACAATGACACCTTAACAGAAAGGGTAACCTTATATTCTGCTGAAATGAACTAAATTACTTAAAAAAAAAGGATTTGTTCATTTTGCTGAACAAGATTCAAAGATCTGAGTCAGTAAAATGATCCGAACTTCCCATCACTAGTAGCTTTTACATTCAGCAAACTTTCCAGTTTTATTCCTATTTATATTCTGAAAGTTTTTAGAGAGGGGTGTTTTCATATATAATTTGCCTGACTTGTTTGACATTTCATTAATAAGACATGTTTTTTCTTTATTTTTTATTCTGATTTATGGGGTGATAAAATAGATATCCAAAATCCCTTCTGTAAAAAAACTCACACTCCAACGCAACAAAATGAAAAATGCTGAACCTGGCTTTATCCAATATTCTGATTCCTGTTCTGGAAATGTGAACGTGAAATAAAATCGTCACAATGTACTTTTGATTAATCAACTGGGGAATTATATGGTCATATCTACTAGTTAATTTTCACCTTTGGTGTCTTACCTTAGATTTACAATAGTCGTCGAAATTGAATGAAAACGAGGGCATAATTTTGTCTCAAATAAAACTTCAATTTAAAACTGTAAAAAAAAATACAATTAAAATACCAATCTGAATAACTAGACTAATTAAGCCTAGAATAAAAGTGAAAACTACATTACATGGACATTGCTTAGCTAGTCCCTAAATTTTGTACTTTTGAACAAACAGGCATAATCAATGTGTTCGATACACTTTCCTGACAATCGAGACAGTTTATGGGATTTTATCTCTGCTGCACACTCTGCCACACCCACGCCCTAAATATGACAATCATGCAAGTCACTGCTGTCAAGCAACATCACGCGGTATGCATGCATGCATCCCTCATCTTAAACCCTTTATAATCAACCGACAACACATAGATTCATAAAATATGGTGCTGCATATGGTCACTACTAACACGATTCTCAATGAAAATACGCATTATATTGATGAAACTCTGCATTTATTTTTCAGTGTGTCATTAGCATAAAAGGCATATTTTACACAGTTACGCCACACTCACCGTCTGCAGGCTGCTGGAAGTTGACATAGGCATAGCCGAGCGACCTGCGGGTGATCATGTCCCTGCACACGCGGATGGAGAGGATGGCACCGGCCGGGCTAAACTTCTCGTAGAGCATGGCTTCAGTCACGTCCTGGTGCAGGTCCCCAACATACAGCGAGGCCATGGGGTAACTAGGAGCGCTGGGGTTCATTTTCTCTTCGGTCGCAGTTGTGAACTTGCAGGAATTTACGTGTTTCGCGGCACCAGCTCGTGAGATCAACTACGTCAGAATACAGTTAGCTGTAAAGCTATTCTAAACACGGCAATTTTTATAATTTAAAATCGTCGACTAAAGGATTATTTCTGGAACGATTTAATCGTTTCGTGCTTCGTTTAAAATGACAAATAAAAAGGGCAACAAAAATGTTAAAACGCGAAAAAATCCAATGCAACGATTCAAGCAAACCACCAGGCCGAGCTCACAGACTGTCGTTATTTTTTCAGGATTGTTGCGATGTTTCAAGGCCTCCAGCTTCCACTTCACCAATTTTTATTTATAAAAAAAAAAAAAAAAAAAGGAGGATTTTTTGGGGTTTTTAAAAGTTTTTAATTTTTTTTGGTATTTTTTTTATTTTTTATATAATGTGTGCCGAGGCAAGCTCCGGAGCACACACGCACTCACACAGCACTGACAGCCGGGGGTTTCGGGAGGGATGGGACGGACTGAGCCGTCACATATATACCCGTGGGTACGTCATCCACCGTGCACGCGCATGAGAAAAACGCAACAGTCGCTCACCGGTTTGGATGATGATTGGATGAAAAATGTCAGAGCCCGTAGATTATGTCTAATAAGCGTTATAAACGACGAATAGTTGACTTTTGTGACATTGACGATGTGTTAAAGGGAAAAATAAATGAATGAATTTATTTTTTTTACAGTTTATTAATTGAGTTAATTTAATGTAGAATTTGAAAATGGCTTCGTTAAATGTTTATAATTTATAATTTATTTATATATTAAATTGTGTTAATACGGTTAATACTATCCATTAACTACCAAAGGAAGCATTGAGGTTTTTGTAGTTTTTTTCTTCTTCTGAAGTCATAAAAAGAAAAAACAGTGTTTCATTGTCACATTTGCCTCCGTTGCCTTGTAAAGACAAATTCCATAGCTAACATTGTATGTATCCTAAATATACAATTAAATAACATTTCCATGCTATTTTGCATCGTTTGACAAACGTATTGGTTGACCGGAAAAGAAACAATAAAAATGACACTGTTTTCTCCATAAATAAGTAGCCTTAAAAAAAAGAAAAAAGACAAGGGGCAAATTTGTTGTATTTGTGGTTTTTAAAGAATTATACATAATAAATATTAAAATAGTTTATGTTTATTTGATTCTTTGTGATAATTTATTATTATAAATATAATTTTTTAGGTTAATATTGAAAGTCTGGGTCACGGGTAAGGGAAATACATTAAAATCTATAAAAGGCATTGCAAAAAGCAAAATCTTTCAAATACAGTTTTATTTTGACCTTTATATAACACAAATATGTTAGTTCTGTTAGTCTGTTTGTTAAATGAAAATAAAAGCTGGGACATAAATCAAATCAAAGAAATGCTCACTTACCAAAAAGTAATTTAACAATAACTGACTGCACCTCAACCCCAATAATAGGGATTATTTGTATATAGTGGTGATAACGTGATTGCTTTGATCATATAGGACAGCATGCTGAAGGGAGAGGTGGGGGGTGCAATATAGTCTTCGATCAGTGTTGCATTTTATTTACTTGCACAGCCTGTTTACTTGTTTAGTTATCAGTCCATGAGTGAGTTCTACCTAGTAAGAGGATTGATGAACAGCCTGTAGATGACTGTGCTGAAGATCACCAATAGGGGGAGTAACAGACCTTGAAGAACTGACAGTGCAGATATCCGCAGTGCTGAGCTGCACTGCTTTGATCTCATCTGGATTTTCTACTGAGACATTCAGTGGTTTTAATTATGACATCACATGAACAAATGTCTACGCTGGATGTTGGTAGTAAAGTTGTGTCTGTCTGTCTGTCTGTTTGTCAAGTGAGTGAGTGAGTGAGTGTCCGCGCGTAAGCCACAAATGCAGTTTGGTTTCATTTTTTCCCCCACAACATTGTATCCCGCACACTTCATTGTATATTTACAAACTGATTGCAAATTGGAATTATACATTTAATAATTTCCTGAACAATGTTGTTTATATCCTTCCATATTGCCCTAACTGAAACTGAATTGTGTTCTTCGTCCTTTAAAATATCGTGAGCTTATAGTGTAAATGCTGCTAAAAACGACTTTCACATTACAGAGGCTCTGGTGGTACTCATATCAAAGTTTCCTTCTGAAGTGTTTTATAATCCACATGCATTGTCTCGCTTGACAGTGTGCTTTGTCATTACTCAGAGAAGTTTCTGTCTCCCATCCCTTCCTGCTGATTACTCATTCTCTTTCCACAATCCACATAAGTACTGTTGTTCAGTGCAGTCCATCTCCATGGCAACACGGGCCCATCCCACAGCCGTAGCCCGAGGCTCTTCACTGACACCCAAACTGAGAGGAACAGTGCCTTTTCAAGCAAGTGTCCAGACATACAGGGACACTAGAGTTCATTTGATTTGATGGACAAGTGTATATATATATTTTTTTTAATGTTAAAATTCCCTGATTTTGTATATTTATATTATCCATCCATCTGTTCTCTGAAGGGTCACTGGAGCCTATCCCAGCAAGTTGTCAAGGTGTTGGCAAAGTGTATAATATAACGTAACATATTTAATAAAACCTGGAAGTATGAATTTTATAAATTATTTCCAATTTATAAACCTCCCTGATATTTCCAGTTTTTCTATAATAATATTAATTACATTACGTTATATTAAACACACTGCCAAAAATTTTCACAACTGAATTACTTCAGTTAAAAAATTCCAGTATTCAAAAAGGAATTTCTAGTCACCGAAATTCACTAATGTTCATGACTTAAATCTACATACATTTACAAAGACTTACAATTTAGTACTGCCCATATCGGTCCAGGTTTTCCACATGCAGGATGTCATTAAAAGTAATCACTGTGGGTGTGTGCTCAGTACAGTAGAGGCATCATGACATGAACAAATCAACATGTGCTCACGACTATGGCACACTGGTGAGATCAGGTCATGTAAGTTAGTCAGCATTTTTTCAGTCACCTGTCCTGAAAGTCACCTCTCCGCGCGCGGTCCACTGAATCTGGTGCAGGACTCGAAGGCCTTTACAAACTCAAATGACTGCAGCTTCCACAGAGATTATATGACCCATTTCCTTCTCTGAATGTAAATCAGGTCTTAGAAGACATTAGACAACCACTTGACCACTAACACCACTCAAAGCCAAAGAGTAGGTTTCCTGTTAAAGCAGCGCGTCAGCGTCGTATAAGTTAAAATAAAGATTTTACTAACCGTCACGTTGTTCCAAACTTACTTTCTTCAGTGGAGTTAATCCAACTTATGCACTCCAAGTCTTCTGTAGTCAATGTTTTTTTTTACATGCTCTGCAGTAGCTTTGACACCCCCATTTCCTATCCATTTTTGATGTGTGAGAAAAAACAAGACAGCAGATTCTGCCTAAAATCTCCTTTTATGTTCCAGGAAAGGTGTGGAACAACATGAGGTAGAGTACATTATGCAGATTTTCAATTTTGGGTAAGTATCCCCGCCTCCCCCCTTTTTTGTTTCACTTGAAAATTATTTTTAATCGTATTTGTGTCCCAGAAACCAACCCCATTTCCCAAGCAAGCCCAGAAATAGGTTTCAAAAACGCATGCAAGACTGAATGCAAGGCAAAAAGAACAAGAGATCATGTGGTTTGTTTTATCTGTTTTAATTCCACTAACATGAAATCCAGATCCCTCCGCCCACCCTCCATAACAAATAACAATAATGCTGAGTGTTCTGTATGAAAATTCAAAGACAGCTTCTAGGCAGCCCAATCAGCCAACTCCAGTCACCCCGATTAACTAAAGCCACATGCATTTTAGGCAAGTATCAAAAGAGTAAACAAAACAAACTAAAAACAGATTTAGTAAGTAGTAGTACAAATAAAACAAAACCGAAAATCCTAATAGAAAACAGTATTAATCAGATAAGCACATGAAAAGCGTTACTCCGGTAACAAGACTTTTATATCAAAGTTACAGTATAAGCCATGTGTCAAGTCTTTTTGATCTTAGGTCTGGTTGACAGATTGTATACGTTATTCACCAATGAGAAATCAAACACTTGACAACTGAAGTAGAATGTCTTGCACAAGCCCAATCTGACACAAGTATTCGTTCATACTGACTTTTGGTTTATCTCCCACGATTCTTTAGGAAAATGAAGAATTCAGTCTAAGCCACAAGAAACCCATCACTAATTGCTCCCCTAGCAAACTCACAAACGCTTTCATACTCACTCTCTCTTTCTCTCACATATGCACCTACAACAAAGTTGATGTTGGCTTCATGGTGACTCGCATCAGTGATGCAGAAGCATCCCACTGAGCATTTTTACATGAACACATCAAGCCAACAAACTATATTGCCTTCTCCAATCCACAATTAACACATTTTAAAGACAAACAACTGCTGGTTGCACCCCCCTCCCCCCTCCCCCAAACAAACACACGTACACAAACACAGTCTTTCCTTCCCACTCTCAAATCCAAACACGCACACACAAATGACGGGCTGGTGAGTATGAAGCTGGAACTGTAAAAGCGTCAGCGTTGTCTCTCGCTGTGCTGACTGAAAAGGTTCTTTGTAGAGTTGGCTTTAGTTTTCCCGGCCCTCCTCTGTCTCCTCACCGTCGGCCTGATTATCAGAGGTCCACAGCTGAAAATCAAAGACGAGACATTCATCCACTTACATTTCGGTACATTAAACACAGAAATTTAAAAGGGTAGAAAGGACACCGATAGTGCAATTACAGCTGAAAACAAACTTATAAAGTGCACAGCATGTTTTCCTGCACCATTGTTTTATGTAATGTGGACGTAAGACCAAACCGACATCATCCATCGGTGTGTGCGCAAGGGAAAGATACAGCCAAGTAACGCCACGTCTCTCGCTGAGAATTATTTCAAGATCTATAGGTTAACTTGTATTTGAGCTTTATAATCAGGATCATCAGTAAGTAATATGGAATTTTACATATTTCGGCCATGTTCCATTAAGTAAAACTTTCAAAAAAGCTATATGTGTATATAATTTAAGGCATCGTATCATAAGCTCTGTATTTTTAAATCTTAATATTATATTTCTGGAGGATAGTTCAGATTTGTAAAATATTTATTTTTCTCAAATTTTCACCATCAAAACACTTATGGCCAGATTTACTAAACAGGGTAAATTAGTGTGAGTGCAATTCCAAAAAGGCACCAATGGGAGTGGAAAGTTATGTGCGTATTTTTCTGATGACGCGCAAATTAAAAAACACAGATGCAGTTGGATCATTTCCATAATGACCCACACAATCCACCCAGAGCAGCACAAATTACAGTCTGGTTTAAGACATGCTTTTTTTAGGTGGTAAATAATGGTGCAAATAACAGTACATTATAGGGGTGGGGGAAAAAATCGATTCTTAGATGCATCGCGATGCGGACGTGGACGATTCTGAATCGATTCACAAATGTCAAAAATCGATTTTCAAAAAAAAAAAATTTTTTTTTTTTAGATATGTAGCCTATTTATAATGACGTAATATTGACGGAACGCAAAACTCTGCAGCGCGGAAGTGCAGTGCCCGGACCGTCTGTCTGTGGCGTGTGCACATAACAGAGACGCGATGGCTGAGCGCGAAATCCAAACACCCTCCTCGTTAAAAGCTGACGACGTGTGGAAATATTTTGGCTTCTATGAAGTTGAAGGGGGAAAGGAGCTGGACAAGAGCCACACTAGTTGTAAGCTTTGTAGAATAAAACTAAAATATTTCGGCAACACGACAAATATGAGAAGCCATATGACACGTTTCCACCCAGAAGAGGAAAAACACTCGGCTGTACCAGAGCCGTTTCTCTCTATGGCTCTGGGCTGTACCGCTGTTCAGACGATTTCTGCTGCCTCGTCGAAAAATGCTACCCAAACGCAAATCGATCATAGATAATGTTGATTCATTCTCTATTGTTTCCATAATGGTGTAAATCTCACAATATTATAACATCGTTATTTCATTTTAATCAGGGTAAGTGTATGGGGAGCATATTTGGATATTTTAAATGAACTAGCAATTATCACATTTGATATAACAAGTAAAAATGATATTATTATATGAAATAAAATTATAATAAAATTCGAAGTTAAGAGTACAGTATAATGTAGGCCTACTGTTTTTATTTTTAAAACGGTGTGAAAAGTAAAAATTATGATCAAATATTCATCTTTGACCTGTCAAAGTTTCCTACAAGTATCCACAACAAGGATGCATAGATTTATGGGCGTGGTAAGCAGAAGAAAAATGAGTCTGCACATGCACCAGTAAGTAGCACATCTCGATGGGTAGCATGAATCGTCAGAACACCTGTTGTTGTTATATTATTAATTTACTACAAGTATGCTGCTAGTTCAGGCACACATTTATTTTTCTGTTGGTTCTTTGCAATGTTAATAAAATATATTGTACGTTAATTCTTTATGGGTCATTACTTTGTACTTTTAAAGCAAAGTATTTATATTCACACACACACACACACACAAAAGATTCAGATAATCGATAATCGCTTTTGAATCGAATCGCAGGCCTCTGAATCGTAATCGAATCGAATCGTGAGGTGCCTAGAGATTCCCACCCCTAGTACATTAACGAGAGCAAACCTTAGTAAATCACCTTGCGTGATTCATTTAACCCTTTCACACGCAAGTTTAAAATATTTTAGCTGACCCCACAGTGTAAAGGTTTTTTAAGGGTTTCACCTTATTATTTCCATGGCATGCTTGTCACGTGACACACCCCAGCCACAATAGTGCTGTATGACAAATTTATTGCTTTCATTTTGTTTTTCCGTTTTTATTCAAAATAATCACTGACTTAACTATATCATGAACAATCTAATATTCACATTCTCAAATATGTGTACGTGAATGCGTTTTGTCGTTTAAAACCCTTTATAATGATCATGTTAGTTGATCCCTAACGCACGATGGGCACCGCCCCGCTAGTTCACACTGCTGTTCAGAGAATTGGATCTGTCAGATTTACATCAGGCAAGTTTACCCTCTTCTCCCGAAATACATGAAAGTAAGTGACCGGTGAACTGGGAGAAGAATATAGCAAATTATATAGTTACCAATACAATGTGTATCTGATATGAATAAAACGCTTTGTCAAATTGTAGTGTACTTTATCAAATGTACTTTATCAAAAGGATTATTATTGCTGCTTCCATAGACATCAGTATGTATTTTACAAACTATAAATGTATTGTTTTGCAAGTACTTATGTCTTAAACCTAAAATAAAGATTATCTGGTTTAAAACACTGAATAGTTGTGATATATGACAAACACTTTGTGTGTCCGTCTTTTAGAAAGCAAGAACTGCTGTGATTGGCGAACTTTATAGCACCAATTTCAGGCATTTCGGGAGGGTGGAAAAATTATATTTTACACTGGGGAGCTTTAAGATAGAGTAACCCCTTACTAGGGGACAACCAATATGTGATTCTCAGGGACATTGGTCTAGGTTACAGAGTGATGAGTTCCGACAGAGGTGGCTGCGTCAATATAGCGCATTTCAAAATTAAATTATCGGCAAATCAGTTTTGAAAATGGCCGATACCGACAACCGTAAAAATGTTTAATATCGGTGCCGATAATCGGTCGACCCTTACCGGTGTAAATATCAAGGACATTTTCATTTTCCATTTCAATAGGTTTTTGAGGTGAACTACTTTTAAAGGGCTGTCTGCTTTCCATTCCATTGGACACCATTTAGCTGTTTTTGAATACAAGAGTATCTCAATACAAGAGAACACCTCGAAAATGCATTTAAGGATTTTCACACTTGAATACCTGCAAAAATTGTACAGGTAAAACAAATAAGCTCGCTGTATTGTACTAATTGAGACATTTTCAAAGAATGCCTGATCTGTATTTTTTACTGATTCCTATTATGATTACAATGATATTATAATACGTATTTTTTAATTAGGTGAGGGTTAAATGCTAGCAAAATCAGTTATCTGCACGATTATCAGTCAAGAAATTCTCAGTTCTTCACATATATCCTCACTGGGTTAATATCACAAAACAAGAACTCACTGTCAGATTGTCCCTAAGTAGCTGCATGATGAGTGTGCTGTCTTTATACGAATCTTCAGTTAACTGGTCCAGCTCAGCAATGGCATCATCGAAAGCCTACATAAAAACAGATACATGGATAAATAAATGATACTAAACATTAAATTCATTCAACACAAAAGCTCAAGTGGCATTATTCTGTGTATGAGCTTTGAGTTTCACGAGCATCCATTCTAACCTTCTTGGCCAGTTCACAGGCCTGCTCTGGAGAGTTCAGGATCTCATAATAAAAGACTGAAAAATTGAGAGCCAGGCCCAGGCGGATGGGATGAGTGGGCTGCATGTTGTCTTTGCTGATGTCAAAGGCGGCCTGGTACCCTTCCTGAGACTTCTGGATGATATCTGTAAACAAACAAAAATTATTTATGCAAGAATCATTTCATACAAAATGATTCATATATACTTTCCTACAAAACAGAACAAATTAAGGCCAACAATATACACTGCCACTCAAAAGTTTGGAGTTTGGACTTTTTGCTTATTTAAAAAAAAGAAAGAAATTCATGTGTTTATTCAGCAAGGTCAAAGACAGTAAAGACATTTATAATATTACAATAGATTTCCATTTGAAATAAATGCTGTTCTTTTAAACTTTCTATTCATCAAAGAATCCTAAAAAAAATTATCACAGTTTCCACAAAAATATTGAGCAGCCTGACAATTTAACATTGATAATAATAAGAAATGTTTCTTGAACAACAAATTAGAATGATTTCTGAAGGATCATGTGACACCGAAGACAGGAGTAATAATGCTGAAAATTCAGTTGACATCACAGGAATATATTACATTTTAAAATATATTAAAACAGTCATTTTAAATTGTAATATTTCACGATATCAAATAAATACATCCTTGGTGATCATAAGAGTAGTGCATGTAAAATATTTACAATTTATTCTTAAGGATTTGCTGAAGCGGATTTAAATGTGCTTTTTATTTGGCCAGTGTCCTAAAGACAGTTTCATGCCCTTTCCTTGCCTTGTGTCTGAGACCATTAAAACAGATGTTTTAACATTTTGTTCATATAGACAATATAGTTCGCTTGCGGTTTGCCTGTATTGATCTGTGCACAGAGAGAAATACATAAATATTTGTAGATAGGCAGCTCTGTAAAAGTGTTTCACACACCGTGCCTGATGAGCAGTAGTAATTGTTCATTTGAAGAGCTTTGGGAGACCATGACCAAGCGGTGCATATATTAAACCCACCCGCAGGAGGTTCTGCCTACTGCCGACACCCAGCTGGACAACAAACATAAGCCAGATGCTGTTGCCATGACGATGATCATGCAGCCCATCATACTGACAGTAGTAGGTCAGCGGATGCTTAAGCTCGAATAGATCAGCGATATTCTTTCCTCTCTCGTAAGAATCTATAAAAAAACCAGCAGCTTAACTGTAATACTATATAAACATAGACTGATCTAGGATCTGCTGCACTGTCTGGTCCTGTCGTTTCCACAGATGGCAGCTTCAGTCAGATCATTCACTCCTGTGCTGCCATAGAAACACACCAGGCTCTTAAAAATTCATCAAACCCTGCAGGGAGAAGCAGCAGCCCTAATAACCTTGTGCATCTATCGGAAAGAGTGAATTATTACTTTCACAGACATACTCAGCCAAAGACCACATGTGAAGGGAAATCACTCAATAGCCTCATTAATGAAATGAAAAAAGGTAGAGCAGGATTGTGCTGAGGAAATGTACTGCAGCACTCCTGAATCTGCAGCTGCAGTAACAATAAACATTTGCACGGTCCTTGCTGGATGCACACAAAAATCAACAACTTGCTGGCCATTTCACAACCAAATCACTAGATTGGGCTAGTTTTTTGTAATAAAGTAGAGATATTAGCTACAGCGAGGATAGGCACAGGAGGCAAAAACCGTCACACTGGACGTTCTCAAATTAATCTGCTAGCAGCTTGTGTCTCAAGAGCTTTATGAACTAGGACACAAGACCTTCAGATCTAATCCTCCATCTTTCATTTACAAATATATAATTAATGAAAACTCGGAGTCTGTGGCTACTTAATGTGATTCTAACTCTATTAAGTGTTAACTGACTGACCCCTTGAGTTCAAAAGCATCAAACACGATCAGGTAGTGGTTAAGGAAACCTCACACTCTCGTCCAAACTGTTGCTGTTTTGGCCAATGTGATTGGCCAAACACCTCAAGCGTGTCGGAAATGTAACACCCCTTACCATAATCGCGATTAGCCGATATTCTTATTCTAATTAGGGGTGCAACGGATCGTAGTTGATCCGTACGAACCAGGCCCCAAGGTAAGGAACACATGTGATTTGCAGATTAATTGCATTTAACCATTATATAGTGAAAGTTTATTATTTGCATGTGTTTTTAAGTCTTGCCAATTTAAAACACTCAAGCGTTTTTAAACCATTCGAATGCATGAGGCAAAAGAGATCTTGATTCACATATTAAATTTATCTTGCTGAATACAAGTAATTGACCTAACTATTTGTAAATTTTCTATTCTATTGTCTGTTCATTTGTCTTTAATAATGTTTGAACTTTATAATGTTTGAACTTTATAAGAAGTTTTTGCTGTGGTATCAAAGCATTTAAAGTGTTCTTTAAGTGATAAATGGGAAGCAAAGCTACATTTGTTTCATGAAATGGAATTTTAGGCAGGTCTGGATCAATGTTCTCTGTTAAATAGAATAAAAAACTTTGTGGGAGACTATGAGCTTTGTAACATTGTAGATCGTAAACAAACAGATACATTACAAACTAAAGGAAAAGGAAAACATTAAAATGCATCATTTGACCCCTTTAAAGTAATGTATTCTTAGATTGTCTTCATGCGACAGTTCATGAGATGCTGCAATAGATGTTGGCTAAAACAAGGTATTGGGTATAAGCAGCATCATTTTGCTGCATAGTTTGGAGCAGCCTTCATGTTGGCGGGCCTATGATTTCTCTAGGTAGGCAGCAGGAAAGTTTGGAGCAGAGCCAGTATATTAGCTCAAGGACAAACAAAGGAGTAAAACAAAATATTAAGTTCACTACTAGAGTTATATTAGCAGTTATGTAAGACTCTTCATGGGGACACTATAGGTCTGTTCCAAAACCTAGTGGGCTGTCAATATGGATAGCATTTTAAGGCATCACTGGCTCGTCCCTGATAAAAGGCTCTTAAAAACACACACACACACAAAAAAAAAACCTTTAGCATTAGGGCTTGGTAAAAAAAATATAGATTTCTCGATTTGAATTGATTCTCATTCTTAAATCCAAAGAATCAATGTTTTAGTCAATGCTGTTTTCAGTTGATAAATGAACAGAACATTGTAGCGTGCTTCCCCCCCATGAATCCACATCAGAAGGTGTGTTAAAAAAATACCGTACAACTTGGTTAACCAAAAGTTAATTCTACAAACTTCATTCCATTTCATTCAGTACTAAAAAGTATTGAGTATTTTATGCAACCCTGGTGTGTGCCATGTATTTCTTGTTGCATTGTGTTCTCTAGGGGTGTGCCATATCATACCGTCCACGATAATACCGGTATACATTTTTACATGATAAAAAAAGTGTCATATCACGATATCAATGATATAGCGACGCGATGACGTATGGCGCATTTACGTTCCCTTGCACGCACAACAACAACAACACCTGTCTGAGCGCGAGAGCAGCCTGTCAGCCTCCGATGACGATTTAGCAATCTCACAAACAGCTTGAGTGTTCAGCGGGGCTGCCGATGCGCGTCTTCTCTCGCGCGCGTTTAGGAGTCGGGACATGACTGAATGGTCTCTTGCACAATCGGGCCATCAGTGCATCGTTTTAAACTATCCAGTAAGCTACTCGCGCACTCTCTGAGAGAGCTGCACTGAGTGCATACATAGAGTACAGCTCGCGAGAAACTAAAGTTATTTTTCGCAGATTATATCGCTTTAATGGGGGGAAAAACACAAAATTGTGTAAAACTTCCGGTCTTGGTAAGTATACTCATAAACACAGTCGGTTATGCATGTGACAGTGTGACAGACAGTATAATGAAAACAGCAATGGATCCGTGCACTAGCTGTAAAAGTGACAGCAGCCATAGGCTATTCGTCTGTCATTAATGTTGTCGTCAAAACAACAAAAGATAGCTTTAATTGTAATGAATGAGAATTATTAGCCTATGTATTTAATTTAATCAGGAAACAGAACTAAAAGACTGTGTTATTTTACATTTGATTACTTTATTATGTTTCTGTAGTATTTCTGAATACTGGTGTTAGACCTACACACATTTAACATTTAATTCAAAGATTGAAATCAAGCTTCCTTGTGTTGTGTAAACTCTTAATAACAAAATTACCACGTTGTAAAAACGCAATGAGTGAGCAAACATTTAGGCGAGATAAACATAAGAAAATTTTCAACAACAAAAAAAATATTTTTATATCGTCATAAATATCATTATCGCAAATATTCTTGAAATATCGTGATAGAATTTTGAGGCTATATCGCCCACCCCTAGTGTTTGCTTATATATATATATATATATATATTAGTGCTGTGCGTTAAACGCGTTATTAACAGCGTTAACGCAAACACATTTTAACGGCGTCAATTTTTTTATCGCGAGATTAACGCTCTTTTTGGCCTAGCAAACTTGTATTTTTTTCACATGCTGTTGCAACAACTAGTAACGTTAGAAAAACTACAACATCACACCGGATAGCTAGACCGGAAACAAAACAACAGGCACGCCGCACGTACTTGTTTGGGCTTGCGCGCCGGCCAAAGAGTAGTAGGCTAACGTTACGTTTTGAGTGGATGGCGCGAGCGCGATACGCCGATCTAGAGACGTGCACTCTCAACGCAATAGAGTGCGGCGCGGGACTAGATTTGATGGCCGAGTGCGAGGGCGGACTCGAGCGGTAATGCACTCACTCTGTGTGCGGATACGGGAGCATAAAACGATTCGCGGGACTCCCGCAAACTAGAAATATCTATGAATAAAACATAAAAACGAATACATTTTTATTCATATGTTGCAGAAAAGCAACAAGAACAACTAAAACAAAATAGAAACGAATTACAGGCCAGAGTTTCTTTTTATAACATGTTTGCAGCGTTGAGGGATGTAGCCAATCACAGACATATGTGTTGATTTCTTGAACGCAATGGCCAATCAGAAGCATTTAAAATAGACTCCCCTCACCGCTCAAAGCAGACTTTTTGTTCAGTGCTGAATTCTGTATGCTGGCAAATCCTCAAATTATAACAAACAAAGTGTATATATTATGGAAGATGCATTGTGCAGTCAGCTTCATTGATAATAACAGATGTGTGAGATTGCGATGAACTGATGTCAGCTTTTTAGGAATTATTAAAGGAGCGCACTTTGCTCGCATTCAGTCATGCCAAACCATGCACGCAGTAGCTGCTTGCTTGCTTTTATGTTATAACAGTGGTTTGTGTGTTAATGCTTTAATAACAAATAATTTATCAGGAGCATTTATGCTGATGTGTATGGTGGCGACATGTAGGCGAAAGTATTTGGAGGTAGCCTACAAAAAAAAGAGTCTATTTGCGGGCGGGAGCGGGACAAAAATGTTGCGGGCGGGAGAAAGTAACATAGAAAGTAGTTGAGAACGTCAGTTATAACGACCCACGTATTAAAAAAATGGACGGGTTTAAATCGGGCTCGGGCTCATAATTACAGTTTATGTGTCGGGCCGGGCCGGGCTCGGACACAATGCGCACGGGCTCGGGTCGGGCTTGATTTTTTGGGCCCGATCTAAGCTCTACAATGGATGACTTCAGACAGAAACACATGGATACCACAGCTAAGAACAAACTTACTGCTGATCCACTTTTCCATGTTGATAAGAGCATTAAAATTAGAAAAAATAATGAGACAAATAGAAATCAAGGGACATTTAGAATAGATAAAAATGTGCGATTAATCGCGAGTTAACTATGGCATTAATGCGATTAATCGCGATTAAATATTTTAATCGTTTGACAGCACTAATATATATATATATATATATATATATGTATACACACCTTGTAAGTATGGCTTACATTCTGAGCCACAAACCATTTCTGTTTTAAAAGATTTTGTGCCACATTCCCTTCAATAATCAGCCATTCAGGGTGTGGAAGCACAAGTAAAGACCTGTTCAACTGGTAGCTAACAAAACCCCCCAAAAATCTGCATGTGTGTGATGGAGGTGTGGCTGCACAACTCTCACATTCAGAGACCATACTGAACATCAAACACCATCTAATATTTGGATCTGTTTCTCAAATGAAAACAAATTCTACTAAGAAAAGAAAAATGTGGATCTTGTATAAATGTTATTTAAGAGAAACTCACTGGCTTTCTCGTCTCCTGTGGCGACCTCTGCCAGGTAGCGGTAATAATCTCCCTTCATCTTCAGGTAGAACACCTGGCTCTCTGCTGGAGAAGTGTTGCGGATCAGAAACTTGTCCAAGAGATGCTGCGGATGAGACACACATGAACCTGAATACGCAGTCCAAGACAATAACGTTTCTAACGGTCTACTTTTCCAGCGACCATTTTCTAGTAGCAAAGTCATAAACGCAATTGACTGAACACAAAGTATGAGAAAACAGGTAATTTCAAAAGGGACTTCATAAAGTTTGGCATCATTCACCATCACCCAGGATGAACAAAGATGACAAAACTGAACTGAAAACTGTATCCAAGGCACAAGATATGAGTTTTCACAGTCCAACCAATGAATACCCATAACATATCAGGTTATCACAGTAAATAGTAACAACGTAAAATTGAGCTTGAAAACAACAGATCTAATATGATGCTGAACTCACACACTCCTTGTCAGTGAACAAGTACAAGGGTTCCAACTTCCCACACTTTCTGCCCAATGAATGCCCATAAGTTTTCTATAGAAATTTCCATTTTTAATGGAAACATCAAGATTCATAGCTGCTCAAAATACCTGAATGCAAAGCTCGTATTTTTTGCTTTACAAGTTGTTCCATAAACATTTATGTACAACTATACTCGGTTCTTTGCAGATGGTGTATCACCGCAAGACTTACAGCACCACTCAGCCCAACAGATATTTTCACACTTGGTGTGAATAGCTATTCATTTTGCAATACACTTTACATTTTCATTTTGTTCTTGTTGTGCATCATTTAAAATGATTCTTTCTGTCCAATTCAATTTTGAGAAGAACACTGGGACCACCAGCGAGGTAGTCTCGCGTAGCCAGACCTTCAGACTGTAAAGCAAACAATCACAGTTTGTTTTGTTCCACGTCATGCTAAGGGGCATGAAAATGTAACGTCGATGTCCCTACAATGACATACCGGTGTGTAAAACTCTTGGATGCATTTTAAGAGCCGTGAACTTTACATACTTCTCATACTTTTGAAAATCCAGCATTTAGTTGATGATGATAAGCGCACATTGTCACAGTTGTAAACAGAATGGCTTTCTTCTTCCATAAGCAGGTTTTGGCATCACGGCATTTTTGTTTCCAGGTAGGCGTTAAAAAACGTGACACTTCTCCCAGAAATCCTGTAGAATTCAACCAGTCAGAAGACGACTTCGAAATCCCTGAAGCCTTTCCAATTTTGTGTGCCATTTGCATCATACATTCAGCCAATCGTCCGTGGGTGTTGACGTCAGAGGCTGAGACTACCAACGAAGGCACAAGCACCTCATAACTTCAAGATGGTACTTTATCTCACCATCTAATAGGGCTTGTAATATTTAGAAGAATCAAAAATGTAAGGTTGTTTAGAGGATACAAGATGTAGTGTCCAGCAGGTTCTCCCTTTGTAGAAGCCAATTTCAACCCATTACCCTCCTACTGCCAGATTAAACATCACATTCTTGTGGATGCAGTCTAAATAACATCTGGAAAAGGGAAGGAATGTCAAATGCAAAGCCATTTAAGACGCCTCAGGCAAAAATCCAACTAAAACAGCCCAGAGAGGGCATGGTCCTGTCTGATCCATTAAAGCCTTATCCAGTTGCACAGAGTAATTTTCAGTTTCCTGAGAGAAAGAAAAACTCTTGCAACCAAGAGCTAATTTGGTGATCATTCAAAGAAAATGCTTATTGTTTTGCTTTTCTGGATACAGTTTTGGGCAAAACCAATGACCTCTAGCCACTGACTGACTGAAAACCTGGGAAATTTTTAAAAAAAAAAGTTGTTCAGCTCTGCATGCTCACAAATTATTTCGTTATAACCAACAAAGTATACAATAAATGTAAATAAGTGATTTATTGGGCAGAATAGACACACACTCTCTCAGTCAGTGAGCTTGCGCTGCAACTCATCTGAAGATATAAATGTATATAGCCAATTTATAATTTAAATAAAAGTTTTACTTTTCACGCTGCTAAGTACATGCTGCAAAGTTTGGACTTGGCTCCCTTTCCACCTCGCTTTTATAACGCTTATGAATGCCCATGCGGCCGTACACATTTTACTTGTGAATTAGCGGCAATTCTGGTGTGGCGATTGCTTGAATGGTGGGTTCATTATTATACTTAATGAAAAATACACAAAAAAATAAAAAAATAAAAACAGTACAATGACTAAATATTAGCAAATATTCGCTTTTACATTTTGCTTCGAAAACAAATCTTCTGCCATCGTCTTGTCATCGCTTTGAGCGCTGTTGAGCAAAATCGTAAGCACTTCTGATTGGCCATTGTGTTCATGCGCTCATTGAATATGTCTGTGATTGGCCACAATGATCAACGCATGGGAGCGTTTGAGAGCACACGGAAGCGTTTGAAAGTTTTTTTTTAAACGGGAGCGGGAGCTTTTGAAAGCAAAAGCAGCCGTCTATCACGGGACCGGTCTGCTGATAGACACCTGCTTTCAAACACTCCCGTGTGTATCTCTGTAAGCGCTCGGTGAAGAGCGTCATTGATGTAGATTTACAACATGTTTTTGAAGCGAAAAAACATGACGACTGTGGGAGGCGGTGCCGTGGTGGGCAAATGATGTAATTGGTGTGCGGCTAAACACCGTGTAACACTGGTAACACCGACTATTGCAGCAAGCCTAATGCAATGTTTTTTTAACTGAAGACTTCATGTTTTAATGAATCATTTACCTATCATTAATAGACTTAAAAATAAACTAATTTAATTTATTTACTATTTATAAATCAGTTAGTTAAATAATAAAACTAAATTAACCAAATAGTTACAATAGTTTTTACTAAGGTACCGAAACTGGACAACCCTATTCAGTTCCAGAGTTGTATTTTTTTTTTTTTTTTACACAAAATTAACACTAGTTCTGAATGAGAATCAGTTCTTTATTTTCAACCCTAGTTCTGGTTAAGACCAAAAATGAACCTTGCTGACAAGACATTATTCACAATATTCCATTTAAAATGTCAAACTCTGTACCTGTTATGATCCTATCAGTGGTTCTTTCCCTTTCAAAGCTTACCAGAACGTCTTTGCAGATGGCCTTCAGCTCTGTCTCAATCTTCTCACGGTACTCTTTAGCCATCTGCTGTTTGTCACTGCCCTCAGTTTTCTGCTCGATGCTGGACACTACCCTCCAGGCAGACCGACGAGCGCCCACAACATTCTTGTAGGCCACAGAGAGCAGGTTTCTCTCCTCGTCGGTCAGTTCCTCTCCAAGTTCGGTTACTTGCTTCATGGACTCGGCCATGTCATCGTAGCGTTCGGCCTGCTCCGCCAGTTTGGCTCTCTGCACTTGTTGGCTCTTGTCCATGGCTGCTTGGTTCTATAGGAAAAAAAAAAAAAGTTAAATTAAAAGATCAATTAATGTGTACATTTATAATTAGTGATATCATAGTTAGGGATCTGAATTGTTTGTTAATTGGACATCTTGACTGAACAATTAAACCTAGCTTACTTTCAATAAAAAAGGAACAGAAATGTCCTTAATACAGATCAAACTATCATGTTGAATCTTTGGTGGTTTTTAAGAGATGATTAATTAAGGATTAATCTGACCTGAATGGTAAAATGGCTCCACATTTTCAAATTCCATTGGCAGGAGCCACAATGTCTTACCATTCATCTGCATAAAGGTAAAGTCTACTCAACTTTGTTGCACTAATTCATTCATTCCTCATCAGGGCTCGAATTTCGGCACGGGATTGCGGGTATTGCACATAATTTTAATAATTCCCGCAGGTCTTGCGTTTATAATGCAGGAAATTCCCGCAAACACTCAATAACTCTAGCATGTAGGTTGTATGAGTAAATGACTCTAAACATATAAGATCAAATCAGTCATTTAAAAACTTTCTGCGAGACGCAATTTCTCAAACTGCGTGAGTATTCAGCGTTGCCGCGTCTTCTCCGTTTCTCTTAAAACCGGGTGCACAAGGCAAGCGTCAAGCGCTGCAGCAGCAGGCGGCGATTCCAGACTCTCGCGTTTCAGGAGTTCGGACAGTTGAAGGAAATGTCACTTGCACAACCGGGCCATGATTGCATCGTCACTAAATTTTTTTTCATTTGTAGGGCTGCGGTATAGCGGTAAACCGCTTTAAACACATTCATTAGAATCAATGAATCCATGTCATTAGACACAACGTGCACACATGTGCAGGCCAATGTTTTTTTTTGCGGTGATGACGGTGACGAGCTCAGACCCGCGGTTGGAGTCACGTGACCGCGGTATTGCGGTAACCGTACCAGCCCTAATCATTTTCACGTCTTTTTAAGTCTTACCAATTTAAACATTCAAGCGATTTTAAACCCTTCAATACTCGCACTGAGAGATGCTTTTCTATGTGAAAAAGCCACATAACAAACAGTTTGCGAGTAACAAAACTTATTTTTCGCGAATTACAGCGCTTTAACGGTCAAAAGCACAACATTATGTCTAAATTCGGGTCTTGATGAGCATCCTCTAAACCACAATAAATAAAGTAAAACTTAAATAAAAATAATACAAAAAGAAAAAGCATGTGACAGGATAATGAAAACAGTATGGGCCGTTCAAGTTACGTCTTTTGCGTGCTCAAGTTCGCCATTTATCCTTTGCTGAAACGTCTTTATGGAGAACACGGCTAATGATTGCTTAGCAACGGGGAGTCCTTTTTAAAAGAGGAGAAAGTGACAGTAGCCTAATATGCGTCTGTCATTATTGTAGATAAAACAACAAAAGATAGCATTAATTTTAAGGAATCAGGATTAATAGCCTATGTATTCAATTTATACAGGACTAAAAAGACTCAGTGTTATTTTGCATTTGATTATTTCTGAATACTAGTGTTCAGGGGGGAAATTAGCACCCCCCACCAGCCAATGGCTGGTACTTTTTCAAAGTGGCGGGTGACTTTGCCTTGTATACCAGCCACAGTGGCGGGTGAATTGTAAAACATATTTTTATTGGTTACTACTTAAAACATTCCTTGTAACAGATTGGACATCTTTTGTCAAAGAATGCTGTTGCTAAGTAAAAATAATGCACTTTTGTCGAGTAACTAATTTGATTGGTTTTCAGCGCTGTGCACACGCACAGCGCACGGACACGGCACTGAACGGACCGTGACACATAGGCTATAGCTGAGCTGAGGTACAGATGAAAGGAAAATTTAAAAAAAGTGGCGACAAATACCCGGTGTTAAGAGGCCCGCCGCGGAGTCAGCAGTATATGAATGTACAAACTGTTGAGGGCGAAGTAAATAAAAAGTGAAGGAACTTTTCGAACAAGTGGCGCATTGATGACGAAGGGAAAACGAGGGAATGGTTAGCCTACCTTCCCGTCGAACAGTCCATGTACTGTACTTACTGTCGAACCTATGTGTCGTCCGAAAATGCAAACAATTTGTTCATTAGAGGAACAACTAACCTTAAAATAGAGTCAATAATGAATATGACCAATTCTATTCAGAAACGTCCATGTGATCGGCAAAAAGGGCAGACCTTTTCGGGACTACGTTTGGATGTGCAAGTAAATTACTAACTTGAAGTTGTGTTTTGTGATGGCTAGATAGCTATCGTTTTTTTAGTTTAGCGATAGTTTTAGCAGCCGCGAGGATAGGAGCCGATACCGTGGGTGCTCTGGAGCTCGATTACGTGTCAGTTAAACTTTTCATCTCCAATCCTATCTGTATTTGTGAGAATTGGTGCTGTCCTGAGTTGAAAGATAGCCTACTTTACGGCTTTATTATCGAGTTAACCCTCTGGGGTCGACGAACGCGCTGGCGCGTTTTGCTGGATTTTTTTCAAATAGCAGCAAAATACATTTAAATACTCCATTATTTATGGTCATACAGACTTAACTAATATTAAAAAATAAACTGTAAAATAACCATGCATAAAATTCTCTCAAAAATACAAACATGTACATACATGTTGTTCACATATTATGGTAGCCCTGTTTGTGCTGAATATTGCTTTTTTTTTTTTTTTTTTAAAGGGCGTGCGCCGTGAATATCCACGGAGGAAAACATAAATTGGCTCCTGAGTGCAGCATAACTCATATTGTTAAATGGATAAAACGAATTACATATTTGTAATGGACGTCAATGTTATCAAAGTCACAGTTCTCATTCATAAATTTGAATTCCAGAAAAAGTGGCTGGTAAAAAAATACAAGTGGCTGGTAAAATTGGGCATCCACCAGCCACTGTGAAAGTAAAAAGTTAATTTCCCACCCTGCTAGTGTTAGACCTAAACTTTTCTCTTTCATGCATTTATTTATTTATTTTTGATACTTTTTTCAATTTAATTGAAAAATTTTAATCAAGCTTCCCTTTTGTTGTGTAAACTCTTAAGCAAAAAAAAAACCCCCAAAAAAACAATTACCCCATTGTAAAAACACAAATACAATGAGTAAGCAAACATGTAGGTAAATGTAATTAAAAAAATGCCCTCCACCCTCAAATTACCCCCCCCCCATAAGAATAACCTAGGGGGGGACCCCCCCCCCATTTTCCAAAATAAATTTAAGGCCCTGATTGATGGCACATCGCACCAACTCATATTGAAAATGAATGGGTTCCCCTTGCTACAAATTCAATTCAATTAAATTGATGTGGGCAATACAGCTAAAATAATTGCTAAATATTTTGACAAAACTCAATATATATTTTTAAACATTTATGTATTTGCTCTAATATCGCTAAATTTAGTTTTTTTTCAATCATAGGAACCATAATTTCGACCACACAGTCATTGTTGCCACATAGGACTTGACACCCTGGTTGAGT
Source organism: Siphateles boraxobius (assembly GCF_051911475.1). Taxonomy (NCBI): domain Eukaryota; kingdom Metazoa; phylum Chordata; class Actinopteri; order Cypriniformes; family Leuciscidae; genus Siphateles; species Siphateles boraxobius. Next base: position 15,689,080 of record NW_027508975.1, read on the forward strand.
AGCACCACCGACGGTACACCAAAACGCCTTTTTTTGTATTTGAATGCTGTTTTACGTTAATATTATGACAGGAGTGAAGCACATAGCTTTGCTTACAAAATAAATAATAGGTTAGCAATTAAATGTTATATTGCAGCCGAATGAGGGAGGTACGTGAGCCCATAAATTTAAGCTTTGTCAGCTTTGTTTTGCGATCTGGTCACCCGATTATCAGCGAATTTAACAAATAACCCATTAGTTATTCCACTGCACATGGAATCTTGTTTCTTTTCCCAAATCTCTACTCGTGTCTCACCCATTGCCCATTAGATGGGATTATAAAAGTTTCTTCCTTTGATTCGCTTTTAATTAGGTCTATTATATTCGCATTCTTTACTGAGGTAAAGAAGAAAAAAATGCTGTAAGACAGATACCTTTTTGCTATCATGTCAAAATCTATTTAACACAGTTTTTGCTTTGTGCTTTTTATTGGACATGTTTAGGCGCGTCAAGTTTATTTGTATAGCGTACTTCACACACGCCGGCGATTTTAGTTGCGCTTTCTCTGCCAGCGCAAAATCAAACATAGCCTAAATGTCTTGACCCTGCGGAAGATAAAATTCACTCTTCAGACCTTTTACAACAAGTGTCAGTTGCTTTGGAACATCAGGAGAAAACGAAAATATTCGAAAAGAGATGGTCTCTTTCTTGCTCGTGTCATTCCTCTCAAAGCGCAGAGCAGTAGACTATATGACTAGGTCTGGGATAAACGATTATTTTTTAAACGATTAGTCTAGCGATTATTTTTTCGTTGCATCGACTAATCTAACGATTCATTTTTCCCAGTCCGATTCGATTTCGATTCTCAATTATCTCCCCATTAATTGACTAATAGCAATGTTGTAATGTTGATTTACATATCTGATTGAAATAAAACATGAATTCATTAACATTGTAATATGTTTATTGCTCTTAAAATTCCAAAATAAAAGGATATACAAGTGCAAAGTAATGCATTCTTAGTCAGAGGTAGCATTCAATAAAACCTTGAAGCCTTGAAAACACATAGGCCTAGCTTACTGAAAAAAAGTGCAATCTGTCATGACTAAAGAGCCACAAAATAGTCTGCCTATTTATGGTTTAATTTTCTTTGACTGACCAAATTTGAAAGTTGAGACTTTATTAAATGTTACCTTCTTGGTCCTGTCTGTCAGCGCATTGTCAGTGTCCTCCATGTATTTTTCACGACATTAATAGCTATAAGCGCAAACTTGCACGTGCTTAGAGCTCGTGTGAATTGCACGTATAAAATGAAGTTAAGGAACAACCTCGATCCATCAGGGTCGCCACATAGGTAGCTGCATTTCACTGCGCTTCAAGAAGCCATTCGCCGGAGATGTGTTAAAAGATAGCGTGCATTCATGATTATTAGGCTGCCAGTATAATAATCATCCTGGCGCCGTGTCTGAGTGAGTAATTTACGCTTTAAAATAAAATACTTTATTTTACTAATTTAAGACTGCTCTTATGAGGACACTCGACAAAACGGACAGTTTGGCATAATTTGTGTGTTATGGTTCGTTCAAGCCCGAAAGAGAACTCGATACTGATGCACATTTTTCTGTGGGTTGTGTGTGTGTGTACTTTAGAGGAACGCGTGCGTGCCACCTTGCACTTCTGATAGTCTGAGGAGCCACTTGTGTTGCTACTACTCTCCGGCGCCGCCATCTTTGTTTTGGGTCTGACGTGTATTTTTTGCGTCGACGTAATCGATGACGTTGATGCGTTGTCCCAGCCCTATATATGACGCATCATTGTGGGGAAATATAAAACAAATGTTTTTTAAATAATATGTAACTTTCTTATATTATTTAGGTTAGGCTACCATTATTTACTTATATTTCCTTAAATATTTTTTTTTTTTTACTATCACAATCATGCTTTTGTTCCGAATACCAGCACCACTGTGATTAACTACTAGGGGTTTAAATTCTTATCAGTTCTTGTTTTTCCTTGGAATCGATCCCATGACCTTGGCGTTGCAAGTGCCAATGCTCTACTGTTTGAGTTACAGGAAAGCTTTAGCAATAAGCAATACTATACTAGGGGTGTAAATCGGACAGTTCGTAATGATATGATATATCGATTCTCAAAGTCAGCGATATGATATTTGCCGATACCTTAAAAAGTTGTGTGATACGATTACGATTCAATTCAAGGCTATATCGATTGATTTATCGATATTTAGATATGTGCCAAGTTTACACAACCAGATCAATTTTTATTAGCCCACAAATGCAACCATAATGTATAACATGAACGTTTAATTAAACTCTTTGAAAATTGCATGCCTTCTCCCAATTGGGACATTTACTACAGAATTTGCAAAAACATTTTTCATTTGCAAAAACAGATAACTCCGTTCTTGTAAATTTCCATAAATCATGTTTTTTTATTATTATTGTACATTCCAAGTAATATCAACCAAACTGCAGCTGGGTTGTTTTAATTAAGTAATAACTCAAAATACAGGTAACTTGCGAAATTAAAGTTAATTGAAAGTATGTTTTTTATATATTAAAAGTTTTTTTTTTTTAGCAAAAGCAGATAACTCCACCAGTTGTTTTCTTTTTTGGCAAAAGCAGACAACTCCACATTTCATGTTTCAGAGTTTAATTAAACCAAGTATATAATAAAAAACACTCTGTTAATCTTTGTAACATTAATCTCCTCAGCTGACATAGACGCCTGACAAACTTTGCTGTTGTGATTACACGCAATACAGGGAGCTTTTCCCTCAACACTGTTATGTGCTGCCTTAACAAGGCTCTGTGAAAAAGTTTCAGCTTTTATTTTCTAGGGGTGCTCCGATCAGGATTTTTGGGGCCGATCACTGATCCCCGATTACGGGAAGCTGTATCACCCGATACCGATCACCGATTACAGGGTCTATTTGAAGCCTTCTATTTATCATGTAGCATTATTTATTAAACTATATTTAACATCAATGTACATTAAGTATTACAATTAAAAGAAGACAACGTATCATGAATTGATACCTGTGTATTTATTTGCAAGCAACATGTCCAGCATATTAACTTAGCAGCCTGTGCTTGGTTATTGGGAACAGCTTAGGGCTTGACAAATACAACTTTCCAGTAGAATATAAAATAAAAAAGATAAAAGACAGAACATATGAGTCTTTAAATTTATCTTTAGACTACTTTAAACTAAAAACTGCAACAAAAAAGGCTATAGCCAAAATAATGTTTTGAGTCAGTCAGCCATCAGTTTTTCTAATACACTTAAAGGACCACAGTTAGTTAAGTGTAGGGCTGAGCGATTTTATCGATTCTGCGATATAAAAAAGTATCGATTTTTAGGCCGCGAGTATCGATACATAAGTCCCATTCAAATCCCCCATGTTAAACCCGTTCGCGTTGCATGAAGTGATTTGGTCAGCCAGCCGCTAGTGGCCAGCTGCGCGCGTCCATCGATATTGACAGCTGTATCCAGCTGATATCCAGCTGATATCCAGCTGTATTCAAACAACAACTTAGCTCTCCTTGTTGGCTAGGCTCCTTGCATGCTGGCTAGAAGCTTTTTTAAAAGCTGGGTCTCCGAAATTGACAGCGCTGTGTTGGACAGATTTGTGCAGCGGTGTTCCGTGACTGAGAAAGTGCGCGAGGTATGAATGAGTGTGTGAGAGAGTGAGAGAGAGAGAGAGAGAGAGAGGTAGTGCTGCGCGAATGTGCTACGGCGCTCTCCGATCAAATACGATTTTAAATAGGCTTAGTAAAAAAAATAATAATAATAAAAAAAAATCGTATTCGGTGGTGGAAAACGCCGGCTTTAGGCGCATGGTGAACGCGATGGAGCCCCGCTATCCTATTCCAACCCGCGAACACCTCATCAAGGTTTGTATTCCCAGTCTGTAAACAGAAAAGAGCACACGCCAAAGCCTGCCTGGCCAGCGCGGAGAGAGTTTCCCTGACGTGCAACGGCTGGACCTCGCGCACAACTGAAGCACATGTCACATGTTCAGTGTCAAGCTAAAAAAGCTGTCAAAGAAAATGCAGTGCAAAGAAACTGTTCAGAACAGGCCACTTGCTGCACTTTTTAACTCTCCATTGTTAATTGCAATACTGCACTTTATTTACTTTTCAAAGGCTTGTAAGCTACAGTTTGCACTGTTGTGTTTCAATAAATAGAACTCATTTTCTCAACACATATTTGATTCATTTTGTCCACTATTTGCAAACTTTACTCTCTGTCCAGTCACAGACATATATTGTGTAATTGATGTTTTCAGTTTTCAGTTCAATTAATTCAATCCAAGTAAATGGAAGACTCACAAGATGTCACCAAAATCACTCTGTCCCCTTTAAATCTTTCAGAAAATGATGTAAGGGTATCGAATCGTATCGTTGGCTGAATATCGTAATATATATCGTATCGTCAGCCGAATATCGGGTATCGTATCGTGAGATTAGTGTATCGCGACAGCCCTAGTTAAGTGCACAGCAAAAAAAGAAAATCAATAAAAATACTTCTTATGCATCAATATTTTTTTTTTTTTTTTTGGAAGGACCTTTGCAAAATTATTTTAAACAGATTAAGAAAGCCACCACTACTGGTCACATCTATGGTTAGATTGATTTGTTTAGATCCAGTGAAGTCGTGTCCAACCACTGTTTCTAAGGATCGATATTGTCCCCCACCAATTTTTGTATTGAGGCATGCACGGATGTACCTAATACAAATAAATAAAACATCAAGTTAACTAGCAGAGCATTCATTTAGTGCGCTATTAAATAAGAAATCTAGCGCTAAAATGTATTGTTGTTTTTTACTCAAGCTGACCGCTCGTTGCCGCGGCGATCAGTTGCATGGATACGGCGTTCTCTGTGGCTCGCGAGCAGTCTTCACTCGGACGCGCGCTTCAATCTATCGCCGTTGTGGAGACTCTCCATTCATTCCGGCGAAATCACAAAATAAAAAGGATTAGAATCCGCAACCTCTGACACGCTTGGCATTTAACCCTTCGGAGTCTTGGGCTATTTTGGCCGTTTTTGAGTACTTTTATTTTTTTTTAATTTTGCAACATAAACAAATGTTTACCATACCAATGTTTGGTATAATTCTTTTCAGTACAACTATATGATCAGACAATTAGTTTTTTACTTTGATGTACTGTATTAACATACTGGACCCAAAATCACACAAAAAACACAAAATCCGAATAGAAAAATTATAGCTTTTCTACTACAAAAAACACAAACATGCTCAATGAAGCATTTTAAAAGGTTTAAAATGTAAACACAAGTTGTAAATGTCAACATATACAGGTACAATTCAGATATAATCAAGCTATATACAAAAAAAATATGATTTACAAAAAAAAGCGGGTGTAGCCATAGGCTTTTTTTTTTTTTTTAGCTCAGCCACTTTTTAAAAAAATGTTGTGCACACAATTTATACAGAGAGCTATATTTAAGGCATTGCATTCCCAGAGTATGAGGGATCACAAATAGTGCAAATACAACATAAAAAAATGTAAAATTGAGATAAAATTAAACTATATGCAGCAAAAAGCAGGTGTGGCAATAGGCGTTTTTTCTTTTCTTTTTTGCTTAGAAACTCTACAAAACACTTCATGTACAATTACACAGATAGCTACATTACAGGGCTTTCATTCCGTGAGTACGAGGGGTTCCTCAATAGTGCAAATATACCATACAAACGGTAAAATGAACACAAAATCAAACTATACATACAAGTATTTAAAACAAATATCAGGTTTTTTTTTTATCTGTGCCACTCCTCAAAACAGTTTATCTAAATCTACTCCTTAACTACCTAAACTACTCCTAAACTACCTAAACTATCTACACTACTCCTAAACTACTCTCAAAATCTACTCAAACTCTTCCAAAAACTAGCAATAATCTCTCTCTCTATATATAACGCATATATGTCTCTCTTTGTCAACTAGTCATCCTCTGCCTTTCAATTTCGCTTCTTTGCTCAGTTGGCTCCTCCTCCATTCCCTAAAATGTGCAGCCTGAAGAGCAGAGTCAGCAGATTCACACATTTTTCTCCGTTTTGTTTTATGACAAAAACCGACGAAGTTATTAGAATAAATGCAACGCCTGTCGCATCACATCTGGCGTTCTTTAATGAACGCGTCAGTATTTTTTTATATAAAGTTTAAATGATCATATCTCCGTTTTTACTTGGTCTATCAACACAAAGGGATGCGTGAAACTCACAGAGTGGTCTGGGGTGTTCACTGATATGCTCACGCAAAAATCGCTGCAAAAGATGCTTTCCAACAGGTTTTATCATAGTTTTTGGAAGAATGTCCGGTTGTGAGACATTGTAAATATAGTCCACAGTTTTACAACGAATGGTAAAACACCTGTTGGAAAGCATCTTTTGCAGCGATTTTTGCGTGAGCATATCAGTGAACACCCCAGACCACTCGGTGAGTTTCACGTCTTCGTAAACTAAAGTTTTATGCGTTTGTATGAATGATTGTTCCAGTGCCCCTATGAAACCATTGAATAGGTGGGGGGGTGCTAACACAAAAACCTAAAATTCTCGGGACAGCAGCATGTGTCCAAATTTTAATCTTAACCGTTCGATTTAATCAGAAACGATCTTAAAACAGGGCTTTACTTGTAAAACGCCGAACTTACCCTTTAACCTTCCAAATGATTTCTAAACAGTTTTACTAAGTTGAAATAGTCGCCTAGTTCCCCTTAAAAAATGGCTTCATAATGGTAAAAATGCCCATATAAGGTATAGATCTATCTATTACTAGCAGTGACACAGGGAAGAGTTCACTTCTGTGAGCATCACTTTTATGAATTGAGTGAATCCAAGCAGGCATGGTTATAAGCCAATGCTGAAATGTTGGCTGACTTATTGAGCTATTATCATGCAAGACTGAAAACTGCCAGAGAAATTAAAGGATCTTAAAGGGAGGTCCTTCGGATGAGACGTTAAACTGAGGTCCTGACTCTCTGTGGTCATTAAAAATCCCAGGATGTCCTTTGAAAAAGAGGAAGGGGTGTAACCCTGACATCCTGGCTAAATTTGCCCCTTGGTCTCTGTCCATCATGGCCTCCTAATCATCCCCATATACTGATTGACTTCATCACTGTCTCCTCTCCACCAATAAGCTGGTGTGTGATGGGCGTTCTGGCGCAATATGGCTGCCGTCGCATCATCCAGGTGGATGCTGCACATTGGTGGTGGTTGAGGAGATTCCTCCTTCCATGTAAAGCGCTTTGTGTACCCATAGCTCAATAAAGCCCATAAAGCGCTATATAAATGCAACAAATTATTATTAGTTCACCCAAAAATGAAAATTATGACAATTTACTCACCCTCAAGTTGTTCCAAAACTGTATGAGCTTCTTTCTGCTGAGCACAAAATAATATATTTTTAAGAATATGGGTAGCAAAACAGTTGATGGACCTCATTGACTTCCAAAGTATTTTTTTTTCATACTATGGAAATCAATGGGATCCATCAACTGTTTGGCTACCCATATTCTTCAAAATATCTTATTTTGTGATTAGCAGATCAAAGAAATTCATAAAGATGTGGAACAACTTGAGTGTGAGTAAATGGCGACGCAAAAGAGAAGTTGTGATAGTTTTTTCTTCCCTATTGTTATTGACACATGTCCGAGTAAAACGTCTTCTCGAACAAGAAAAGAAATTTAGGACAGGACTTGATTTTGTCCATCTGTAACTGATTGGATTGTTGTGGTTTGCTATTACTGTGATCTCATGCCAGTGACAGGTTGTCCCGTCCTCGCGCCGTTGTACACGCCATCAGATAAGATCAACTTCTTGTTTCAAGTGGGAGAGGAAGTTCCACGATTTAAAATAATATTAATAATAATAATGTGCACAGATAAATCATTTATAGAAATACTGCAATATTCCATACAAAACCCTATTTATTTTGCATGGGATATGTGAGAAAAGAGTAAAAATGCGGACATGACTTCGGCGACCACGCCCAGTCCACACACACCAGCAAGCAGCGCACAATGTTTAAACAAGACACCTCTATTTATTCATAGGGCTGATATCCAGTCTGATCACGGTCCATCCGGGGATTTATGCGTGCGAACTGCTCCCGCCCATCGCGCGCGTGTCCAACCGAGTGCGTTCCGCTCTTTACCTGACATTACGTTACCTTTTTAGTATCCGCTTTGTCTCAATACGAAACCAATGCTAAACTAGGGTTTTGTTTGCCACATTTTATCATCCAATGGTCTTTTAGACTATGAGGATAATTAAATTGTGCAGACAAAGAGAAAAACACCTATCATTTCCATAAGCAAATACACACGGACGATACCTTCAACTGACAGGAACTCCACAGTAGTAAAGCAGTGAGGTAAACGCCCTACTTTTTGCTCAATGTGCCCGACAAGATCTAGCTTGCCAGATGTCCTCTAGGACTGCGCTTGAATGCGATAAATAACAATTTTACACTTATATTCTGAGTCCATGACATAATGAATGATAACAGATGAAGTGAGATTTCGGTGCGGAGGAGGAAAACTCCGTTGTCTGGAAATCTGAAACGGCTTGAAGCACTAAGAGGGATATGCGGAAAAGATATCTAAAACAGCGGTTATTAAGTGACACAAAAGCCATGGCTGCGTTAAAACAAGTAATTCACAGCGAACTTTGAATTCTGGTATGATCCGTACTGAACCACGAGTTGTTTCTCAAGCACAAGCTTTGAAGCATCCCTGTGGCAAGTAGCTATATCAAAACATTTGCTTCGCTTCGAATGATATAAATTGCTCGGTTAAAATGAGCAGACTTGGAACAAAGAAATACAGTTCTTATTTATACAACGATACACTGAAGAATTGAATGAAACGAAAGTAAGCCAACCTGTGAATGAGAGTCTGTCTCCGGCTGTACAGTTCTGCTGCCACTCACTGAATGACTGTGGCGCGCAGCAGAGCGTTCCCGTGCGATCCACGGGGTTTCCGTCCCACTCACGCGCTGCTGGAGCAGGGACTGGGCAGGGGCCATGACGTCAACCGCTGCCAAGGCAACCGGATTTTTGATTGGCGTGCGCTGCTGTGGCTGAAAGGAGAACCGGGAGCGCGTTTGATTCATTCTGAGATTAATCTAAATGGGGAGATTGATTTTAAATTAATCCTACAAATTAAAGCCTGATATATAAAATAGTATTTTTGAAATTAAATAGTTCATAAAAGAAAATCAAAAACAACATGTTTAATACATCATATTTGATACATCAGTCTTTTGAGTAGGCTATTTAAATTGTTTGGCTTTTATGGCCCATATAGTATGATATAATGAGAATAAAAATAATATGAAGCTCATATTGAGAAGGAAAAAAACAGAGGCCCAGCAAAAATATGCATATAAAATGAAAATCTGAAAACTAATGTAATAAATGTTTTAAAACATAAAACTGTACACTAAACGCATATAAATATCAGTTGTCTATCTCCCCAATAATACGTCCTAGTAAAATTATATTTAAATTAGTTTTATGATCAAACATTTGTAGTTTTTTATTGTAGGGGGCAAAACATAAGATTTAAAGCAATACAATTGATGATTGAGAGATGAACGAATAAATGTTCATCAAAAGCCTGATGTATCATAGGCTATATTTTATCATTTTAACAATATTTTTCTTTAAAAATGTATGGAAAATCATGCAAAAGTAAACCTAAATTACTTCAGTCCAGCAAATGTTCATGTTGAAATATTACTTACAATAGAAATTGTTTAGTTCATAAAAATTTATAAAAATATGTGACATGTGAGGAGACATGTGCATCACAACATGATAAAAAATGTGATAAAAATGCTAAATTATGAAACAGTATATTTTGTACAAGTTTTTGAGCAAAGTTTTGATCATGATGATAATTTAGAGGCCTTCATGTATCAAATAAGATGTAGGGTTTATAGGGTGATTATGTAATTTATGTACATATATATATAAAATAAAAAAATATTTATATTTTTGATTATATTATGATATACACATTCAACTGAACCAAAAAAAGTTAAAGTTTATTTATTTCAGTTAACTTTTTTTTTATAATAACCATGATTATCTTATGTTTATTTGTATAATAAATGACTTCTGTCCACTGTAGTGGAAGTCATGCATCAAAATATTAATGAAACTGGTGTATTACTGTTTAGATTTATCTGACTTACATGGCATGTATTGCTTTATTGTCTTGCGTATACAACTTCTGTTTCGCTGTAATTGGGTTAGTCATAAAGCAGCACAATAGTTGACCCAGAGGACATTGATGTGTCAGACATCATGCTTGCTAGACACTGTCTGGTATAAAAACCATTAAGCACAGAGTCTGACAGAGGAAGGAAATGGTCTGAACACACTGTCAGAGCAGCTCGCCCTCTAAACTGGAGCAGAGGAACGAGATATTAATAAAAGCAGAATCTCAATTATCTTCCATCGAGGTCCATAAAGAGAACATGTTCTAATTTTTAACAGGGTCACATTTTCTCATTGGAAAGTCGTGTTAAGATATTACAACCCAATTTATGACTGTAGCCATGCCAGAATTGTAAGATCTAAATCCCGTTGGCATGGTTTTCAATGTAAAATCAGTGGTGTGATAGTTATATTGTGACTATCTACATATGATTACTGTTGCTCAAAAATAAGCTACACTTTCTCAAATGTAAGATTTTGACTCATAAGGGATTTTTACCCCACCCACAGCCACACCTACCACAACATGTTCAGCGGTGATAATCCATCGTTGTCACTGGTGAGTCACTGATGACACAGACTAGAGATTTATCTGAGGTCATTTACACAAATCAGCTCAATACAGGTACAATTGGTTATAATACACATTTGTGCACTGCCAACAAAAAAACCAAGAAATTAGTCTCCCACTTTCCATGATTATACACTAGAGGCACAAATCCCAAAATGTTTGTGTGACATAGCTATATAATGCTTAATAAACTATTTAACATCAATTTACCTACCATGAGAAGTAGTTTGATTTAAAGAACAAAAAAAATCCATCTTTAAAATGGTGATTATGGCGTGTCATACCTCATACCTAAAAGGTCTTGACCTTTCACAAAAAATCTGTCCAATTGATATTCAATTCAGTGTTGTATAAAACTATTTTCAATCTTAACTACTGTAATTCATCATGTTAACAATTTCAGGCCTTACACTCGCATGAAAATGTAGGGCGGGACTTGATTTTGTCCATGGTGAATTGATTGGATGGCTGTGGTTTGCTATTGTGTGTGACAGTTCGACCCGCCCTTGCGCCAGTGAAGACACCATCAGAAAAGTGATGTCATTGCAAGTGAGGGGGAAGTAATTTTGAATAAATATCACAAGAAGGGAAAATCAATAATAAAATATTCCATAAAAAAAAAAAATCATATATATACCAATCATTTCCGGTGAGGGTCCTGCTGTATTTCACCTTGTCCTTGTAACTAGCCTTCCCATCAGAATGATTTATTGGAGGGTGTGCCCTGTACGAGAGGAGCAGCCCAACTCGTCTCAACCTGCAGGGCAACTTCCTGTTCTTCCACATAATCATCGACTACCTGCATTCTCCTGAGTGAGAGTGGGATAAATAGGGATTTACAATGGGAAAAGTATTATTGTTCCCTGAATGTGATAAAAGCGCCCTGCACTTAAATCCAATCATTACCCTGAGTTCTCTTGCGGAAGCAATTATGACAAACTGATTACCAAAATTATTTTTACAAAAAAATATTTGTATTTATTTAGTTATTTTATTTGCAAATGCATTACTTAATCAAGCAGATGCATTTAAAGGGTTAGTTCACCCTAAAATGAAAATGCTGTCCTTTGTTCACCTTCAGAACACAAATGAAGACATTTTTGATGAAATCCGAGAGCTTTCTGGCCCCCAATAGACTGCAAAGTTATTACCACTTGCAAGGACCAGAATAGTCCATGTGACTACAGTGGTTTACACAACGTGAACAGCTTAGGGGACTGACATGGAAGAGAAGAAATTGTTCAATAAAGTTGTTGTTGTTTTTTGGTTTGTTTTTCGCACAAAAAGTTTTCTTGGCCTTTTCTTTACATTAAGGTTGAACCACTGTAGTCACATGAACTATTTTAACGATGTCTTTACTACCTTTCTGGGCCTTGACTGGTAATAAAGTGGTAATAACTTTGTAGTCTATAGGGTTCAGAAATCTCCCGGATTTCATCAAAAATTATCTTCATTTGTGTTCCGAAGATCAACGAAGGTCTTTTGAACGACATGAGGGTGAGTAATTAATGACAAAAATTTAATTTTTGGGTGAACTAACCCTTTCAGTTTCACCTGACGAAAACAGTTTTTAATAGTTTTAATTGTATAAATGCATGTATGGGTCAAAAAAACTTTAGTCTGATTCTGTTGTGATTAATAACCTGTCGTGTTGTTGCCAAGGTGATGATGCATAATAACTGCCCTAGAAACACTTTTCATTGTTGCCACTATAAAAAAATGTTTCCCCATTCGTACACTAATTTAGATCAAGGTTTTTGGACTTACAAGAAACCAGCAACACCATGGTCAACAATGACTTCAGCAGCTGTGTTGAAGACATAACTCACAACTTCTTAAACAAAGTTAAACTTTATTAAAGAGATATATTACATTGGTGTGGTAACCAGGTGGCTTGAGCAGGAATATCAAACATTGAGGCGATATTGTTTGAGATAATTCCAAAGAGAAATAGGAAATTCTGCAGCAACATTAAATTAAAAATACAGTTACCTCGGGCACATCCAGTGATTTTACAGGAACGCATTAGATTCCAGTTTTCAGTGTACAGAACCGTATTTGTTTTGGACTACAAGAGTTTCAGTGGAGAGCAAAGTTAGTAAATGAGAAAATGAAGGTAAAAATCAAAAAATGTTTTTTGCCCAGACTAAACGTCAAGTAGTGAAAAACTGCTCCCATATCCATTTGCACTCGGATATGAGTGATATATATCCATATATCAATGTAAGATATATCCAACATATGTCTGTGACTACCACATTTATAATCAATGGATGAAACTGACTTAATCACTGGTAGTGTTCTGCTAACTTCTCTCAATCCGCTAAATCAAGCAAGTAAGATGAGAAAAGAAAGCATGTGAGCGCAGGCTGAGGTAATGCACCGATCTGATCGTAGCAAAGGCAAGTGCTCTGAAACAGTGTCGAGAAGCTAAACATCATCAGTCTTTGATCCACGGGACTCATGTCTGCGGTGAAAGGGAGGATGCATGTATAAACTCAGGTAAGAGCACTGATCATGTCCTGCTGAACAAAATTTGAGATCAGGACTCTTAATTTGAGGTTTTATACAATCAGCCTCCGGTCTCTGGGCCGTTCATGCCTCAACGCCCTCCAGCTCTGGGGGAAGGGGGCTCTTGGGGTGCTTGCTCTCAAAATGTTGCTTGAAGGTCTTGGGATCTGGCATTTGTGACTGCAAAACAAAGAGGTTTCATGGTTTAGTTCATCACATTATGTCTCAAGGAATTTACTGGCTTTATTCTGGTATGAAAAGAACACTTTTCACAACTTCATTATCCAATCAATTCCTGAAAGATAAGGGTGAGCGGTTTGACCAAAAATCACATTATTAAATGTATTAGGGCTGCATGATTAATTGTATTTTAATTAATTAACCGTATGTAATATTGACAAGCCATTTTTTTATTTTTTATTCTTTCATTTGACTTTTGCATTGGTAATGTTTTCATTCTTGAGGTTGCCAAATGTTAAAGGACAAGTTCGGCGTTTTACAAGTAAAGCCCTGTTTTAAGATCGTTTCTGATGAAATAGAACGGTTAAGATTGAAATTTGGACAAATGCTGCTGTCCCGAGAATTTTAGGTTTCTGTGTTAGCACCCCCCCCACCTCCACAATGGTTGCATAGGTTCACTGGGACAATCATTCATAAAACGCATCAAACTTTAGTTTACAAAGACGTGAAACTCACCGAGTAGTCTGGGGTGTTCACTGATATGCTCACACAAAAATCGCTGCAAAAGATGCTTTCCAACAGGTGTTTTACCACTCGTTGTAAAACTGTGGACCTATTTTTCCACACGACTCACAACCGAACATTCTTTCGTTGAGAGCTTGAATAATAGACACTCCAGCCCAGTTGGTGGTGATAATGCACCTTTGCCAATTGCAAGCAAACCACTTGTAGCGTAGCCTACGGTACCACGACTGCATAAGACTACTGAAAGAATACAAACAAACCCATATCCGTTTCCGGTGGCGGAGTAATACCGTACCTCACAGAACATCCAATACAAGTCAATGGAGTTGTACAAAAACTACGATAAAACCTGTTGGAAAGCATCTTTTGCAGCGATTTTTGTGTGAGCATATCAGTGAGCACCCCAGACCAATCGGTGAGTTTCACGTCTTTGTAAACTAAAGTTTAATGCATTTTAGGAAGGATTGTTCCAGTGAACCTATGCAACCATTGTGGAGGGGGGGTTGGAATTGGGGGGTATGGGGTGCTAACACAGAAACCGAAAATTCTCGGGACAACAGCATTTGTCCAAATTTCAATCTTAATCTAAAAATAGAATCCGTTCTATTTCATCAGAAACGATCTTAAAACAGGGCTCTAAGTGTAAAATACCGAACTTGTCCTTTAAGAGTTTAAATCCCACAATCAGAGCCTTTACTTTATTTATTCCATTTTAATTTATTTACCGTTTTATTCATGACAAATTGTTTCCAAGCAACTTCATATTAATAAAACCAGAGGTGGAAAGAGTAATAAAATATTCTACTCAAGTAAAAGTACTACTACTTCAATGAAATTTTACTTAAGTACAAGTAAAAGTACCGGTCTAAAAATCTACTCAAGTAAAAGTAAAAAGTAGCTCATTTAAAATTGACTCAGAGTAAAAGTTACTGAGTTACTTTTTTAACAGCGGGGGTGGGGTGGGGGACCCTCCCGTGTTGTAATGGTATAAGATTTTCACAGTATGGTAACGTCTCAGAAAATATCACGGTTTACAGTATTAATCAATTGTTAAATAAATAAACTGTATTATTAAATTATGGGTATTATTATTATTATCATCAGTTAAAATGACAGTTAAATTAATGAAAACAGGATTTTTTTTTGGTTGAACAAATGCTTTTATTATAACAAACTTGAAATAATTTGTTTGTTTATTAAAATTTCAATAAAACATGTCTAATCAATTAAATTTGATAATTAATAATGAATTAGATTAACAACTTATTTTTAACATTAATAATTTATTAAAATGTTTAAGAATAATATTGTCCTATAAAATGTATTTTATTCAGAAAATTAATGTTTCTTTTTATTAGGGGTGTAACGACATTCGAACCAAACCGAAGAACCGCGATACAGAACCCACGATTCGAATGGCGATACTCTCATGGCGTACCGAACACGCCCCGCCCTGCAAGCTACCCCGGCCCCGCCCAGCCCGGCTCATTGATTGGACCTGGAATCAGTGTTGCCAAGTCCGCTTATTATAAGCGACTTTGGGCTTGTTTTTCTGTAAAGTCGCTTACAAATATTGGTAGTCGCGGGTCGCGTTTTTTTTTGGGCTTGTTTGTAAAGTGTAGTTGCTTATTTGGGCTTGTTCTCAGCTCGTTGTCAAGCAGATATTTTCTATATGTTATTTAAACGTAGGAGTTTGTCTTGCCTGTTCCCTCTGTCTC
Source organism: Siphateles boraxobius (assembly GCF_051911475.1). Taxonomy (NCBI): domain Eukaryota; kingdom Metazoa; phylum Chordata; class Actinopteri; order Cypriniformes; family Leuciscidae; genus Siphateles; species Siphateles boraxobius. The sequence goes on from NW_027508975.1 coordinate 15,704,837, forward strand.
TCCCCTTTCCCTATACACAGAGTTTTTTCCCCACCCACATCCTGCTTCTAATTGGCTCTGACCCAGATGGCAATGAGTACTAGCCAATCAGAGGCAGAGCAGGGCAATCGGTTTTTTTTCTGGTTAGGAAAACGTCAGTGAGTGACGTTTAAATGAAAATACGTGCGAGTCGCGACTGTCGCGACTGATGGTGACTGGACTGTAGGAGAGTTTTTATATATAAATTATATTTTAGATATTATAGATATAGATATTATAGTTTAATATTGTTTAACCCTTTAACTGTCACTCCCCCTTTTTTCGCATAGACATGAAAATCACTGTTCAAACTTAAATGGTTGTAATTCAAGAATGCTTTCGAATATAGACCTATGGTTGGTCTTGTTTTAAAGAAGACATTTGCCAGATTAATGTTGAAATGAAGTATTATGAAGTTATGAAAGTGAAACAGAAAAAAAGTTATACAAGTTTGAGTTTATGAAAATGAACAATGTAAAAATATAATTATTTATATTTTATATAAAATATATATATTACAAAATATATTTTACTCTAAAACTGCCAGAAAATGTAAGCCAAAAATCTGAAGAAGTTGTGTTTCAAATTTTAGGTTGATATCTCAAAAAATGAGCTTTCAGTAAGATTTTATTTGGCCGCAGTACCAACATTTTTCACTAGATGGACAGCCAAGCTTCATTACAGAAGAAAAATAAACTACCGTGTGCACAGTTTTACAAAACTAGGCACAGTTTACCAATCTGTCCACATGGATGTAAATTGACAATCTGTACCCACAGTTTAAAACTATCTGTCACCACGGATTGTAACAGTAGCGGTAGCGCGGAGTAAACGCGAGTAAACGCGATCATCTCTTCCTCAGTTACAGAATAAACATGAATGGACACCTGAAGATATGTTGAAAAATACAGTATACTTACTGAAAGGCATCATAACTCGTGTAATCGCTCAATCAGTGTTTCATCAGCGCAAAGACGTCAATAAAACTGCATAGCTTGTCACTAGCATTATATTTACCTCAGCAGGCTAGTGATTCAGTGTCCACAACTTGTTGGTTCCTAGAGAAATGAACTCTTGCACTAAATAAATGCACAATATTATCCTATATATTATATTTTACTTAACCTGTTAATTATATCTTGATTATTTAAAGTACGTTTAAAATATCTTTAATGAAAATGACAGCAACTGTGTAAATTATTATATTTCAATAACAAATTAGAGTAAAGTTAATGCAAAAACTGACAAAGACACAATTTTTTCATTAAACCACTGTTTAATTTTTTTTTTTAGCTTTCTAAACCGAACCGAACCGAGACATCAAAACCGTGGGAAAACCGAACCGTCAGTTTTGTGTATCGTTACACCCCTACTTTTTATGATTTAATCCAAATATATTATCAAAAACGGTGGTAGGCTAATCAAATGTAAATTTAAACTTGTGTCCTTTTATTTTTTGGGGAAGCGCTGCAAAAAAAAGATTTACTAAATTAAACCATGGACAAAAAAAATATTCCTATAAATAATGTTCAAATAAAATGTATTATTATTGTTATTATTATTATTATTTTGAGAAGTAGGCTACGTTCTACTGTATGCCTACAATAGTAATATATTTCTGTCATAATTTCTCCTAGTAAAACCGAACTTTTATTTTGACGGTTTGTGAAGACCTGTTAAAAGTGTATTTGACAATGGATTTTCTCAAATAAAATTATGAAAATGCTCATTAGGCGTTCTCTCAGAGCAGCTCTGGAAATGTTCATGTATTCATATCCTCAAATTGTTTGTGAGACGCTGAAAACACCATGAATGTCACGAGTACTTGAGTATGTAGTAGACAAACGCAGCTCAGCAGAACAAATAGGGTTAACTTATATATTTACTTGCAGTATTTTTGTGCTTAGCTTAATTATCCACAGACCATGTCGCGATTGGGTTTATTGCACAGTTCTACTTTCCATGTATTCATCCATCCATTATTTTGTATGTTTTGTGACATCTGCATTAAGTGAATTCCATTTTCATGACTGGATTCCGGGATTCCCTTTGCATCACGTAAATCGGGACATACCTTTATCTGCAGGAGGGATGGTGTCCTATATCCTCTTTTTGCAGCCACTTTGCGTCCACATTTTTTGCAAATTGGATATCTATCCTCGAGGACAACCACGCTTTTTTTCTACTTTTCATACTGGCCATAATTCGCTTGGCGCTTAGCTTTCAGCTTCAGCTGGGCGTCACCTTTTTTGCGCGTTTGTTCTCCCGCCCTTCAATCAATTCAGTAGTTTCCGGAGTGTGTGATTTCCCCCCCCTTGTATTATTATTTTTTACTCAGTAACGGATATGATTTCAAATGTAGCGAAGTACAATACTTCAAAGAAAACGTACTTAAGTAAAAGTAAAAGTACAGATTTTAAAAACTACTTTAAAAAGTAGAAGTACACAAAAAACTACTCAATTACGTAACGCGAGTAAATGTAATTCGTTACTTTCCACCTCTGAATAAAACAGGGAAATAACAGTGTTAATGTTGTAAAATGAATCAATTATGAAACAAGTTAAATTCTCAATTCAGCTCTACAGAAGACAATAGTGTTTATCAATAAACCTAAGTAAATATTTAGCTCATTTAGTTTTGAACATTTAGTTTTGTTCTCATCCAAAAGTAGCTTTGTTTCCAGCCACCTATTTTTATGCAAATTTTGGAATATCGCTTTTAAAAAAAAACATGCTGAATGGAAATGCCAAGATGCTCATTAAAAAAGTATGCGCTCAATTAAGGCCGATACATTTTTATTCCATAAGATATGCATATAAACTAAGATGAAAACACATCTACCGAATAAATCCCTCAATGCACAACAAAGAACTCACGTGACTTTGCCTCAACAGTGGATATGATTGGATTACTAGGCTAACCAGCACACCAATTTTATTGCACAGGATCTCAAAGTTGGTTAGATTTTTCTGAAATGCCTAAGCCAAAGTCTGTCATCAGAATGATTTAATATAATAACCTCCAAGAAGTGTCACATATGATTGCATTCCTAAACACCATCCAAACGCGAGATAACATGACAGCTTTTAATTTAGTTTAGTCTGCATGTTCTGAAATGCAAGTCATCTATGATGTAATAAAAAAGAGCCACAGTGTTCTCTTGAACACATGGGATAGAAGCGCTGCTTTATTCGCAAATGTTTTATGTTGTAGGAAAAAAGAGCCACAATGGCTTCCCCACTTGCAGCAACTTCCATATTTATTACAGATATTTTGCGCCAATTTGACATGAAGTGGTGATTTTGTTCTCTTGAACACATGAGATGGAAAAGCTGCTTTTTTCGCAAATGTTTTATGTGATATTTTGAGCACAAGTTAAATTGTCAACTTTCTATGGAGACAACTCCATTAAGTGACAGTAGTGAAGAAAACAAATCTTCCCAACTTTGCAACCTTGTACATGTGTGCAAGTGATGGTGATCTGAAACCACCGACAAACATACATGTTGAACTTAATTGATTTCCATTGCCAAATTCTGCTGTTACTTCACGTGGATGCTTGTGCTACAATACAATGTCGTGGAATATAAAAATGTTAACATCATTTGGAATTGATTTTAGGAATTTCACTGTTTTGAATAGGGCTGCAACAACGAGTCGATAAAATCAATCGATTATTACGCCAGTCAATAATTCGCAGAGATGTTTGAGTATAAATAAAAAAAAGTTGAGTTGAACGCGGAGCGGAGCAGATCTATGAGGCACCGGACTGGACAAAGGTGAAGCGAACTCCGCGAGTTCACACGAGAGAGACCGAATGTGTCTGTGCGCGAGCAACAGTGCGCAAGAGAGACCGAGTGTGTCTGTGTGCGAGCAACAGTGCGCAAGAGAGACCGAGTGTGTTTGCGCGCGAGCAACAGTGTGCAAGAGAGACCGAGTGTGTCTGCGCGCGAGCAACAGTGTGCAAGAGAGACTGAAGCCCCGTTCACACCGCCAGCGACTTTGTCGCTGTATGTCGCTAGGCTCTGTACTGTGATGTCGCTTATGGGCGTTCGTAGTGCTGTCGCTCTAATGTTATTGGTAGACTGCACGTCTGGCCATATCTATACAAAATACCATCACAAGTGATATATACAACTATACAATTTTAATTTGACTAGGAATTAGGCTAAAAAGAAACAGTATATGCTGTTGGGAGAGTGTTTTTATATTACCATAGCAGTGTTCAGTGGATTAAATAATTTACTAGATTAACGATCGATCAATCAACAAATTAAACTCACTCATACTGTCATAAATTACTAAAACGTCATTCGTATTTGACAAATAATCAATTTTCTTGTCCCTAATAGTCAAAACAATGCAGGGGAAACTGTAAAATGAACTGCAGCAGTACTAAACTTGCATCCTAAAATTAGACAACTCGAACTATAAATGTATGAATTAAACTCACTGAGATGTCGACAGTTTCTTTTCCATGCATCATTTTATTATATCCATATATGTGGTTACAGTTAAATCATATTAAACAGTGTAATCATCCTCGAACCCTTCTGTCTTGCCTGCACTCGAGACGGTGACGTGAGCTCCACTGAAAAGGCTTCTTTCCTATTGGTTGTCGCTCGCGAAAATCGCTTCTCATTTGCATAAAGTTGAAATTTCTCAACTTTTGTCGGTTGTCTTTTGTCGCTTGACACGCCCACATTCTGTCGCCAACGGTCAATGTCGCTCGTGTCGCCGGATGTCGCCAGCGCTCCATTGAAATGAATTGGATCATGTCGCTTTGTCGCTGCGTGTCGCTGGCGGTGTGAACGGGGCTTGAGTGTGTCTACGCGTGAGCAACAGTGCACAAGAGAGACTGAGTGTGTCTGCGCGCGAGAGAGACTGAGTGTGTCTAAGCATTAGTAAATTGGTACATACTACATATAATTACTATAGAGTTTATAGTACTATAGTGGTGAACCACCATGGGAATAGAGGTCTGCGTGGGACTGTTTTTTTAAGTACCGCTCCCGCCAGCTCCTGCTGGGGTTATATTCCGCGCCCACCCATTCCCGATATACTCTTTGTTCACCCGCTGTCTGCTTATAATAGTTTTCTTCCCGACCCGACCGCTAAATTTAGATCTCGTTTCCAGAATTTCACATTTACATTTCCACAGAGAACATAAAAATGTAGTCTGCACTATTTATTATTGTATTCGCCCTGTCAAGATACAAAATTTAACATTTTGCTGCCAACACAGTAGGGGAAAAAATGTCGCAGAGTAAAAATAAATAAAAATGTACAAAAATTGAAGCCTATTTGTTATTTTTATTCGTATTGTCAAAATACAAAATTCATAACATTTTGCTGTCAACACAGAAAAAGTGTCAGAGAAAGAAAAAAAATACGACATGTCATTCACTACAATCAAATTATGTAGGCCTTCCATCGCGAAATGAAATCACTTTTTACCCTAACAATTTAACATCCCTGAGAAGAATGTGCCGACGTCGATGTCACCGTCTCTCCTACAAAAGAAAATAAATAAATATAAATTCAACAATAACTAATAATAAATTAACATCTCAAAATTGTAGGCAATATATGAAATGAACGAAAACCGTTTACTTACTTGGCAAAATCAGCTTTTTCCAAACTATTTAAAATATCCATGCAAAAAAAGAATGTCACTGACTGATGACGGTTTTAATACCCAACGTCTTTCCTCCAAAATCCGACCGCAAAGGCTGAATGCTCTCTCAGAAGGTGCACTCGTGGCCGGGATGCGGAGGATATATCTTGCAAGGTTGCTCAGAGCAGGAAACTGGGACTGATGTGATGCTGTTCTGAAAGGACGTCGGGAACGTGATATTGAATGACCGACCGCTCCTGTTCAAATTACACCAGAGTTACCGACCGCTACCGTGTTTTAGTCGGAAATTTAATCCCGCGGCGCAAAATATCTGGTCGCGAACTCGGAAAAATATTGTATGGTAGTCAATGGCGAGAGACAACAAATTTTGGATCCCGTTTGAATTGTGCCCTGAATTGCACATATGATGTTTGTCAATTGACCCTTCGCTAAGCCCCACCCTCCTTAGTTACTGTTGCTACGCCTGTCAAGCTTTCACGTCTAGCACGTCTATTACAGTGTGTATGCACTGGTGTCAGACATTCCCGATGAGATAATTAGTAATTTTTGGCGAACATGTGAAATATCTGAGAGAGCAAGACAAAAGGGACTGCAGTATGCATTCGAGGGATATATCCACGACATAATATGCAACCGATTAGAGAATAATTTCATAAAAATTGAAGCTAAAGACTATAGTCGCAGCAGCAGCCGCCTCATACGCTGACCATTCAAATGGGAAACACACAAATTAAGGAGCAGATATGTTCGTGCACAGCAGGGTAAGTGAAATGTGAAACTAATCTAATACTTATAAATCAAACAGTTTATTCATAACTCTTGTGGAATAACATCGGGAGAGCCGCGATCGGATTGGGTTAAAGTTACTCAGTCAGGGGTAGTAACGTTAGGCCGTCGATTAACAAAATGCTGAAATATATTTTAAAGTATGTCAGTGAGCCTCCATCTTGTCTTTAAACATCTTATTTTACGTTAAATCATATGCATTATGAACAAAGAACCGTAATTATTTCCAACTTCCAAGGAATAGGTCTTTTTGTTAATCCTGTCGACATGTAGATGTGAATGGGGTCTCCCACACTGCTGATCCACGCACATCATTTCTCCCCTTGGCTTTTAGATTTTCAGGAAGGAAAAAAATTCCACTCCCCCGTCCAAACTTTTAAGATACCGGGTAAAAGATTTGCCCAATCCATACGCACAAAGCTTTGGCATGTTTCCCTCGCTCGAAAGCTTGCCAGACCTCCCGCGCCTAGTTACGGTTGCTAAGACACGATTGGCCAGTGGCGGTTTTCGGGCGTGGCTTAGCGAAGGGTCAATTTAAAGATGCATTTTAAAGTCAAGAAAGTCGCAGTTTGATGTAAAACTGTTGAGGTATAAGACTGTGAAAATAGGTACAAACCCAAAAGGCGCGCATGTGGCGTCATACCTTTTCTATCAATGAATGAAGCTAACTTTACTGAAGCTAACGTCTGTCATTATTTTTTATAGTCTAACGTTATAGTCGTAACGTTACGCCGTCATGCCTGTGTGTTTTGTACCAGACTGCACACATACGAGCTTTGTGACGTACATATTGCGAGACGAGAGATGTAGTTCATTGAGCGATTTTCACATAAAACTAAATGTTACTCTTCTGTTTTATGACAAACTGTGACTTTCTTGACTTTCATAATTATCTTTTAAATTGACAAACATCATATGTGTAATTCAGGGCACAGTTCAGACAGAATAAAAAGATAAGTTGTCACTCGCCATTGACTAACATTTTTTTTTTCTGAAATAAAATCCCATGAGCCGGAAGCGGAGGGGAGGGACTTAGACTTTCCATGCCGCTATATAAGAGGGATGGAAGTTTGAAAAATGGACAACAATATAAATAAAAACAACAATTAAATTCTTACCACTGAATTAGCAGACTGTGATTTGAATCAGATAGACAGAAGATGAAAACACGTACTTGTGTGTCCCAAGTACCACTACAAGGGGAATATTTTTTCCACAATTTGCAGCTCTGAAATTTTCAATCGTTACTCTAAATGACTCAGAGAAACTTCACTATATGCTCAGAAAGGATGAGCTGCAAAATACCTTACACACCATAGGAGGTGTTCAATCCATTGTATTTGTTTTTTTTAAATATTATTTTATATTGTATTATATTTTATATACATTGTATTTATAATTAATACTAGGATAGACTAGATATTATCTTCTGTTATAATTATTATTGTTGCTATTATTATTACCTATTATCCATGCGCGAGACTTGTCTTTTGTGTGCATTTGCTTGTCAAATAATGTCAAACATTTTGTTAAAGATTCTAACATATTTGACAAAAAACAAGTTTGTGCATCTGTGAGTGTGAGAGTTTGTGAGTGTGTGCGAGTGTAGTGGAGAGAACAAGTTCTGACGTTCAAACAAATCCTATTAAGTTTTCTGATTTGTATTTTTCTGTATTTTTTATAAAGTATTTATTGTTCTTACAGCTCAGATCCCTTTAAACAAAAATATACATCTTTTTGTGCACTTTATTTTTAAAAAGCCTATATATTTGGCAGGTGTAAAGCATACATGTTTATGTTTTTGTGTTAGTCCATTTTTTTGCACTGTGAATCTGCACTGTCAGTTCTGTTTTTGAATAAAGGTTTGGAAATGAATGTGTTTTTTATCCGATTAATCGAAAAAAGTATTCGACAGATTAATTGATTATTAAAATAATCGTTAGTTGCAGCCCTAGTTTTCACTTTTGAGAGAAGCTTCTTAAGGTTTCACCAGTTTTCACAATGTTGAGAGCGTGTTGATGTATATGGTAAATATAATAAATGAGGAAACTAGATGTAAATAAAATAAACCCTGCACATAAGTTGATGTTCTCTTGAATTGAGCTTATGTAAAAGTGCAAGAATTCTGATTAAATGTTTAACAAAACCCTCAAATGAGAACAAATATGACTAATAATCAAAATTGTGTTTTTTTTGAGCAAAATAATTGTATTTATCAGTTGTTTGACCATTAACGTGCACCCCTAAACTGTATATAAACAGTTATTTTGGTTATTCACGATGGTCACTCTGAACATGGTTGCTAACGCCATTTCATTTTGACTTTAAGCAGTTTTATGCCCATGTGTGATTCTCAGTTACTGGTAATTAGTAGGTGTACTGACAAGTCTGATTTGATACCTACAGTGAATAACTTTCACAGTCAGACACAAGTTCCAACTTGATAACAAAATTTCCCAGCACATTCATCCTCTGAGTCTGTATACACCCATATTTAAAATCAGCTTTATATAGACAACATATCTTTATGAAGGGCAAACATGGGTTCATTCCTTTAGCTATGTTCAGTTAAAGTCTAAAGTGCATGAAATTTGATTCAAAAAGCTTTAAAACAATAGAATTTATACAAGCTGGGATTGAAACTTGGTTGAAAAGAACCTCCAAAGATGAACCGTGGGGTAAAAATAACCGGCTTTAATTGCCACTGACCCTGCAGACGCCACATGTGAACACCAGTGCCGCTTTCGCCGCAGTCTTCTGGTCGTGGCCTTTGGATTTCTTGATCTCAGCCTGCTTCTTGGCGTTTTTCTGCTGAGATTGTATTTTCTGGTGTCCACGCGCCATGCTGTTGGATTGTTGACAAAATTACATCAACAACATACAGAGATTGAAGCGGTTTCACAGACAAAGTCCAAAGATTCACATAAGCAGCTGTAGAATATGCAAGAAACAATTGCAAAACATTACATTATCTGAGGGTTTGTGTGGTAGTTTTCTATCAACAAATCAAATTCCACAATTTATTGTGCTAATAAAAATGCTGTCTGATAAAACTCCTCCAAGACTGTCTCCTTATAGAGGGCATATGATATCAGAGATTTTACTAAGTTAGTGTACACCATGTTCTGCCTTTGGCTCAGTTTAAACCAATAACAATGTCAGGAGGCAGCTAATGTTGTTGTTTGAAACAAAAATCACACAGTGAACAAGGTTACAGGAGAATGAGGAGATATTACCTATTAAAGGAGAATATTATCTATAATTAACAACTATTACAGCATTGTTGCATTCAGCATTTTTTAAATCACAAATAATCTGTCAATACACAACAATGGGGAGTTTTACTGTTTAATGTTAGCATTTTATGATCTAACGTTAGCTGTCAATGCAATTGAGGCTCGATAGCCCATTAGCTTGACATTAAGCACTATTTCATACAACGCCGTCGATTATCTAGACTTTAAAAGAACATTCAGGGGCTAAAAACTTAATATTAGATGTAAAACCTCGCATACCGTAAGAGTTGGGGTAGATTAGTGAGCGGAGATACTGGGCTTGGTTAACGACACAATATGGTTAGCCAGCTAGCATGCTAAACAGACTAACAAAACCAAATCCTTCGACACAGCTACAAACGAATACTCACGCGAACCACGTGCACATGGGTTCTTAAAATACTACTATATGTTATTTTCTATCTATAACTAAATACTATGAGCATACCTGGCGAACAGATACGATCCGTAGGCAGCTACAGGCTTGTACTCCCGCACGCTTATGACAGCTGTGCTGTGCTCTTCCCACAGCTACTCTCATGTAATTCCTGCACTGACCACAACGACACTGAGCGCTAGAGAGCGACATTTTTTACAGTCTGGATTGGAGGAACATTTGCCTGTAAGCCGTAAGCCATATTCAAAGCCGTTCAGAAGTAAGACCGTCTCCTAGTAAGACTGCAGTAGACTTCAGCAGATGATTTCGCTAAACTAACACGATACAGCAAGACGAAGTCGTCACCTAACACGGCATTAAATGTTACCACAGTAAAAGTAAAAAAAAAAAAAAAGTACCATAGTCAAAAAACATGATATATTGAGTTCATACAAAAACACATTCTTACCAGTGAAAGGTTATCCCATTTCTTTGGGAATTTAAATCTCGACGGTTTCACAATCAAAAGTCGTGCAATACACGCTGACCGTTCCAAGATGGTGGGCGCGCCGACGTGTCTGGAGCTAAATCTATCTCACGTGGACCTACCTGAAAGATATCACAAAATAACGGTGCTGCTGAGAAATCACATCTATCTTTTGTGACAGCGCGTGGCTCTGTGATGACAAATCAACAACAACAACAAAAACATCGGGGAGCGGGCGAGCGGGCCACCATTTTTTATTTATTTATTTATTATCATAAATGCTATCTAGCGGTTAATATTTTTTTATGTTTTAAATCAAAAATTTAAAAGTAGTTTTAATTCAAACAACCTATAAAAATAGCAGACTGCTCTTTTTACAGTCTATGCTCTGAATGGTCAGTCCTGACCTGGGCTGAGAAAAAATTACACGTAACAACACCGTCTACAGTCTGCTGAATAAATTACAGCTAACTAAATTTACTAAATTTCCCAGTAAATAAACTTTACTAGCTATCGAAATACTACTACTCAGTTTAAGAGTTAGTTCAAATAGAATAATTATTATTTTAAACCATTCTACCTGATTATTTATTGACATTTTATTTACATTGAATCTCATACGTCAAGTTGTTACTGTTTATTTCAGATTGAAAGCAATCACTTGTGATCTATTCTGCCATACACTGTAATGTATAATTATTGCACTCTTTATAATTATACCCGATCTATTAAGAAATCGTCCAACATCTAAAAAATGCAACCGTTCAAAATGCATAACACAGAGGGAACAAACCATGCATGAACTAAGAAGCTTTTCATGTTTTATCCGAAATATTATTTACAAATGACTGCAGTATTATTATTTTTAAAGACATATTAGAACATAATAAAACAAATTTATATTAAAATGTATACATTATTATTTATTTATATGTAGGCTGATACAAATCCTTTGAAAAAAAAATTGCTTTTATTGTGGAAATGTAATGGTTGGTTCAGTCAAAGCCCGTTTACGGAAAGCCTGGCCACTCCCTATTAAGTCCTATTGTACCGAATTTGGGTTGTAGTTCCACCAGAGTTCCACAAATGCAAAATGCAAAAAAATGCAAATGCAAAATGAATGGGAGTGTATGGAGCTAGACGGCTAAATTTGTCTCTTTCACTCGATTGCCATTGAGAAATCTCAGATTTGATTGTAGATTTTGCAAGTTCAACATGGGTTATAGGTCGAAAGTTGAATGAATGAGTACTTATGTCCTTTCGATTTCTTACAGGTTGAGTTGTTGTTGCCCATTACACGTTAGCATTCTGCTAATGAACGCTGATTGGTCAGTGAAGGACTGATTACGACCAGAGATACTGCTTGATGGCATCGTGGCATCCGAAGCGGGACCAGAATGTGTGTGTGTGTGTGTGTGTGTGTTTTCGGCGTGGTCTTTTAAAACAACAAAACAAAAAATCTTCTAGCACGTGTATTTACCTGTGTCAGATGTTTTGTCATGCCTCAAAAGAAAAGAAAGTGCACAGCGAAAGCACCAAAGTGACTGAAGGATTGCCTTAAAGCAGTATCTCTGGTGGAACGATGTGTATGACGTCATTGACATTTTAAAAGACTTTTTAAAGCAAATGAGTGACTCTAAAAAATCTAACACACAGCAATGAGTAATTTCTGTGCATCTCCTTTCAAATACAACATTCAAATTACTAGACAAAAAATTTTATCCTGAGAAAGGGGATTTTGAGGGGTATAGCTCCATTGACCTCCATTCATTTATATGGAACCAGAGTGGAACTGCAACCAGTTCAGAAGCCGGAAGTTTACTGAGTGTACGTTCTCCCCATATTAGACATTCTCTGGTTCAGTTCTGGTATGACTCCATTGTGAGGCTTCTTTTCACACATGAAGTTTATTTTCACACTCTACCAGTAGGTGGCGGTATTAATCTTTACAACCCCTGTTGGCCTCTCTTACCTCTGTAATGCCAGGTTAACCATAATTAAAAATTAAAAACTCAGTTTTAGCTTAATTTTAGACGCATTTATTAATATTTTGAGACTAACAGGGTAATATATTTTAGTGCAGTTTTCAGTAAATTGTGAATGTTTAGGCATAAAATGAATTAATGAAGTAAAATTCTGAAGTTTGTGCTGGTTGTTTGTTTACCCATGCAGTTACAATGAATGGGGACTAAAGCTTTCAATCATAAACAAATCCATACGTTTGTGTGATATTGCAATATCTGGCTCCACAGTTTCTTTTCACTGTAATTTCATGGAAAAACAATTCAATCTTAAAACTCCTAGCATTTCATAGTTTTGAATTGCATGCATGTAGATGATAACACAATCTTCACTTTTTGGGTTAACTATTCTTCTATATTTTCAACTCTCTCCATGCACAACTGTTGAAAAAAGATACATTACCACTTGGATTTAATGAAACAAACCAATCAATAACACATTATATGAATATAATGTGTTTATCTGCATCAACCAATTGATAAATGTGAACTTTTTCAGTTCCAGTTCAAAGATAGAAAATATTCTGCTGATCTGAAAACCGAAGGAAATTCGTTAGCCTTCCGTGCTATGGCATTTCTGAATATGCAAAACATCCTCACTCGACTAGCTTGAGGCTATTAGTTTGAAATGTTAGTAAACATATGTATATGAAATGTTTTATTCTTTCAAGAGGGAAACTGTATCATTGTGAGAAACGTTTCTTGTCAATGGTGTTATGTTTCTTTTCTATTCACGTCATAAGAAAAGAATAGGATTCTGACCAGTATCATTCCTTATGAAGACAAAAGGAAAATTTCTGTAATTTTCTTACACATACAATGAGGAAATAATGTTCTAAATCAAGCCAGCTGTTTTTTATCATTTGTATCTTACACAATGTATCATAATTTTGTATGAATGCTGGGTGAAGTTTTGACCATGCTTGGGTGGAGATGTCCTGCCTGAGGGTTTCTGAAAGGAAATCTCCCGGGTATCAGGCCCTCAATTGCAACACGAGAATTATATCAGGCTGTCCTTTGTTCCACTAAAATGAAGGATTTTCAACAGACATCTCTGAGATTTTCCATTTGGACTCTGTTTTTTTTTTTTAGGACCTTCTGGGGGTGGAAACTGCATTATCCATATCACAAAACAACCATAAACCATTACCAAACTATTTATTGTGATAGTGCTAGCGTTATTACAATATTAATATTACAATAGGCTATTAATATGCTGTGGGTGGTTGCTAGGTTGTTTTGTGCGGTTGCTATTTCATCTATTATAATATTTTCTCTACAACTTTACAATCCCAAAAGTAAAGGTTCTAAATTGGCATCTATGATTCCACGAATAACCTTTAACATTAAAGGTAGGATAGGCAATTTTCAGAGAGTCTAGTAATAGCGAGCTAGCTTTGAAAGCATAAGATCCCACCCTCCCTTCAGAGCGTTTTCAAAGCCAAGCCTCCTCCAAACACATGAATGCGTACAGGAGCAAACAAAAGCGTCATGAGAGGCGTCATAAACTACCTCATGTCTCAATGCACATAATATTACAATAATAATGAGCATAAACAACTAAATGAGCTCTACTTGTACCACCTGACTGCTGCAGATTCATTTCAGTGCTGATAGTGTTGCCATTGAAATGCATAAATTCGATTATAACGTCACGGGTTTCCATCTCTTCCAAATTACAGTATAGTTATGGCATGAATGCAGCATAAACTATAGGCAGGGTGCGCGGAGGTATGAAAATAAATACGTTGACAGGCAGATAGGAAATCTTATCATTACATTCGGACCGAATGCAATGATTGGACGAACATTTTATGGTCCTACAACTTCCACAGACAATTTACTGTACATATAAATACATTTAGAGCACTTAAAGTGATCGCTATGAGGATGTGAAGAGACTTTCAAAAACTTTTTCTGGAACAAATCACCTACCCTGCATTTAAGAAATCATTTCCATCGCAAAAAGTTTTTTTTTTTTGTCCTATTATCCTCCACCAGGCAAAAATTGCAAGTTTGATCCCTCAGAACAGTAAAGTTGCATGATTTGTGCAATCATTCATGTTTGTACATGTCAAAGTTCAATATAAGGTTAGGGGTTTATTAATATCCCTAAGTATGAGCAATAGCAAAAGAGTTGCTTCCTAACAAACCACAAATTTGTATTAATTTAAAATGTTATTAAATTAAAGGGATAGTCAAAAATGAATGCAAAATAATATATTTTCAAGAATGTAGCAACTAAACAATGGGACAAAAAATACAATGGAAGTGTAACGATTGCTCTGTCGACGAAGGAATAAAGACGAAAGGTTTCCAAGATAATTTAATAATCCACAAGGTAATACAGACAGCTAGTGCAGACACAACCAAACACATACGAGACCGGACAATGAACATCACACAGGCAGGAACTTAAGTAGTGCAGATAACGAGGTGCTAATTAAACACAGCTGAACTAAACTAACTCAAATGCTCGTGACCATGGAGCTTGTCTCCATGGTCACGAGCACTATGAGTTAGTTTAGTTCAGCTGTGTTTAATTAGCACCGCGTTATCTGATTTGTACATGTGATGAAACAAACTAAAAGTCCAAACTAACAGAACCAAAATTGTTTGGTCATTAACATTCTTCAAAAACATCGTCTTTGTGTTCAGCAGAAGAAAGGAAGTCATTCAGGTTTTGAGCTATAGGGTGAGTAAATGATGACAGAATTTTCATTTTTGAGTGGATTTTCCCTTTAATAGTGTTAAAGAAATAGAAAAGATTATCCTATCATTCCTTGCATGTTTTTCATTACTCGAAGGAGGGCGTAAAATTAACTGTAATGAGTAGCTATCATTTTTTCTCAGCTTTTAAGAACTTTGATCAAGTCTCGACAAAGCTGTGGTGAAATTCTTGTGTGTAAATGTATTTTAATGCGCACTAATTGTGTTTCTCAATATTCTCAGATGAGGGGGAGAAACCCGAGTTTGACACAAGAGGAAGTTGTTCTGATCAGTCCCGTTACAGTTACTTCCTCTGTTTTCCACTGACATCCAACCATATTAAAAACAATACATCAAGTTCACCACAATGGCAGAAGTACCGACAAATGTACCAGCTCCCTTGTAAAATAATTGTATTGAATGTGCACTTGTAGTCATCTTAAAAGTATATTTCAAAAAACTGTACTTGCACAAAATATACAATGAAATGGGTGCATTTGTGTACTTAACAGGAGCACTTTCATGACTTCTTTTAAATAGTGTACTTTGTTATAATGTCAAATTAAACATTTTACTTTAAAGTACATTTTACATCATTGTTTTAATAATCTTTTGTCATGCTTTACAGAAGTGCACTTTTTTTTAAATTGTTGACTAACTAAAGTACATGTAAAGTAACTGAGTAGGCTATAAATGACTGTAGTGTGTTTTTCAATATTATATTTAAAGTTCATCATAAAAATGCGCAACAATTAAAAAAACATAACATATACGTTTCAATAGAAATTTCATCAAAGTATATTTTAGTTTACCATAAATGCTTGTCAAAAGACAATTAGTATTAATGAAAAAAAAAGAATTTATGAAATAAAGATATAGGCTACTTAAGTCTAATCAAGTGAGTCAAAACAGCACTCTAAAGTTCAGCTAATTGCATTTGTTATAAATTTAAATTATAATACATTTTCATTAAATTGCAATTAACATGCATTACATTAACATTACATTCAGTTCACACTAAATTGCATTATTTTAAAGTATATTATTTATTATTTGTAAGAGTATGCAAAAGTATAGGCCTACTTATTTTTCACAAGGTCTGTTATTATCAACAATTTTAATTCATCTGTGAGCTTCCTATGAAGTACAATTGAAGCGTGACACGCAGGCGCCAATGCAAATGCATACGAACGGCACTGCAATACAAATTCATCATTGTTGACTGCAGAGCCACAGAGACAGGTTTATGGTGCTGATGCAAAGAAAATGATCCTCTTCACCCAACCTGTTCAGCAGCTTCCCACAGGACTGGTTTGGATTGAAGCCACCCTGGCATGTGAAGAGAAAGCGGTGCTGTCCCTTTAAGGCCCACTGGTATGCAAGTGTACCCCTCCACAATCCCTCAAAACAACGCTTTTGCACACCTGTGCAGTAGCTGGAGATGCGATAGCTGTCCAGGGCCTCCTCCTACTGCATTCCAGCCACTAGCCCACACTCCCGCTGCATGCTGGGCCTTTACCTGCCAAATGGGTGTATGCGCGGCAGTAGTCGGGCAGGTCCTAACAGGCATCCTATTCCCATCTCAGAAATCCATGGCATGCGGAATACCTCCCTCTTTTTCTCATAGCCGGCCCTGCCTGTGTTTTCATAGGAATGCGATGGATAGAAAAAATCGCAACACCCCGCACACTTCATGCCTGTGCCTGTCCGCCACTTGTCAGGTTACTACTTCAGCTGTCAAACTAGCCCAGCTTGGGCTGGGGACGTTTTAAATTTTAGGTACAAAACTAATTAATACAATTAATTCATTCAATAGTGGGCCTTGACTTTTGTTATGGGTTACAAAAGTTTGTTTAACTAGTCTTAAAGAAGCCTTGGCTGCTAAAGGTTTTGCTTGTGTGTACATACAGTTTATAATCCACTGCTTTTGTTGCTTTCTGGCTTTCTGCACATCCTGTCCTTTTACTGTGGGCAGTCCGGGCATGGTGAGACAGGCTTGTTAGCAATGTTGCGGGTTTTCTGCATAAGCCATAAGCCTTCAGGTAAAGCCTGAAGAATACCGTTTTGAGACCCCACCTGTATTTATTTAGCAACTTCATTTGCACACAGTAGTGAAAACACCAGGTGCTCCCAATGTGAGAGTAGAAAAGATGGGTTACAATTATAAAGACATGCAAAGTACTCATATCAAGATCAAAAAGATGGTCTTAGTGGATCTACTATTATGCTTGATCTGACATTTTGATGTTGATGACAACGATTTTGTTAGTGGTGTTTTTCAAGCATCCGTATTACTATTGCTCATTCTCAAGGTTAGTGATTTAAACGACTAAACCTAAATATTAAACTTTAACTCATCTTGCAACACCGTTTGGCCTATGGACATGAATAATACCACAAATGATGCTTAAGATTAGCATTTAGTATAGGAAAGCCTTGGCAACGTTTGCATGGACATTGACTGCTCAAATTATCTTTAGGAATGGTAAAAACTGGTTTATATACCAAGATGGATAGTTATTATTAACCAAAAAACTAAGGTAGCACTTTATTTTAGTGTTCTTGTTACATTATGTTACATGTACTTACTATAGTAATAACAGTAAATTATGCATACAACTAACCTTAAACTAAATTATTATTGTGCTCAATACTTAAATGTATAAATGCAATGTAACAAGCACACCTTAAAATAAATAGTAACAAAAACCTAAAACTATTAAAACTAAAACCAAATTACATTTTTTGGTAGTTGAAATAAACCTGAAAAAAATTATTAGAATATTAGAAATGTTGCCTTTTGAACAAACTGATAATAAGTTGAGGTTGAAGTGCTAAAATGAATAAAACTGAAATAAAAATATATCAAAGCTTATAAAAAACTAAAACTAACAAAAATGACAAAATAACAAAATTGACAAAAACCTAGCATAAAAATTCAAATTCAAATTTGAAAATAGCTAATTCAAAATAATACTATAATCGTTTTAATAATACTAAAGTAACACTACTGTAAATGTGCCTCCTGTTTACTTTCATAGAGTTCAGACTAATAACAGGTCAAGAATATCATTACATCTCTTTGAAAGAATCTTGCATTTAAATGATAAAGAAGTCAGTCCTTTGCTTCATTGTTCTGGTACTGTTAGGAGTCTCAGTGGTCTTTTGTGAGCATCCAGAGAGCATGAGGTCAGGCCAGGGGTCTTAAGGAGAAGGCAGACCGTGGAGATGTTATCAGACTCATTCTGGCCCCACAGCTCCAGTACCCTTACCTGACCTAAACCAGGAACCCATTGTCTCTGGCCCAGGCTTTTTATTGCTTCTCTTGAATGACTGGGCTATGCTCAAAACAAAAGCCTGTGTTTGCTTGCCCAAGGTGTCAGTCCTCAAACTCCCTCACAATGGATGCCCAGTGTTTACACTCCAATGACCTAAGGTTTACCAAAGCTGCCGCAAATTGGTTTGTTTAGAAGGGGTAATGGCAAACATTACCTTCTATCACAATAGGTTCATTAAGAAGACAATAACATTGGGTAAACAACTTATTAAGCTCTCCATAGTAGTGGTAGAAACATTGAGTAGGCTATATTGTGCATTTCAATTAAGAAAAATAATTTTATTTACAGATTCACATTCAGAAAATTTGAGTTGTGTAACCATCTCAAGTCTTTAAAATATTCTGGGCTCTAGCTCAATTTTCAATTTAAGTCCAGAGGATGGTGTTTTCATCCACCAGTCTTTCCTCAACAATCTGAATAATTTGATATATTATTCATGTCCTTAGCGCAAATGTGTTGCATTATGTGCCAAAGTTTTAGAGCAGAACATATAATAACAGTGTAATAAAGGTATAAGCATTAGTGAAATTTAACTTAAAAAACAGCACTGATACTATTTGAGTAATATATCATTCTTTACATCATGTTTGGTATCAATGTTGCCAACTTTCCATGTAATAGGCTAGGTATTGTTGTGTTTTCAAGTTGTATGAGCAGTGTCTTATTTCCCATGTTTTGTCGTTGAGTGATGTCACTATTTAGCCTACATGTTCACACCTGACACTTGGAACAAAACAAGATTTTCCAGGGCCTGAAACTGTGGGAAATGTCACTTGAATTTTTCTCACACAAAATTGCACTTACCTCTTTAAGGACCTAATATTGACTGACTACTATTTATCTTCAGGGCGTGTCAGGTCTTGATGATTTGAATTCTTAAGATTCAAAATAGGATGTGTGTTATTTATTGCGGAACAAGTCGACTGTACACTGTGTTTCTAATATTAACATAGCCTATGTTAAATTAATTTTATGATGCAATTGTGAATTGAAAACCTTTTGGATTTCCATCTTCTTGGATAGTCCATCTTCATTGCACCTGCTAAACTAGTCCAGCATTTTGTGGATAAGAAAGAACCACTGTGGACATTGAGACACATCCCTCTAATATTTAGAGTAGTTGTCAACCAATATAGGATTTTCTTCCAACATACTTTTACATTTGGCTTCCTTCAGTCTTAAATATTTGGTTAAAGTCATTACCAAACATTAAGATTTTATACTTCACTAATGAAGGGAAACGGATAAATAACAGACAACTTGTTTTCCCGAAACCACACAAAGGCTTTCTCAATCCTGCGCTTCATTTCTAGTAATCTACACAAACCTATGGTTACAGGTGAGGTGGGCCTTCTAACCTGTCTTCTGACGCGCCAGCCAATCAGCGAGGGTCCTTTCCTCACCTCGACCAATCAGAGCGCTGACCAGCCCCTACTCGAACCCAAATACTTTACACAGGGGGAAAAAAACATCAAAGTTTACCTGTAGGCTAGGTCTATAAGCAAACAATTCGAACATTAAACGTGGATTTAACCAGTTATAAAGATTTAAAATATATTTTTGAAACTCAAAATTAGGCTACACGTTAAAATCTCCGACTAGGACGGGACAGGGTGCTCAGGTGCTTTACCTGCTCCTTCAGCCCTTGAGAAATAGGCTAATCAGAAAGGGGAAAAGTCGATATACCTGTAGCCCGGGTTCTGGCATCTCTCACTCGTGCTCTGTCTTCTGTTACCTGCACTGACTTGAAAGTCCAGTTTCACAAGGAAAAACCGCGGAGGAAGATAAATATGTCACAGGAGACAGACAGGTAAGAGTCATGACTGCGACACAATCTTCCATTACCTCAACACAAGTATCGGAACGTCAACGAGTTCCATTCTGCATGTTTAGGCTACTTTACTTTCATAAAAGTTAAATATTCTCTTTAAACTCTAAAAAAATTAATTCTATAGTCGCATTATCTACGTTAACGGCGCTTTCAATTATACAGATTTTGTCTGGTTTATTGTTGTTTTTATAGATAAAAACCACCACAGAGGGAAAGTTTTTTTTGCGGTCAAAACGCCATTTTTCACGGAGGAAACACCTTGAATATAAGTTATGTGAGATTAGTTCTCATTTATTTACTATTTAAAGAGGAAGGTTTATTCGCCATAGTTTTTTTAAATTATTTTTTGACGAAAAATAAAGATTTATTTTTTTAGCATTTGTGTTCTGTTTTATTTCGTTTATTTCGCTCATTGAGGATCATCTTAATGTAGAAGTGTTTATCACAACGTTTTTGTTTTTGTTTTAATTCAAGATTTTTTGTTTAATGTGAAGTTTGAAACGATTGTGTTAAATCGATTTTTTTTAATTGTTTTAATCTATACAGTGTGCATGTCTAATGGCTAATCCACAATAACAACCCGTTTATATATGTTTGTTTGTGGTGACTAAAAACATTTTTGTTTATTAAAGAGATACGTAAATGGACTACTGGTTTTCTCTTTAGGGCTGTTGGATGTAATACCAATTTTACTGGGTGAATATATCTAAAGTTGGAAACTTTGTGATAATTATTTTGTGCATAAAAATATGTTTCAGATGGTTTAGTTCCTCACACAAAACTATATTAAATAGCTGAATTACCCACACTACAGATAAAAAGTAAATAAAAGGTAAATACAAAAAGGTGTAATTCCCTTATCATCAAAATATGTCACACTATTTTTTTAATGTGTATATATATATATATATATATATATATATATTAATATAACCTCACATGGTCATAACTTGATTTGCATGAACATACTTGCCTCATTTTACACTGTGGTCCAAATAATCCTCTGAAGTTGTCAAAACTTAGGAACTTAACCTATTTTGTCATTCCATATGCTGATTTTTTTGTTTTTGTTTATGGAAGAACAAACACATAACGATAAAGATGAATTAGATTAAGTGTCCCACTTAACCTTATTATATACCATGCATGTTCAAGTGAAAGACCCCACAGGAGTACACTCTGTCACTGTATGTGTGGAGCTGTCGGTTTACTAATATGTGTTGTGAAAACACCATTTGTCACTACTACAGACTTCAATTTTTTTAGAACATTTTTAGTAAACTAAAGTGAACCCAACCCAGAAAAATTGGGCTGGCTTTGAAAAATATATCTATGTAAATATATACCTTAGATGCATTAAGCTGGGTAAGAAGATGTAGTAAGATGCCCCTCTTGAAAACAGTGTGCATAATAATAATTTTTTTATATAGTTACAGCACAAAATTTGAAGTCCCTCCCCCCCCATCTTTCTACATACTACAAGGGGCTTACTTTTCTTTTCAAAATAAAAACATTTAATATTTATTTCCATATGAATTTGAACAAATTTCCATTCACAAAATATCCCAATTTTTTTTTTAAATAGACAAATGCCTTATATCCAACACAAAATAAATTCACAGATCACTATTATCCAATGAATTATTTACCCTCAAAATAGTTCATATGGAATAAATCTCAAAAATGATGTTCAGATAAAATGTCAAGATTAATTAAAAGAGCATAACCATTCAATAAATGTGTAGTAACATTTTTTTTATATATATATGTAAGACTTTAGACATTATACAATTTTTGTTGCCTCAATTTTATTGTATATTTCTCTTTAGGTATGGCTTAAGTATCCAAAAACTCTTTGGGGCCTCTGTATGTTACTGAAAATCTTGTTCATACTGAAGAATGAAAGTATCCAGATATATATTTGATATAATATAAAATCAAGTTGGGACATCAAATAGGGAGACTCGCACATCAAAATACTCTAAAGCCAGCAGTTGTACTTCCTCATGCCATGTGTCATACATTTTAGCTCTAGTTGTCTGTCAGGCAGTAAAATGCAGAAGGACTTTTGAAGTTTCTGTGATCAGTATTTGTTTGGTTAAATGTTCTCTGTCATCAATACACTGTACATCACACTCACAAAAGGCACAGTGTGCAGGGTTGTTTTCATCAATATGCAAAATAGAGCTTTTACATGAAGCTTTATCAGCTGGATCATTTATGTTTGTGTTTCTGTCTGCTAGTGTGCTGATATACTGTTTTATGTCTGTGTGTGTGTGTCCCAGTAAGAGGCTGGTTGTAGTGGTGCCCAATGAGACGTCCTTCCACCAGCGTCGGGCCTACACCAGTGAGGATGAGGCCTGGAGGTCTTACCTGGAGAATCCGCTTACTGCGGCCACAAAAGCCATGATGAGCATAAATGGAGATGAAGACAGTGCTGCCGCCCTGGGGCTCCTCTATGAATACTACAAGGTCAGTGTCATCAGCTAAGACTCTTACTTTCATCATAATAATAATGTTTTTATTTTACATTGTCATTCATTCACCCTTATGGTGTTCGAAACCTCTCTCTCTTTGGCGAAACACAAAGTTCATCAGAATGCTCACTCTGCTCTTTTCATACAATGAAAGTGAATAGTAACTGGGCCTATTTTTAATGCACAATTACCAGGTTTATACATTTATTATCAATAAATCCAATTTATTATATGTAAACCATCTCTGGTTAAGACTATAACCATTGTTCCCATTCTTTGATAGCGTCTGAAGCATGTGTGAAACTAGATGAATACTGATTGGTGCTACATCTTGAAGTAGCATGTGATGGTGTACATGGAAGCTTACAAAGGCATGCCGGAAACACAACAGCGTTAGCCTATGATAGGCTGAAGCAAGCTGCTCTAGCATTCAGGAGGTGTGGCAAAGTGACACAGCGTCTCATTCCCTTCTCAGAGAACAAGGATTACAGAATGTTCCCTTCTCAGGGAACAAGGGTTACAGTCATAAACCGAGACATTCCCTTTCGAGGGAACTAGCGCTGCGTTGAAGACGACACTATGGGGAACGAATACCCACTGCGCCATGCTGACTAATGTCTGCCTGCCCTGGTGTGAAGCTATCCAGGTATCCAGACTGTAAGATCTTATGAAAGTGTGCAGGGAAGCTCAGCCTGCCGCATCACACAGTTCCTGAAGGGAAACCTCCGAACACAGGGCTTTAGAAGATACCATACTTCTAGAAGAATGAGCCCTGATTAGCAGAGGTGAAGGCAGGAATTTGCAGAATAAGCCAACGAGATTGCTTCAACAATCAATTTGTAATAGACAGCTTTGAGGATGGGGAACCCATCCTAGGCGACCCAAAACAAAGTAACTGGTCCAACTTCCTCCAAAGAGAGGACCTATGCACATAGGCCTCTAGAGCCCTAACAGGGCAGGTGAAGCTTATCTTAGTCCACTGATACAGGTGGTGGATGGAAGGCCTGCAAGACTAAAGACCGAGCCACGTTAGTACTAGGGATGCAACGATACCGCTTTTTCAAAACCGATCCGATCCGATCCCAAAATTCTGAGTATCGGCCGATACCGATACCAATCCGATACCAGCGCAGTTTTTTTTAAAAAATCAAGTAGAATTTCAATAACTGTGTGTTGAACTGATAATCACTCTTTTGTGAGTTAAACACCATCTACTTAATACAGACAACTTCATTATAAAGAAAAACAACAAATCCAAAAAATATATGATCATAATATATGACAAAAATGCTATTATAAACTAGATTAGTGGATAGTTCAGCAGTAAAATCTAGTCTAGAAATATCACGAGTGCACAATAATTGTATAAAATCTGAACATTTAGTGAAAAAAAAACATTTAGTGGGGAACAAATAAGAGACAATAAGTGTAACACTAAATCTTGTAAAACGTTACACATTACTCTTTATATTTTTGTAAAATACATTCATGAAAAACAAGATAACAAAAATCAAAAAGATAATTTTTTATAGTAGCCTAGGCTATGTAATTTGAGACATGTTTTAAATGTATAGCACAGCTGTTTAATGAGGCAGCAACATATGATAGATAGGACAGAACAAGAAAGGCTATTAATAATCCTTCATTGCGCAAAAGGCTCCAGTACAGTGCGGCACAAAGCGCTTATGCGCATCCCGAGCGCAGAATGATGCGCTTGAAGCGCCACGGAGTCACAGCGCGCAGCACGTCGAGTCCGCATTGAAAAGTTCAAAGCACAAAGGAAATACATATTGAAGCGTAGAGTATTATACAGTATCTATCTATGCAATAGTTTATTGAGCCTTTTCTTTTAACAGTTTTAAATATCAGTTACTGTGCGCGTGAAGAACAATGATAGTGCTCTGACTCCAGTGTTGTGATCTAACAGACACACGGTAGAAAGTAACATGATTTAGTTACAGCAATAAAGTCCAGCAATATAAAGTTGTTTTATGCGAAACCATAGACCTTTATCTACAGATCAAGTATAATAATATTAACATTGAATCATCTTGGAGAGAGTTTCATCATGTTGACTGTCGTACCCGAACGTGACGCGCCGTTTGATGCTGAATGGAGAATGACTGACAGCCGCAGCAGAGGGAAAAAGTTTACGTGATCTTGAATTTAATGACTTAAATATTAATTTATATCTCACATTATACTACATAATGGCTTCAGAACACTTATAAGATAGTGCACGAAAACTTTATGGTGCTTTATAATGTTTTTGTGCCTTTTGTGGGGCAAATATTTGTGCCTTTTTGGGTTAACTATAACACAGAATAGTAGACGCACAATATCGGATTTGGATCGGCCTCGTCTGACCGATACCCGATCCGGCAAAAATGGCAGTATCGGAGCCGATACCGATGCTGAGTATCGGATCGGTGCATCCCTAGTTAGTACGCACCTTAGATATGTAGCCCAGTCTAGGTTAGAGAATGGCTTTCACTCTCCCAGGAGCGGACTTCAGACAGGATGGGGAGACAGAAAGGGCCTGTAAGTCCCCCACTCTTTTTAGGGACGTAATGCCAGCAAGAAAACCATCTTGAAAGTTAAAAACTTCTCCGACACAGACTCAATGGGTTCAAAGGTTGCCAGGCATAACCCTTCCAAAACATCAGCCAGGTCCCAAGCTAGAACACTGACATGAGACGCAGGAAGGAAATTTACAACCAAGTGGTAACGATAAAGGTCTATAACTTAATGGTGCATAGAATGCAGCTATGGCTGCCACATAGACCTTAAATCTGGAGGGGGAAAGACCCCCAGAGAAGCGATCCTGAAGAAACTCCTGTACTGAAGCCACTGGGCAGTTAACTGGGTCCAACTGATGCTCTCTGCACCATAATGTGAATACATTTCACTTTATGGTGTACAGTTTACTTGTGGAGGGACCTCTTGAGTTTAGCATGGTCTCAACAACTTCAGCTGAGAGACCAACACCACTCTGGTCCCCCCCATGGGCTAGACCCATAACTTCCACAGCTCCGGCCGGAGGAGAGAAGGTCCCTCCTGAATGGAATCTCCCAAGCGTCTTCGAGGAGTGCTATGAGATCTGAAAACCAGACTCGGATCGACCAGAACAGGGCTACCAGCAGTAGACTTATTCCGAGGCGCCACCTCGGCCATGCCTGTGGGGCTGGATGCATGAAGGAGAACCACAGCGGACAGTGGGTTGTCTCTTGACATGGAAACAGAGCCACTTCCGGTTGGCCAAACTTCCTCCAGATTAACTCCAGCATCTCAGGATAGAGTCTCTATTCCCCGGGCCTCAGCCCCTGCCTCGACAGGATGTCTGCCCCAACATTCTTGTCCCCAGGGATATACATCTCCCTAAGCGATAACAATTTGCAGAGCGGGGTTCCCTATCCGGAGCAGGAGCACTGGAACCGGCAAGCAAGGTCCAAGAAAGGGCCGAAGCCGTCTCAAGCTCCTCTGCCAGCTCCATCTGTGACCCCGACAATCTGAACCACTGCGACTCTCCGGCGGACGCGGGACCCGTACCCCGGGGGAAATGTTTGATGAGGGCCAGGCGGGAGCGGATTGTTGAGAGCTGCCTGTGCATGCTCCGCTCCCAGGCAATGAACACAAAGCTCGTGAGTGTCCCCACCCATGATGTATCTTGGGCAGGGAGGCACACACTGCTTAAATTGCCTTTTGTTCACCATTTCTTAGATAATATATATATAAATTTAGACAGAACACAATAAATAAGGCAGCACTTTCACACAGAAGTTTGTGAAACACTTGCTGAAGAACAGAAGCCAACGCTGTTGTGTTCTGACGTGCTTTTGTAAGCTTCCTTGTACACTGTCACAGGCTACGTCAAAACGTAGCACCAATCATGATTGGTCTAGTTTCACATGTGCTTCAGACGCTATCACAATGAGATTTATGCTGATTTTAAGTAATTTGAATAAATACATTTTGAAAATATGATTATTTATATATAATTAAAATAGATGCAAATACTTATATAAACTGTAAAAAAGTGTCACATGGTTACTTCTACACCTCCACTTTCCATCATTTTTCATCCACAACTAATGAACAAAAAGATAATTATTTAATTGTCAATGCAACCAATATATAACTTCATAGCTTACATTACCCAAAACATAAAAGCATAGTAAGGATATGCTGAAATTATGCTTCTTCTTTTTTTGCTGCTCTCATGTTTAAGTTACTGATGGAAAGTAATCAGACAGTTTTCAGTTTTCATAAGTCAATTATTTCATCTCTATGAAGTGATAAATCTCCAATAAAACAATTTTAGTGAAACAGTGCCTATGATACTATCAGCACTACTGTATATTGATGTTGTATCCTCTGCAGGTGCCCAAAGATAAGAGAGTTTTACCAATCAGCAAAGTGGTTGAAATTTCAGAGGAACTGGGAAAGAGGTCAGTGAAATTATTAAAACAATGGTGAATATGGAGTTGAATAAATGGATTAAAAATGTGACTTATTTCAACTATTAAAGGGACAGTTGTGGCCTAATGGTCAGAGAGTCAGACTGGTAACGAATGTTGCGGGTTCGATACTCAATGTCAGCAGGAAATGACTGAGGTGCCCTTGAGCAAGGAGCATAACTCCCAATTGCTGCCCATTGCTTCGGGTGTGTGTGTGTCCATGGTTTGCAGTGTGTATGTATTCACTACTCACTGCTCCCAAAGTGTGTGCACTAACCTGGATGGGTTAAAATCAGAGGAAAAATTCTGTACATGTCCTTCACATGTCTACACAAAAAAATTGCACACAAGAAATCTTTTATGCTTTCATATACTGTCTTAGAAACACTACAGTGGGAAACAGCAGTCAAATGGAGCCGGAGACAGTGGATAATCATGTGCAGGTACTGAAATCAGTGCCCGTTAATCTGACACTCAACACGGATCACCAGGACACCAAACGGGAACTTTACAGCGTGGCGGCTGGAGAGAGTGGGGCCGCTGCTGTGGTAAAGGCTGAGGTGTACACTCCTGCTTTCATGGCTTCGGGAGTTCACTACAGGACAGAAGGAGAGGAACAGATGCGGGTCATCTGTGAACAGGACCACTCGTTCGACACCTCAGCTGTATGTCATAGTGGATATAGGAAGGATGACCATCGCAGTAGTCCAGATAGCACCTATGAAGAAGACAGCAATGAGGTGAGATATTATAAGGAATATTTGTTTGTCATAAAACCTTGATGTATTAAGCAAATGAATGGATGATAATTTCTTTGACGTAGAAGTACCCCCCATCGTCGCTTGGAGCTGATGACTTCATATTTGACCAGTCAGATATGTTGTAAGTGTTATACAGAATTTATATACACCAATAGGCTTGTATTATCATGGTGAATCAGCTCTCACATAACTGAAAAACATGTTGTAATGTTCTACAACAGAGACACTTTCCAGTACACATTAGAGGCCAGCAGGTCGTTGCGACAGAAACAGGGTGAGGGGCCTATGACGTATCTGAACAAGGGCCAGTTCTACGCTATTACACTAAATGAGACAAGTGCCAATAAACGCCTCCGACATCCCATCAGCAAAGTGAGGGTGAGTGATGTTCTTCTATCAAACCAGATATTTGAAATAACTAGGAAGGTATAATGTAACAATGTAATGTCATTGAATTATATTAATTTGGGAGCTTTGATTTAATTGTCATATGTATTTTATTGAGAGCTCTTTTTTGTAGATTTTTTGTAGATAAAACTATACTACCTTTCAAAAGTTTGGGTAAGTATGATTTTTAAAAATAAATTAATACTTTTATTCAGCAATTGAAATTGAAAGTGACAGTAAATACATTTAAAATGTTATAAAACAAAACGTGTCTGTTCTGTTGAACCATCTATTCATTAAAGAATCCTGACAAAAATGTGTCTGACAAAAATTTTTTTTTTGAAAGCACAACTGTTTTCAACTGTGATAACCGAAGGCTGGAGGGATTGCTGTTGAAAATTCAACCTTCTCACCAGAAATAAATTCTATTTTTAAATATAATTTAAATAGAGAAAAGAATAATTTTAAATTATAATAATATTTCACAACATTACT
Source organism: Siphateles boraxobius (assembly GCF_051911475.1). Lineage (NCBI taxonomy): Eukaryota > Metazoa > Chordata > Actinopteri > Cypriniformes > Leuciscidae > Siphateles > Siphateles boraxobius. The sequence continues at coordinate 15,733,894 of NW_027508975.1, forward strand.
GCTTTTACTGTATTATTGGTCAAATAAATGCAGCCTTGGAGTGCATTAGACACTTCTTTCAAAAACATTAAAAAATCCCAAACTTTGGAATAGTAGTGTATGACTATATCGTCCATTCTTGTTATGGTAATAGTTTATCAACATGCTAGTCAGCTCTTGATCATTCGGAATAGACATGAAGTAATTGAGTGGATTGTGATAACCTCTGTTAACCTCCTTTCTCAGAGTGTCATCATGGTTGTATTCAGTGAAGATAAGAACCGTGATGAGCAGCTGAAATACTGGAAGTATTGGCACTCTCGCCAGCACACTGCAAAGCAGAGGGTTCTAGACATCGGTGAGGCTTCCTCTCCATTATTGTGCTCAATGTCTAATCTTGATCTTAAATCAGGAATTGCCGAAATCAGGAATTGCTTATTCCAGCTAAATTATTCGCACATTTTGAATGTGTCCTTTGTCTGACACAACCATTTCAGGTCTTGTAGTTTCTACTAAAGAGCTAATGATCTGAATCAGGTGTGTTTGATTGGGGAGCCATACAAAATGTGTAGTGCTGTGGGTCCTTGAGGACCGGGGTTGAGAGACACTGTACAAACGAGATGATGAGTTGAATTAGGTGTGTTTGATTATGGAGAATTGGGGATACTACAGGACAAGGGTTGGGAACCACTGCTCTACACAAGTATGCAAATGCAGGCATATGTGGTTTGGCCAATGTATTGCAAGAGCATAATCTAGTTGTATATAATGTGTTGTATATAGTTTGTTGTACAGCATACTTAAGGGGGCAATAGATTTACTTTGTGCCATTAAACCAGGGGTTTCCAGTCCTGCTCCTGGAGGACCAATGTATTGTAGAGTTTAGCTCCAACCTGCTCCAACACACTTGCCTGGGAGTTTCTGGAAGTTTGATCCTGAAGACCTTGATCACCTGAAACTTGGTTCAGATGTGTTTAATAAGGGTTGGAGCTAAACAACCTGGTCCTGGAGAAGGATTGAATACCCCTCATTAAACAGAATAGAACAGGTAGAAAGCTATAAGTATGTCAGCAGCAAGGTTCTCTTCAAACTGTTGCTCCACCAGGGCATTAACCACAGTACTACTCAACACTCTTTGGTCTGAGTCGCCCTATGAATAAAGTACTTATTGCCTTAAAAATGGTTCATTGTGCATTCACCACTAATTTGAAGACTGATGGTGCCTCACATCCCATAAGCCCTCAGGGCTTTCAGGAGATTGGTTCCTCTTGGTTTTTTCCCATCTCAGCTAAAGGGTACTAGGTTGCTAAATGGCTATGCACTACAGATGTGCCCGAAGCCGAATACCTTGTTCGTAGAATTTTTTTTCGCATTCTACGGAGCCTCTAACGGGACATGGTGATGGAAAAAACAATGCTCTTGCATTCTCTTGCAATTATATAGTTGGGTAACTTATTGTATGTAATTTGCCGGCATCAGGGAGCCGCTATCAATATGCAAGTTATTAAAAATCACTTTTAAATAACTGCTCACTTTGACCACACATTTTAAAAGACAAGATATTTGTCAATGGTGCTCAGGATCTGTTGCGCACCAAATCCTCTGCCATCATCTTGTTAGTCATCTCTCCTTACTATCTTAACATGATAAGTGAAATCTGATGTACTGTAATGTAACCGACTGCCGCAGCAAGCCTAACCATGTCCCATTAGGCGTTCTGTAGAATGCGTTATTTATTTTTCGTACCTTTCCGAATTCGGATTTAGGCTTCGGCTCATCCCTGGTATACACAGATTACTATAGATACTATACATAGTTACAGCATTATTTACAGAAGTATTTGGACATATATCCTTTCTTACTAAATCTGTGGTTTTAATTAGTTATTAGTCAAATAATGATGGTTTCTAATCCACAGCTGCACATTTTATTACAGGCATAGTACTGTTGGAGCAACTATTGTGTTAGAATATCCTAATTATTCTCCAGCTCCATGAGTTACCCCACCTGGGATTTGAACTTGTGACCTTCAGATCACTAGCCCAGCTTCTGTTTCAAGTTGAATGAGAAAGAAAAAACTAAACAACATACAGGCCCAAAATTGGTCGAGTCCACCTGGTGTGGAGCAGCTATGAGCCCAAACAATTCACATCTTATTCTCGGTCTTGTCACACCTTGAAAGAACAGTCATCCTGAGCCTGTTGCTTCTTGTCCTCCCCTCATCTCCAGTAATCAGACGCTCTGCTATGTCCTTTGTCAAGATTTGGCCCCAAGACTTTAAAATCCTGGGAGCACCCTGAGGGAATATCTGAAAAAAAGTCATCCTTTTTTTAAAACCTGCCCTCTAACATGAGACAAAAATAGAGGCAGTTTTGGTGAGATACTTTAAGGTGAACATTGTGCTACGGGATGGAAGGTAAATGTTGGTGGATTGGTGAGGTGGACAGACCTTTGGGCACATGGTATACGGCAGTATGCTGAAGCCAAGTAGAGGAGACAGTGACTGAAACCTGACACCTGCACAGTTGGGATTTGAATAGCAGTTGAGGCGGGATTGTTCCTCAAGCTTGGGGCCATGTCACTAGAGCTGGGATTTGAATGGGGCTATTTAACGGGAGGAGCTCACTTACGGGCATCAACGGGTGTGCTTGGTAAACCACCCAAAGGCAGTCCATTTGGAAGAGTTTTGCCCTTCTTAATCCCAAAGTTATCCCAAAGTAAGACAGGTGTTTGGTTTACTTAACATGGATATATACACCCCTGTAATGACAGCTTATTAAATTACAAAGTGTTCCATAACTGAAGAAAGAATGTCTAATTAGCATAGGAAATCACCTCTATTAAAACCAATCATACGAAGGGTTAGGGATTTGAACAAATTTTGTTTCAAGAGTCATTATAATCTCCCCTCCCTGTTAATTCAGTAAAAACGTAGATTGTATGTAGGCGATGAAGTTCATACTGTACATGCAATGACTTCAGTACAGCTTTTTCATAATGAGCATGTGTGTAACCTGTTGTATGGCAATGAATGATACCTCAAACCAGGGATGGGCAACTTTTGTCCTGGACTGCACTGTCATGCAGAGTTTTGCTCCTGTTAACAACTAAAATGCTTGTATCTTTCTAGTAATCCTGAAGACATTGATTAGCTTGTTCAGGTGTGTTTGATTAGAGTTGGAGCTAAACTCTACTGGACAGTGGCCCTCCAGGACCGAAGTTGCCCATCCCTGCCGTAAATGATAATGTTTGTTGACAAATGGGTTCTATTTGTTTTCTTAGCAATTTGACTAATATTTTTAGGCTGGACCAGTCAAGAATGTAAAGTTAATTGCCCTAAGCTAGCATAGACAGGCTGTCTCCAGCCATTGAAGCAGTTATGAGATCACCAGTCCTTTTTATAAATCTATAAAGTAATGACGTGTAGACTGAATCACAGACATGTTTAAAGTGAGTGGTCATAAATAGCCCATCCAGCGGCTACTAAAAAAGCAAGTGTTTGTTTACATAAACAGATAAGAGTTATCTAGCGTGGAAGGGTGCTGTTTCATATACACTCAGCTTATCAAGCTTAACACTGCTTGCTTTGGCAGACAACGTTTTAATGTTGCGATTGTTCAACACTCGTCAGAGCTGTTCATATACCCAGTTCTGACAATTATTACATCTCTCCCTAAACTTAATCATATACCAAACAAATTGTATGATAATGTACATGCCTCCCCAATACAAGTATCAGCCTGTGAGTGAATTGCATGCTGGTTTTGACTGGTTTATGCAGGTTAGTTTTGGTGTTGTGGTGCATAGCTGTTACCATACCTGGTAAACCTGTATCCAAAACACAACATATCCTGGTTGTGTTTTGTTTTTCTTTCCAGCAAGGATGATAACTGACTTTTCCTGTTCTATCTACAGCTGACTACAAAGAGAGCTTCAACACAATTGGGAATATTGAAGAAATCGCTTACAATGCTGTGTCCTTTACCTGGGACGTGAATGAGGAGGCCAAGGTAAATCATCTAGCACCAAGACTTTACTCGGTGGTTCAGACGTGGCACACTAAATTTACAATGAATACGTTCTCCAGTGTGTGTTTTGGTTTAATGGACATCCTGCTTGCATTTAATGGTCATCATGGATGATGAATTGGCAGGTGTAGTTGTTTAGCTCAACTGAAGGTTCAGTTTCAGTCTGACTACATCAGCACATCTATGTTTTGTCACAAACTCTTATTCAGTCGTATTACCACCATTGTGTGCGATACACAAAATGTTATTGAGACACAGGGTGGAGTGTTACGACATATGATATGTGTATTTTACACGCATTAGTCTCTCTCCCCGGTTGTTGAACCCTCCCCAAGAGCCCTGTATAGCGTGACGTTTGGGATTCACAATAACCTGCTGCATCTTCCCCAGTTCTCTCTATTAATTTAAACCTCTATTTCCTTCTGTGCATGGTCTCAGGTTTCACCTGTATGCTACTGACAGTAGGAGATGGACCAGGTCTGTGTACACGGCCAAATGCACACAAACCTGAGTCCAGATACTCCCAGCCTCACAGGTAGAGTCCTGCCCTCCCATTGTGGCTCATCTGTTGCAATACAGCTCAGTTCAAACACTCGCTTATATTCAACTAAAGCTCTCTACGCAAACATTTGCTTTTTATTGGGCCAACTCATACGGGTAATACCTATTAATATGGACTGTATGATGTCTTAGTGTAGCCGCCCTTTTCACATTTATAAGTGTATTCGTTTTTTTGTGTTTTTTTTTTTTTGTCCAAGCTCGTTTAAAATGGGGTGTGCATGCAGTGGGGTGTGAAATGCTCTCAGTTTGATCTGATAAGCATCTCATACTCTGACCTAACATACTCTCAACTTTTATTACAAGTCCCTTCAAAGCTCTTCTCATCATGGCAGGCTGGAATGGAGGAAGCCATAAACTGAGTTTCTCCATGAGCCATTGATCTGTGAGGTGGAAATTATGTCCTTGTTGCAGCGTGGAAATTGTCAGTTTCTTTTACAAGTGGTACACAGTAATACTTTAAAATAACTGATTTTATTATAATATATTTTAAAATGTAATGTATTCCTCTGATGGAAAAGCTGAATTTTCAGCATCATTACTCCAGTCTTCAGTGTCACATCATTCTTCAGAAATCATTCTAATATGGTGATTTGCTGCTCAAGAAACTTTTAGGTTGAAAACAGTTGTGCTGCTTAATATTTTGAATGAAACCAAGATAATTTTTTTCAAGATTCTTTAGGGAATAAAAAGCTAAAGAATACATTTTTTTTTTTTTTTGAAATAGAAATGTAACATTAGTGACATTATAAATGTCTTTACTGTAACTTTTGACATCAGTTTAATACATCTTTGCTGAATAAAATCTTTCTGACCTCAAATCTTTGAATGTCTGTAGTGTTAAGCCAAATTGCTGTCCCAATTCTAATTCATAATGTGCCCAGTTAGATTTCGATCAGTGTGAAATGTTTTGGACAAAAAATGTAAACATGTAATTAACGTTTTTCATGATCAATCATTGATTTTCCTACGGCATACAAGTGTACAGTTCATACCATTTTCTTACCATGCCGAGTTGTAGCATGCTTCACCTAACGATGGCCTCTTTCTTGTCCTCTGGCATTGGTAATGGTTGATTATATGAAACTGTTAATAACTAACCACATAAATATTTAGTGAGCAAGACTCTGTTCCAAACCTTTGAGGAGCAGAGGCTAGAACTGCATGTAAAGATGACATTTAAGATAAAAATTTGGTCTTAAATCAATATAAAATTAATATTTACTTCAATCGGAGTGAAACGGCATAGTTTTTAGTGTGTAGTCTGAACGTTGCTTTCTGTAGCAGTCAGTGGTACAGATAGACGTGTCGAGGCAGGCACCTGTTTTGCGTGTGTAGGTGGCTGGTGGGTGAAAAACAAGGTGCTCTTTCAACGGTCAGGATTGTGTAGGTCAAAGCTGTTAGAAAATATGAATATGGAAGTTCTTATGCAACTGTCTGTTACATGTGCATTTGAATGCAAAGTGTTGAACATAAATTACATAAACAAACCTCCCACAACACGCTAGTGTAGTGGCAGAGACAGACACAAAATTTAGTTTATTTGCTTGTTTGCAAACATAAATTTTCATGGAGAACTGAACTGTTTTTGTCCTTTTTCTCTGATTGTTAGATCTTCATCACTGTGAACTGTCTGAGCACAGATTTCTCCTCTCAGAAGGGGGTGAAGGGTCTTCCTCTGATGATTCAAATAGACACCTACAGCTACAACAACCGCAGTAACAAACCCCTGCACAGAGCCTACTGCCAGATCAAGGTCTTCTGTGATAAGGTGAACCTTCACCTTTAAGCACTGAATCTGTTTGTATAATAGTATCCCAAAATATGCTGTATATGTGGAAGCACTCATGGAGAACTGTTAAGACGGCAGTAATGGAGAACTGCAGTGATGACATATTTTCAGAGTTCACATCACTCTGGTTCCCAAAAAACACAATATGGCTTTTGGATTATTGCAGAAAAAAAGCTCTGTGACCAACTAAAGTTTATGATTCTTACACTTTTGTTAATCATGATAATATTAAAAAATGAACACAACTTTTATGAATTTTGCAGCCTAAATACAATTGCCAGAAGCAAAAAGCTAAAGGTAGGCTACACCGCAGTCGCATGACTTTAACGTCACCACCATTAAACTTCGACAGCTCTTTCAGTCTTTATTTAGAAACATTTTCCCTGAAAGTTTGAGTTAAAATAGTGCAATTATTATATGAAGCTATGAAAGGGAACTAGTGAGTAGATGAGTAGTGAGTAGTTTATTTGTTCGTCGTTATAACGTTTAATGTCCCAGGCAGCCTCTGTAGTCTCATTTAGACGGTTGTTAGTAACCACCTTTTTTAAGATATAAGTAAAAGCTTTTAAAAAATCACAAGGGGTTATTACTAATGTATTTACAGTAGGCCTATGTCATTGAATAAAATGTGACAATAATCACAAACCTTCAGGCATTTAATTATTAAAAAAACAATTCTTCAGGATGCTAAAAATGCTAACTTGTTCCTTTATTTTGCATGCATGATCACTTATTCTAATAAGCAGTGAAGTGTTTTTACCTACAGCTTAAGTGGGCCAGTTGAATTCTGAAATCATTTATGCTGTGTTCTTGGTCTTCAAACTCAGTAACTGCGCCACCTTGTGGTTGTTAATTAATGTTACGTTTCACAGCCCTTGCAGTCATTTAATTTCTCTCCTCTGTATGTCTTTCTGTCTGTGTTTGTGCGGCACAGGGAGCGGAGAGGAAGATCAGAGATGAGGAGAGGAAACAGAACCGCAAGAAGACAAAAGGTCTGAAGCACTGAAAGTTAATATCTCCAATTCATAAAAATAAGCTTTTAAGTACACAAGAAATTATTTGATAAGAAATTTCTTTCCTGTATTGACATATTTTCTATTGAAATATGTCCATTTTTTTTTTAAATAATCAAGAGGCTTTAGTTACATCACACCCATTAATCATGATGTGCCACTTTCTAATCCGTGGCATTTGGTATTGGGGAGCATTTGATTGGACAGAAACCTGTGTAGTGTGGGATGAGTCACCACTTTTATTATCAATAACAGTTATTCTTACATGTTCAAATGAATTTTTGAAACAATTTTTGAAATCTTATTAGGAAAGGATGGAGGCGTTGGGGCGGTTAATCTCCCGAAAAAGTGTGACGCCACCTGCTTTAAAATGATGACTGATTTGGATGCTCAGCCGGTTCTCTTTATCCCCGATGTGCACTTTGGAAACTTACAGAGGGCAGGCCAGGTATGAGTCAGTCTGGAAATGGAAAACACACTCAATGACCAGATCACACGCTCTTTTGTGTTAAGCATCCTCTGCCATTTTGCAGACGACCCTAATTGCAGTCTCCTAGTCTGCCCTCACAGCGTTTGCTTCCTGAAATCTCAAAAAGGTTGTAGAGGCTCATTACAGAACTGTCCTGAAGACCTTAGCGTTCCATTGTGTGTTAAAGGAGACTGAAGACTTATTAGAGAGCGTCTGACCTTTCAAAACCTGACATGAAGCATACGAGTATCTTGGATACTTGGTGACATTTGTTTATTAGGAATGACATCTGCTGAACTGGTCATTGTAGTGTCTGTTATGAGGCTTTTTCTGAATGTTACAGAGATGTTTGAGTATATAAATGTTTAAAGGAGATAAAACTCCAAAATTTGTACTTTTTGCAGGTATTTGCATTTAATACAGAGGAAATTGAACGAGAGGGGTGAGTTTGATGTTTTTCTCAATATTTAAGCTGTAAACCAGAAAAAGATATTCTTGTATCAGAAATGAATGAACATGACATCACCTCAGATTTGCTACACAATGGTAAAATATAGGGATCCTCAAGAATATTTATTAATAGAAGTAACTATCCACACTAATGTTTAATGTAAAAGAAATGATTCAGTGTAAAACGTAGTGAGTTGTAGTGATTTAAGAATGTTATTTCCTACATAACATTAGAGTAAGTTACAGGACTCAGAAATAAATTGTGTATTTTGTTATAATACACTAAAAACACTGTATTATTCTGCCAGACCAGTAGCTGGCTATGCCACTTTGTAAAGAAACACTACGCACCTATAGACTGAACATATGTTTGCGCATGACGTCACCGTTTTCACAAATTCACGTTTTGTAGTTTACACGGAGACAATAACGGTATTGTTGCAAAACTTGCATTTTTGAAACCCATTTTCAACCGTTTGCAGGCCCTCAAAGCGCTGTTGTCGTGTTAATGAACAGCCAAAACGTTTTCCGTTTTTAGTAGAAAACAGTGTTGTGTAAAATCTGATTGGTCAGTTTAGAGAAGCATGAAGTCACTGTATTGGTTTGTGTGTTTGTGTTAGAAGTGTGCTGGTAAAGAGGATGTTCCGGTCATCTGAGGATGACTTCTGTCCACCGCCTCATAAACAGCTAAGAGAGGAGACACAGAAGAGAGGTCAGAGCTATACATATACACATTTATAGCTGAAGTGTGTATTTTTCCAAAAAGCATAACTATTTTACAGGTGACAATTTCGTATGAATTTGTGCGATGTGAATCACAATTTAAAAAAAAAAAATTACCATGACCCCATAAACCCACTCCTAAACATAATCGTCACGTTAAAATTGAGAAATGTACAAATTCATACGAATTAGTCACCAATTTGGCAAATCGAAAAATGGATACTAATTGCTATAAGATTGTGTTGGTATTTTCTACTGTACTATACATAATTGAAAAGCCTGAAGCCTCTATGGAATTCTGTATGTATGGGAATAAATAGTAATTTTTGGTGTTAATTGTAGCACAGAAATGTCATATTTCAAATTTAGGTTATGTCTATTTTAAAGAAAGATGTATGGTGATTGAACTTAACTATACTATTTCCATGGTTGTATGTTTTTCAGTGCTCTTGTATGTGAGGAAGGAGTCAGATGAGGTGTTTGATGCTCTAATGCTGCGGACGCCCACTCTCAGAGGACTCATGGATGCAGTTAGTATCTGTTAATATAGGGGGCGCTCTACTCTAAATTACCCAACCATTGTGCTGATTGTCAAATGCAACAGTTCATCATTTTAATTTTTATTTTTTTTTTAAAGTAAAATCAAAATAAAATCCTTTACCATTTTCAATAGTCTAAATACAAAGCCGGATCCCAATCTAATTCCTGGTGAAAATTGTCCCTCAAGTTATTTGTCTTCAGCATATTTTTAAAATAATTATCACCAAACTATACAGATCAATAAAAAAAGACACATATTTTATGATTTATTATAAATAATCGAAATCAAATCATTGTAATTGTGTGATGCAATGATAAACGATTGACTGATGATTTCTTTCATATTAAACAGATTTCTGAGAAGTATGGTGTTCCCATTGACCGAATGGTCAAGATTTACAAGAAGAGCAAGAAAGGGTAAGCAATTGATTGAGAAAAAAAAACTACATCATAAGAGTACGTATGTACAGTAAAATTCACATGACAACTATTAAGTCCGTTTTGACTTTTGTTTATTCTCTCCATTGCAGGATCCTGGTGAACATGGATGACAATATCATCGAGCACTACTCTAATGAGGACACGTTTATCCTAAGTATCGAGAACTACGCAGAAGCATACAAAATCACATTAACGGAAATATGAACATCTACTCATGTGTTTCTAACATTCAGTGTGTTTAAGCTAAAAGACTTTTACTTGGACTCCAACCTGGTCAAATTCATCGTCAGCTGTCCACACATTGAATTAACATCGGCAAAAGCTGATATACCTCATTTTTAAGAGTCCTCAAGTATAATTTTTAAAGGGCCAATAGGAGTTTCAGTGCGTCCCAAACATGTCCAGGATTTCACTGTTCAAGTGTGGATGTAAAGACTTTTGCTAGTTGAATTTGTCCACAGGATTCCTCATCTGTGATTATTGCCTTTCCATTTAAATGACCAAAGTACAGACTATTTCACATTTCACTTGATTTTGGAGACCCTAAATTTCAACAGTACCTTCATAAGGTTTTAACTGGAGTGGAAATGAAATTCGAAACACCTTCATCATCATCATAAATGCAACAATAGTGTCCATTGAAATTACAACGCTAAAATACATTTGAATGTAGCAAAAATATGATTTTAGGACTTTTCTGTGGAATTTGAGACTCTGCAGAGCTATTGATCTGTGAAAATTGTCCATTACTGTAAATATTATTTTGAATTTGTTTATCATGTTGTCATTAATATTATTATATATTTTTTTAGCCTGGTAGATATAATTTAGGTCTGAATATTCACAAACATATTTTCTGATGCACAAAGAAAGCTTTTTTTTTTTTTTACTCTGCCACACATTTTTGTATGCTTAATAGTGCAAACCAGGAAATATGAATGAATAATGTCTACAGTATAATAACTGTACAATACTGCATTATCAGAAACAAATTCAAATGTGTTGCTCAGATACATTTCAGCCATGTTTCACTCATGTTTTGAAGTGGAAATCATTTTTGAGGTTCCATTTATTTCAAATGCAAAAGATTTCTTGACTTTTGAGGAGGTTTGAAAGAGCCACGCACGTTCTTTTCTGAACTATTCAGTCTTCTAGTGTTTGTGTATACTGTGACAGGTGCATATTAACTTTGTAGTCCAGATCCAGTTGATCAGTGCCATGACGAGCTGTTTATGTTGTAATGTTTGAATATCATTGTCTTCCAAAAGAAAATGATGTAAAAGGGCACTTCGGAAAATAATAATTTGTATGTAAATAAATTCATTTTTTTAATCAAGTTTTGACCAAATATCTTTCATATTACACTTAACCCTGATGTTAAGGCAACTTTTAACCCTATTTTAATGAGAATTTCACACTACAAGATTGTTAAACCAGGGTTTAAAAGTGATGTTCATGCAAGACCATCAGACACCGAAACATTTTCTTCTTTACTATTTTTATTTATGATATAACCATCTGTGTTTATAATATCTACACTCACACAATGTACAGGTTACCATATAAAATCTACAAAATGATAATGACAAACATTTATTTTGACAGATAACAGTTGTACAGCATAAAGTGATAGAACACTGTTTGTTTTGCCATATATATATTTATCTGTGTTTGGCACTTGACCACATGTTGCTGTCTTGTGCGGTTTAGAATGCCAGATGCTAAATCATTTTTTTTAAATGTAGGAGAATCTACAAACATGAACAACATTTTTTTCCTTTTGTTATTAGTTTTAAATTCAAGCTCCTTCACGAATCGTTCTGATCAGCATGTGGCTGACGAACGTTTGATCATTACAACCTTGTCTTCACAGGAAATTCAGTGGAAACCACAGAGTTGTTGATGGCTATCCTCATACAGGTGGCCTCAAATAATATTTGGTTTGCTTGTGAGCGAGTGTTTGTGTATTTATAAATGGACGGTGGAATTGCATTACTCAAAAAGCATATGTCATCCATTTACACAATCCCTTGCATTTTAAAACATAGTCACTTCTAACCCTGAGGATGTGCAGACATATTCATACACATTAATATTCTGTCCAATACGCTTCAATTGTCTCTCCATAGTCATGTCACTGACAGAATGCTCACAAGTCCTGACCAAAATGTATGCATAGACAAACACTGGATAAACACACGAGTACTCAAAAAGCACCACATACATGCATACCACATACGCGCATATTCATCTTAAAATGTACAGAAGGAAAATGCAGAGAATACATTCAGTTTGACCCACATGTATTATGTGCAAAATTATTTGAGCTGTTATTTTGCCCAGGATATAAAAATAAAATACTATGGCCAAGATTCAGTCAAATTTGAATTGGCTTTAGCATGTTGCTAACGCTAATATGTAGTATTTTGTTGATGGTGTGGGCAGAAGATGGACTGAATCAAGGTCTGGATAGAGCAGAAAGTGTGCTAGAAGATAGATATGCCTTTACTGTACAAATGATTATTTGAAACAGAAGAAAATGTCATATTTCAATAATAGCAGTTTCATAATGAAAAGCATTTTCCATGGTGTGATACATTTTTATCACCCACCAAGTTAAACCATAAATTACAGTATATCTACAAATTTTTTTCCTCTTTTGAAGCAGCAAAAATCAATATTATTTTCGTCCCTATGAAAATATTACTTTGTAAAATGACATTTTCCAACTATTATTGTCAATCCTATGCATCAAGTATTCATGCTTAAAAAATATTTGTAATTTAATTTATTTTTAATTTTTTTTAACATTATACTGGTGCTCATAAAAGGATTTGATCCCAACCATCCCTTTAAGATTTTCTATCATGGGCTCTGTCATCATATTGTTGAAAAAAAAAGTTAAAAAAAATCTGTGTAGCCCAAGCGCCTCTCTTAAATAGATGTACAGTATGTGCTGAATGGAATCGAAGTACTAGGAACACTAGGAATGATAATAGTTATTGTGTGTGTTTGAAATTTTTAATTTAGTAAATTCTTAAAAATAATTATTAAAAAAAACTATAGTTTGCTGTTTAGAAAGCATATGCAATCTGGGATTTTTGGCGAAATGTGTGTGTGAAATGATTTAATTAAGTAAATTCTTAAAAATATTTCTTAAAAAAACTATAGTTTGGTGTTTAGAAAGCATATGCAATCTGGGATTTTTGACGAAGTGTTATATTATCCCATGCATAGAAAATTTTGCTTCAGCTCCCTCTCAAACCTAATTTTTCCTTAAAAGAGCTTAATTTTTAAAGCTCTTTTTGAGGGCGTTTATTTCAGTACCAAAATTTTACAACAGGATGCGATGTCACTTGCATCACTTGTTACACGCGTTACCTGATGTGTGTCTGTGGGAAAAAAAATAGTTGCATGTTTCCATGCCTGGTGTTCTGTGGGAAACCCACAGACACTCAGATAGGGGTGTAGTTTTGGAGTCCAGGCTCTGGCCGAACAAAAAGACTTGAGTAAGAGAGGTTATGACAGTAGCGAGACGCTGTTGATTCACTGGCCGGCACTGCTGGGATCGCACTGCAACAGTCGCACGATGGATGGGTCGCTCTTTGCTCCCTCTACAAACTCTTCAAGTGACAGCTTACCTGAGGGAGAACAAAGGGTCAAAGGTTAAAAATAACCAGTGTTTGCCTGGTTAGCATGAGTCATTTAGCCATTCGAAAGCAATTATGTATTTAGACAAAGCAATTTATTTTTTTGAGAAAGATCTGAATCTCAAAAACGCCAGACTTAAGTACCTCTAAATGTGATGTTTTACTTTGAAATATGTTTAGTGTACTGTCAAATGTACTGACAATAATTTATGACTATACTATAATATTTATACATAATAATATACTATAATTATATACAAAATATAATATACAAAATTTACTATAGTGTATTTGTAATTACACATTTGTTATGAAGTTTCAAATGAGTAATCTCTATCTATCTATCTATCTATCTATCTATCTATCTATCTATCTATCTATCTATCTATCTATCTATCTATCTATCTATCTATCTATCTATCTATCTATCTATCTATCTATCTATCTATACACAGTAAAAATATGTTCATGATTTATTATCACAACTTTTTATCTTTTGTCAAATCAACTCAGATAATTAATGTGGTTCAGATAACATAATATTTTGAGTTTCTATTTATTAAACCAATCTCCATAATCATATTAACATATTAAATTTCAATTAACTCAAAATGTTAAGGCAACCAACTTACTTTTTTAAGTTTAAATCAACATTATTTTTTACAGTCTATCTATCTATCTATCTATCTATCTATCTATCTATCTATCTATCTATCTATCTACACACACACACACACACACACACACACACACACACACACACACACACACACACACACACACACACACACACACACACACACACACATTTTTTCAGAATATATTATCTTTAAATGTTATATTGAACAATATAGTTAAAATTAAGTATTTACATGTGCAGTTGTGTTAGTCACAACACAAAAAGTGTACTTTGTTAAATCATGACAAAATATTATTAAAACAATGATTTGTACTTTATGTAAATGAAATTCATCTTCAATGAAAATTTTAATCTGGGATTATTACTAAGTGGACTTTTTAATTCTAAGTGTACTTCAGTGTGCTAAGAAACAGTCATGAAAGTACACTTACAGTATGTTGCCTTTTATTTCACTAATATGATTGGTTTACAAGGGGATAAAAAGCTCACCATCACGATTTGTGTCCATCTGGCGGAAGATCTTCTCTGTGCGTTTCTCAGGCGTGGACTCGTCCTCTGGCATCTTCATCACTGCAGATACCATCTTATAGATGGCCTGAAGGAGACACACAAAGGATTTCAGTTAATTTGGTGTTAGCATACTGCTAAGTACACAGCACTCTAACAAGCATATATTAAGATTCTGAACCCGTTGCAATGCATTGTGATGTATTATGCGATTGCAATGCAATGGATAATGGGATTGTCTTATCTAGGAAAGATACATGCAATGCTGCATTAGGATTTGCTAGCTTTTGGTTTAGGAGTGCACCTATGATGCTGTTACAGTCGAAGCAGGCACTAAAAGCTGCCTTTTGTAAATCTTATTAGAGAAAATTAGAGAACTCTGTGTATGATTTGGAACTGGAGCCATCACTTCGTAACTATATCAAAGTAACCATAGCGACTGCTTTTCTCAGGTAATTGAATGAATTGAAAAGGAAATTACAGCCATTTGTGTGCACTCAGCTGTCAGATTCAGGGAGTGCACTTAGGAAGTTGACACATCTCACCAATAGCTACAATGGCGTGAAATTTACCTAAATACGAGCAAAAATAATTGCCTGCTGCACTCAACTCTCCCTATCTGAGCAAAACATCATGCACAAATGAATATTGCTATATGAAGTAACCTACTTTTTGTGATTTAAAAAAACAAGGTAATACGGCACAAGCCAAATCCATTTGCCATGTTTATTCACTGAATGGGAATAGCTGAAATATATATTAATATACACAATAAGTTTAGAAAATATCTCTTCTGTAAGTATTTAAAACCAAAGGAAACGTGTTATTGTACAAAATGGGTGATTGACAATATTGTGTCATGTTTGGTGGTTTGTGGAAGCTTCTCATAATATAGGCACTACTTTAATAAGGTTGTGATAAAACAGAGGCTAAATTGACAGCTAATTCATTGAAACCAGCACAATCTACATTTATGTTCAAAGACACACTAGTCTCTGAAACATGCCCTAAATAGGTATAAAGTGCTAGTTTTCAGTGTAAAGTTTTCATCCAATCAGAGAGTTGAATTTTAAACCAATCCGATTTTATTGTAAGTGGAGTGAAAAATCAACTTGCCTTGGGTCTATATAGTTTGGACAAAAACTCAGACAAACACTAAATGGTCACTACTAATCATTTCCGTTTCACTTTATTTTGATGGTCCCTTTAACACATTCTGTTGACTAAGTAACGTTGCACCTAAATGTCTAACTTTCATTAGAGTGTTAGTAGTATTAGTAGACTGGTAGGGTTAGGGCTAGAATAAGTTGACATGTAGTTGTAAAGTTATGTAAAGTTAGTAGAATGTCTGTTGGAGGACCATCACAATAAAGGGTTAGCAGATATTAAGCAGACAGTCTGTTAAAACTCTAATTAGAGTTAGTAGACATGTAGTTGCAAAGTTACTTATAGTCAACAGAATTTTCAAAAGGGACCATCAAAATAAAGTGTTAGCATAATTTCTACTGTCGTATTGGTGAATTTCTACTGTCGTATTGCTGACAGTCACTTATATCTCCACAAATGAAAGCTTAAACTTAAAAATTAATGTCTCTTCTTTTTTGTTTCCCTGCTGAAAGAAGAAAGAATAAAATAAATAAATCAATAACTCAGTTAAAACCAGCTCAAGCTGGTTGGCTGGTCTTATCTGGTTGGTTTATACAGGTCAAGCTGGTCTCCCATCTTAAGAAGTCGCCAAAACCCCTATTAAACGAGTCTGCTAAACCAGCTGACAGGCATTCTAGCTAGTTTTTTTTCCCCAGCGAGAAAGTACCTTAATGGAGGAAATGGGTTTTCTCACTTTGTCAGAAGACGTCTGTATTGTTTCAACCGAGATCTACAGAATCACACTCATAAACTCACACACACACACCTGTACAATCTCGAGCATTTCCGCCTTGCTTATGTATCCATTGCCATCCAGATCGTACATACTGAAGGCCCACTTTAACTTCTGATCCAAACGGCCGCGTGACGTGACGCTCAGGGCAATGATAAACTCTCTGAAATCTATTGTCCCATCTCCGTTGGCGTCGAAGGTTCTGAAGACGTGCTCCGCAAACTTTGACGCGTCTCCGTAGGGGAAAAAGTTGCCGTAGATCTTCTTAAATTCTTCCATGCTGAGCGCACCGCTGGGGCAGTCCCGCAGGAAACCCTTGTACCACTCCTGGATCTCATGCTCGGTGAAGTCTGTGTTATCCAGCAGCTCCTGTATCACCTCGGGACGGAGTTTGCTGTTCTGCTTTCCCATGTTGATGATCTGGTTTCAACTAACGGAGAAAAAGAGAATAACTGTTTTTTTAATGTCTAACAGTAAGTTACTCTAAAGTAACGCTTATCTCAGCCTTAGCAAATATGAACCTTTGTGAAAAAGAAGCATACTTTATCATATATAGGCCTACGTAATTGCATGTTAATTAAAATAAAAAAATTAAAAGTCTTTGTAGTTTACATTTATATTAAATGCAATAAGTGCTTTTTTACCCACTATATGTAGGACTTAAGTTCATCTTTATGTAATAGTTTGCAATTTAGTGGCCTACATATAAAATAAATTATTAAAATAGAAACATTACATTATGTAATATCAAGTTACAGTTAAAATTATAATCAAGTGCTTTACATGTGCTTGAATACATTTACATTTATTCATTTAGCTGACGCTTTTATCCAAAGCGACTTACAATTGCTATATATGTCAGAGGTCGCACGCCTCTGGGGCAACTAGGGGTTAAGTGTCTTGCTCAGGGACACATTGGTGTCTCACTGTGGATTCAAACCCAGGTCTCTCACACCAAAGGCATGTGTCTTATCCATTGCACCATCACCCACCCCTGAATAGGTCAAAACAATTATTAAAACAAAAATGATTTTCAATGCACTTGACATTGTTTGAAAGTAGCCTACAAAACTTTTCAAATAAGTGCGTTAAGAAACAGACAAAAGTGCACTCTTTAAGTAGCTTTTTATTTCATTAGTATTCAAAAATCTGAAAATACAATTTTTTATACTTTTTAGATTTTAAGTACACAACAAGTGAACATTCGTTACAATTAAGCAGACTTTTTTTCTGAAACAGGTTTAACTTTTATAATTAGGGTTCACATATTCAAGATCATAAGAATTCATAGCCAAGAAACAATGCAGTAGTTCTCAACCTTTGACCCCCTTGTGGTTTTAGCAAGGGCAAACTTGATGTGTTATCCTGTTTTAATACTTGTTTTGTCTTATCTTAAAGGTGACCCCCCTTTTCACAAGATATAATAAATCAATGGTGTCCCCAGAATGTGTCTGTGAAATTTCCACTCAAAAAATATTATCCCACAAATAATTTTTTATAGCATTCTAAAACGGACACTTTTTTGGGTGTAAGAAAAAATGCGCCTTTTTCTGTGTGTCCCTTTAAATGCATATTAGCTGCTGCTCCCCGCCCCCATTCAGAATACGGCCGATCCTTTACACGAGCTTCGGATACAACAACAAAACACGTGAATAATCTGTGCGTTCAAGTCATCTCGTATAGATCGTAATTACGACAATCACCACAATGTCGTAAATACCAGTGGGGAGCTCGGGATTTTCTTTAAGCTCCGATCTGTAGGAGTTGGGGGCGTGTACTGAGAAATATGGCGGAATCACTGGATGCAACGTCTGTAGTTGACAGTAAATTTTAATTGAATTTCATGTTTACTCGTCCAAGAAACTGTCATTTATCATGATCATCATTAATCTTGTTAAAAGCAGCAAGTTAATGAATTACAACAAAAATCTAACCGTTTAGAGTTTACATTGGCTTCACAGTTAATTAAAAACATAAAAAGAAAAACACACCTGATGCGCATTCTTTGTTCTTTTTCTTTTAGCAGAGTTAACAAACCTTGATGTTTTTTCGTGTAATTCATTAAAAGAAGGTACACCGCCATCTTGCTCCGATGAAACTGACTTGAACGCACCTCTATCACGTCGTAAACACGACTCCCCACCTCATACGTACGAACTTCCCAGGAGGACTTGAACATCCTCCTTGGACTTGATCATCACTCATCAAATATCAGAAATAAATAGTGTAGTGCAGGCCTTACAGAGAGACTCAGGAAGAAGTTGTAACCTTTAGACAGCACCTGGACTTTTCTGAATGGTTAGTGGATACATTTATGTAGGCTAGTTGTTGTGGAGATTTGTTGCCATTTATAAAAAGGCATTTGTTGTGCACATCTCATAGACTTGCATGTTTAACTTTTACACAAGTTGACACAGTTCCCTGAGGTCTTTATAAGACAGCTGCGGCATTTTTTGGTCAAATAGTGTTCTGTGCTCCTCTGTGCAGCCAACAACAGAACAGTCTGCATGCTTTAAAAAAAAAAAAAAAATGGACTGCATTTATATAGCGCTTTCACAGACCCAATGGCCACCAAAGCGCTTTACATATATGCCTCTCATTCACCCATTCACTCAGTCATTCATACACCGACGGCAGTGTCAGCCATGCAAGGCGCCACTCAGCTCGTCGGGAGCAGCTGGGGTTAGGTGTCTTGCTCATGGACATCTCGACACTTGGTCAGGTGGAACCACCAACCTTTCGATAGAACCACCAACCTTTCGGTTTGTAGGCAACCTACATGAACCACTGAGCCACTGTCGCCCCACAATGAACATGAAATGTAAACAGAAAAAACAAGTAATACATTGACACTAGAAACCTTTTATAATGACAGCATTTTTATAACCGTTTTGGTCACATTTGGTCAAAAAAAAAAGAATAATAATTATTATTATTTGCATCTAAGT
Source organism: Siphateles boraxobius (assembly GCF_051911475.1). Taxonomy (NCBI): domain Eukaryota; kingdom Metazoa; phylum Chordata; class Actinopteri; order Cypriniformes; family Leuciscidae; genus Siphateles; species Siphateles boraxobius. The sequence continues at coordinate 15,753,511 of NW_027508975.1, forward strand.
TAGTGCAATTGATCACATCGGTGTTACCGTGACCAAATGAATTGCATTCCCACTTAAAACGAGCGTTCGTAAATATTTCCCAAAAAATTTGCGCTCATCCTCAAATGTGTATCACTGGATCATTATGGATCATTGCAAAGTTATTGTGTTTGGTGCTGCTATTTTGTATTTGCGGAGAAGACGTAGGACTCTGAGATTTTGGGTTCATGACACCCTCCAGGACCGTTATCTATATGCAAACAATGTCATATCATAAATTATGGGAAGCCCAGCAACGGTGATGATTAGCTTCTCCTCCATTTTCTCAGAACTAATGTTTTTGTAAACGAAAGTTTACATTGTATTTTCTACGGAATCATCCAGCGCGAAGGACGTCTATATCAGAGCCCGTCTACGGAGAGCATGGTCACTCCCTCTTAAGTCCTATTGTACCGAATTTTGGTGAATGGGAAATGAATGGGAGTCTATGGAGCTAGACGGCTAAATTTGTCTCTTTCACCCGATTTCCGTTTAGAAATTTCAGATTTGATTGTAGGTTTTGCAAGTACAACATGGGTTATAGGTCGAAAGTTGATTGAACGAGTACTTATGTCCTTTCGATTTCTTACAGGTTGAGTTGTTGTTGCCCATTACACGTTAGCATTCTGCTAATGAACGCTGATTGGTCAGTGAAGGACTGATTACGACGAGAGATACTGCTTGATGGCATCGTGGCATCCGAAGCGGGACCAGAATGTGTGTGTGTATTTTCGGCGTGGTCTTTTAAAACAACAAAACAAAAACTCTTCTAGCACGTGTATTTACCTGTGTCAGCGGTGTTGTCGATGCCTCGATAGAAAAGAAACTGCAGATCGCGAAAGCACCAAAGTGACTGAAGGATTGCCGTAAAGCAGTTCTCTGGTCGTACAATGTGTATGACGTCATTGCCATTTTAAAAGACTTTTTAAAGCAAATAAGTGACTCTAAAAAATGTAACACCCAGCAATGAGTAATTTCTTTGCATCTCCTTTCGAATACAATATTCAAATTACTAGACAAAAAATTATATCCCGAGAAAATTTGATTTTTAGGGGTATAGCTCCATAGACATTCATTCTGCACTCGTCCTGTGAGCGCCCTCAAATGGAACCAGAGTGGAACTGCAACCAGTTCAGAAGCCGGAAGTTTACTGAGAGTCAAAGTTCTCCCCTTATATTCAGATTGGTTGCTGCCGTTTTGCCGCTGCTTGCCGCTGAACTGCGTCATAGCTCATTACCATAAATTTGAGCTACTTTCAACTTTCTGATTGACGCTCAAAACGCCCAAAACGCGACGGCAATGGATTTGACGCTCCTTGCAGCTGAGAGAAGCCAGTTCAATTGAAAATGAATGACTTCCGGTAGCTTTGGAAGCTCAAGTCGGTGAAATGTACAGTTCAGTGTGACTGTACACAGACTGTACACAGAGTCCGTGTGTATGTACAGTTACAACTGGTTGCACTGTTGGCGCTTGCGAAAACCAAATGGCGGCGCCATGGGTGATTAAGGGGCGGTAATATTATAATAAAATCCCCTTGAAGAGTAAGGCTTACAAAAACAAAATTACTGGGTTGTCACTTTTCATGTTTTCCGGGGACCCTATTATAGCATTTCAACTCGGAAAAAGTCAGATTTTCATGATATGTCCCCATTTAAATATTTTTGAGGCCCCCTGGTTTAGAAGTTCTGATCTCTAGGGAATAAAATGACAAAAAGATCTCTTTTCATCTCAGTTCTTTCTCCAAGACATCAGTGGAATTAAATGGAGACTTTTTCTTACATCAGCAGTATCTCAGATTTTTATCATTAGAACCCCCCCCCCCCCCCCCCCCATATTAATAGTCAGAGAGAATTAATAGTCAGAGATCTCAAAATGTACTCAAAACATTTCTCATACATTTTTTTTCCAGATTACTGATTTGACTTTCTATTCGCATACATAATAGCTCAACAATTTTCTCATTAGTGTCTATTTCTCCTTTTTTACAGACAAAAAGATGATCAGTTTTAGTCCCATGAGCTCTGCAATAAACATAGGCTACACAGCAGAAAACAGCAATGATGCATTGCCTAAACCCTGACGGTACGAGCCCATTGTTGTAATTGTACTAGTATGTATGCAAAGCACACATATCTGCCACATATCGAAAAATTTCTCTTCCTTTTCCCATCTGTCAACTGAACTTTCCACTGGTAGACCGCAGTGCATGCTTTCACCTGCTGCAGTGTGTGTCTATGTGTGTGTGCAGCTGCACCAAAATCATTTCCTGATGCAAATCTCTTATAAAAACCCATGTGCCTGCCTTCTTACATGCATATGATCTCAAGAGCACATATCAGGGTAATTCTACGAAATCACTGCTTTTTCCTGGTTCATTTTAATACAGCAAGGAGAAGCTGCAAACATCCTAATGATGTAAGGACAAAAACATTAAAATAAATGTCTGTATTAAAAATGCATTAAGTAATCACAATAAAAGTCATTTTTATATACGTATGCATAATATTTATGTAAGGCACACAAATGGCACGTACAACGACTCTTTATTCTCATCCACTGAGATGAGAGTGCATGGAGAGTGATGGGGGACAAAAAATAACACTAGGGAGATTATAAGATCGAGAAACTGAAACTCCTCTTGTAAACAGGAAGCAGTCCATCAGCTTGCCTTTCTCTGCTCCTCACGATGAGGATGTGACCGTCCAGGCCGATGCTATATATAGTGTTTATTTATCTTTTATTTAACAAAATGATGTGAAAAAAGTGAGAGAAACAATCATTAAAAATATATATAAAAATTTAAAAACTCTTTGAACTTCAGAGCACAATTTTCTGTCCCACATCTGTTTCTCTCTTGCTTACAGTATGTGCTTGTGGGAAACTGTTAGTCATAAATGGTGAAATATCTTTGAAGTTGAAATGAATTAGTCAAATGAATGTCAAGAAATATTTTTAAAGATGTTAATCATATCAGTCAGAAAGTTTACTTTTCAGTTTAGGTCATTACTGTGAAAAAATAATGATATTATCATAATATTCATTTTGCTTGGGCCCTTATAATACACTACTGTTAAAATGTGTGGTGTAAGTAAGATTTTTGTTGTTGTTGTTGCAGAAATGAATGCTTATATTTAGGAAAGAAATACATTCATAATGTTACAAAAGATTTCTATTTCAGATAAATGCTGGTCTTTTGAACTTTCTTTTCATCAAAGAATCCTGAATAAAAAAATGCATCAGAGTTTCTACAAAAATATGCAGCACAACTGTTTTCAACATTGATAATAATAAAAACTGTTTCTTGAGCAGCAAATCCGCATATGAAAATAATTTTTGAAGGATCACGTGGCACTGAAGACTGGAGAAATGATTCTGAAAATTTAACTTTGCCATCACAGGAATAAATTACATTTTAAGATATATTAAAATAGAAAACAGTTATATTTTAAATTGTAATAATATTTTAGAGTATCACTGTTTTTTTTAACAGCATTTTTGATCAAATGCAGCCTTAGTGAGCATTAAAAAATATCTTACTGACCCCAAACTTTTAAATAGGTTATTTTAATTTTATTTTAACTTTGAATTTTGTACCCATGGAAATTTGAATGACAATTCAAATTTGATGACAATTTGAAAAATCAACTTTGACTTATGTGTTCACCATATAAATGTTATTGTCTGCTTACAGATGACTGCACCATTAGACCATTTATGAACATCTAGGACTGTTTTCTGAACAATTTTTGTATTCTCCCATGATCTTCAAAGGCCTGACCAAACTGAACACTCCATCCTCACCTCTCTCTACAAACCAGAGCCTTCACACACACGTACTACACTTTCATGCCACTTCTGTGGATGGAGCAGATGGATAAAAGCATTGTGATCAATCAAAGTGTAATTGCTTAATGGATATGCGGCATTTATATTACATTCCACCCGTTGTCATGGTAACAGACAGTCTAATATTACTGTTAGTGAAACACAACATTCGGCTTTGTATCAAAAATGTACCAGTATTCAACAATGGTATTTATGGATAAATAAAACAATAGAATGTAAACTAGATTCTCTGAAACATAAATAGATAGAATAGCATGTATTTTATTGTCTGGTATCTCTTGGCCTTTTCGAACATTGATGACATTACTTCTGATCCCTCCTCAGGACAAGCCATGTTCTTGAGAACTTGAGCTTAGCCAGTATGGCTCGTGGGATCACTGATGCTCTTGGCCAACAGCTCAAAGATCTCTGTCTCAAATTAACCCTAAGACTCTTAGAGCCTTCAATAGCACTTCGGTAACGTCACGCTTACATAACGCAGGCCCACAGACAGCTTGGCCATGTGGTGCTACAGGTGGACACAAGGCACAGATGTCCCTTCAATGCACTGAGGACAGGTGACTAATTACTCGAGAACACGTCACACCCACCAAACTAAATATATACAGTTTATATACATGCATACATATAGCCTATATATAAATATTGTGTACTAAAACTAAAACTTAAAAATCATTGTTGTTAATCAAATTAAAGAGAATTTTAATATTAGATAAAAAAAAACTTAAATAAATAAATGTTGCATTGGCATCTAACTGAAATAAATAAAAATTTAAGTACTTAAATAACTAACTAAAACGGAAATAAAGATACATTAAACCTAAAGTATAAATATAAAAAACAAATGAAAATGACAAAAAAAATGCCAATGGGATACAAACTTATTTCATGTATATATAGGCCTACCCTGTAAAATAGTATCCTAGCTTCTTTTTATATATATTTAATTCAAAGCTTTTCACATTTTACAGAACATAGTATAGTTTTAAATCAATACTTTTAAAGATGTTTAGATATTTTACTAGACAAGACAAAAGTGTGTGTGTGTGTGTGTGTGTGTGTGTGTGAATCAATAAATAATTAAATTAATGAATGAATGAATGAATGAAAGAAAGAAAGAAAGAAAGAATGAAATGAATATATAAATGAACTCAGAGACAAACATTTAATTCAACTATTTTCCTTCTCATCTTTGATTCAATGAGGTTGATGCATCACCAACCATAGAACACGTAGAACATCCAGTTTGACTTTCAAACCAAACTAATCATTTGTGACATGTGACTTGTGTTGACAGCCTTACAAAAGCATGAGCCATCAAATCGATAGAAATTTACATTCTCTCAACAGTGGACATTAAATGACAGAACAAGACACAGGAAGGTGTGTGTTGTTTGATATAAAAGGCGCTAATTCCCCTCCACCCCTCAAAACCACAGAGACCGAATAAAACCACAAGCTCCGAAACTGAAGTATGACTGGAAAATATCAGCGCTGTATTCATCTTTGTGAGGGGGCTATGAAATGAATTCATCAAATGCTCTCAAAGTTTCCTTGTTCTTTCCCATGCTCACCAAAATACACCACTATATTAACTGTGCAAGAAAGTACAGCATTTCTGTTTATGAGTTATCATGGGTACATCTAGCAACATTAGTCAATGTGGAAATTTCCTTCACATATCAGCAGTCATCTACAGTGCTGCATTTACATGGTTAGGTTCAGGTTATGCTCAAATTAAATAAAAAATCAAGTGAGCATTAACATAATGATAGCCAGCGTGCTCAATAGGAAAATGTATCAGGATCAATTAATGTTTTATTCACAGATCTCATGTATCTCACATAAAGCTATTCATTTTATGCCAAACCCTTGCAAGACTGTTGGTTTCTGTGGCTCACTGCTGGCAAATGTTTACCTCAATCTGCACTTTACATCTGTGCCATGCTATCACCAAATTCATGCCACATCAGTTTCAATTAGTCTCATTTATAACCATTTAGCCTAGGTTTCACCATGCTTCCTCATGTTGGGATATGTATTACAGATTTCAAAATGTAAAATTCAGAATAAATTTGGAAATAATTCACAAAACAAGAAATAACAAATAATAAATAAAATAAAAGTTTACAACAGTCTTTATGTCACAGTTGTGTTCTGTTTAGTGTGTTTTCATTCACTGCCTGTCTTTAGTTGTCACGTGTCATTATCGGTTCATCTGTGTCATGAACACATGTGTTCACTCATTATCATCATCTGTGTTTGCATTTAAGTTCCTTCAGTTCAGTCAGTGTTTGTCAAATCTATATGATGTGTAATGTGTGTTGCTCTAACCTGCTTACCTGTCTGCCTGTTCCTACGTATGTATATTAAAAGTTTAAGTTTGTTCCATAAAACTGAGTCTCCTGCCTGTTCCTGAGAGAACCACAGAGTTACACTTTACATGTCAGCCTATCAGCTCAAAATTGATTTATTATTGCTTTAAATCTTGTTTTAAATGGCGTATATGCATTTTTACTGAAAAACATGACAGATGTTAATGCCATGTTTGATTCATTCGATTTAAATAGATAATAAATAATGTTTGCTGTTAATTGTAACGTTTTTGGTCCAGAAGATGATGATTAAGAGTCCAAAAGGTTCAATTAAACAAACTCAAGTAATCCACATGAAGAAAGGCACCGTGACAGCATGTGGAACACAACAATAACGGACCACTAAATAGAGCAAAAAGATGAACTTAAATACACAGTGATGATGACAAAATAACGAACAGGTATGATTATTGAATGAGTGTCCATGACAACTAATTACTGGCGGGAAACTAGGAAAAAGGGAAACACAGGAAACAGGTAACTGAGGCATACAAAATATCCATGAAAATGAAACTAAACACAAATCGTGACAGAACGCCCCCTCCGTGAAGGCGCCTCCTTGCGCTGTGATGGATAGATCAAGGGAATTAGGGTGGAGGTTCTGGAGGTGGACGAGGGACCAGCAAGGTGCTGGAAACCAATAGGGGAGCAGATGGGAGGAACCAGGGTGGAACAGAGAGTGAGAGAAGCCATGGAGGAGATGACGTGGGTGGAAGGGCCCATGGAGGAGTGGATGGGGGTAGGATCCAGGGAGGAATGGAAGGCCTCAAAACAACCCAGGAGATGACCATGAGGGAGGTGATGTCATGGAGGGAGGAGCCAAGGTTGTAGTTGGTGGTAGGATATAGAGGTCCAGGCTGAGTCCGTGGAACCAAGAGACCCGGTGAGACTGCGAGGCCAAGGACTAAAGTGTGGCTGGACGCTGGCCATGGAGTCCCCTTTCTTTTCGCCTACATCAAAATAAGATCCGTCGACCCACAGGGCGAAGCGCCCAGCAGGAGTTTCCTTGTGGCATCACCAGCCGGATCTTGTCATCGAGTCTGATCCAAAACCCCTCCATAAGAGTGATGTTGTTGCAGAAGGCGAGGTGGCTCCTCCACGTACTCCTCTAAGTTCCTTCTTCCTTGAAACATAAAAATCATGACCTCGTTGGGTCTGTTAGAGCTCCCCATCGAAGCTACATTGATAGAGGCAATCTCCATTTTCACGTCTTTAAATTCCAGTATTCTGTAACATTTAGGTCCACATGATAAAGATGAAAAGTTAAAAAGGTTCAATAAAACAAAATATTTATTAAGAGATATAATTAGCAATAAAAATACGTTTTTAGTTTTTAAAGTTAAGTTAGATATGATTATTTACGTACATAGCTACATATTATATAGTAAAGCAATATCACACAATCAATATCACTACTTTTCTCAAATATCAGCACGATTGCAAATGTGATTTCATACAACAGTTCATTAAACATAAAAGTTACTATTAAGTTATTTACGTTTAATATTGTCTGTTTTTTTCTATTTCATCAAAGAAAATAGTTTAAAACAAATCCATAGCGTGTCTCTGAGGAACACAGAGTGTGGTTTCATTTCTGAATGAATCCATATTTTTGAATTAATCGGTTAAGTGAAAGATTCAATGACCCATTCCTAATAACAGTCACTTGAATTACTTAGCAATATCTGGCCATATAAGTGATGCAGTCAATAAATACTAATGTTGGGTTTCTGGAGATATTAAATGTGAAATTCACAAGTAGGAGTCTTTGCATTGGCTCCAAAGAACACACATCAAACACTTTCCTTTAACTACACATAGTTTAATATTCTTCAGCTAACTAGCCAATAAATCTCTCTCTCTCTCTCTCTCTCTCTCTCTCTCTCTCTCTCTCTCTCTCTCTCTCTCTCTCTCTCTCTCTCTCTCTCTCTCTCTCTCTCTCTCTCTCTCTCTCTCTCTCTCCTTGTACCTTAAGGATTAACTCAAGGTTCTGTTGGGCTAATCTGAAGCAGTAGGATATAAGACTCATGTCTGTTATGTAAGGACCACTAAAAGTCTTATACCAGGACTTGGTGATAAAGAAAACACAGCATGTATACGTTATGGAATCCATTGGTAATGCGTAAAACTCAACAATGTGCTTTTCTAAGTCAAAATCAAATTTTGAGTCATGCATACATCAAGACTTTTTCCATGCTGAGTCTGCATTAATCTGCAACCTCAGGGTCATCCAATATTAAATATGAAATAAAATATGCAATATAAAATAAATCCATCACAATTAAATGTGTAAAACTTTCTAAAATAAGCTGGGATTCTTCATGGATGTAGAAAGTCAGTGACAGTAATATGAGGATTTGCAGGGCTAGGTTAAAAATGGTGAATTTCTCTCTCAAGGCGTGACCTCTGCTGAGATCTTTTCTTTCACAAATTGTTTTTTAAAACACTATGAAATAAAAGTGTGGCATTTGGAATACATTAATGGTTGGGTATTAAAGTACAAGCAGTTGAAAGCTAGAGCAAAATGACCATCTAAATGTCTTGCTTGCCTGAGAAAAATTCAATGAATGTACTTGAAAGTAGTTATGAATATATCACACACCCTAGACTGACATTTTTTTTTTATAAAAAAAAGTGCTGAGGTCATTAAAGGTCCTTATTTCCTGTCAGAAGAAACAGCAAATTTATATTAATACCCAGACTTTTGAAGTAAAACATGTTTGTCCAGTTCAAATGTAAAAATAACAATCAATCTAAAAGCTTTAACTGCTTGTAAACTATCCTGGCTTGACCTCGACACAATCCTCCATCCATCTGTGAGAACGGCACTAACCACCATCGTGAGACAGCGCATGCTCTTAACATAAATATTTGCAAAGTGCCTATTTTTGGAAACATTTTTTTAATACCATTTGCACTTTTAAATCATGGTCCATTACAGCAATTGTGACGGGGCATGTCAACAAACTGGAAATGCTTTTATATCACAGCCTCAGTGCTTACAAATTGAATGTAGATGAACTCAAGCGTGAAATCACTATATGGCTCAACACCACTTCTCATTACAATGTGCTATTACTGTTCTCAGCTGCTGTCACTTATATTACAATAATAACTAGCCTCAGCCTCATTAAAAATACATAAAATCCTCACGTGTCAATCTAAACACCGTGGGCAACATATTGCACTGGGCATCACAGTCCACTGCGACTCAAAAATTCTTGGAGATGTTAAGTGAAAAGCTCTCAGGATCTAATGAAGCATTTTATAAGAGGGACAAGTCACATTATATGCTTTTACCATGATTATACTGAAGCTGAAACTCAGAGAAGGTGGACTCTGTAGCCGCCAGGTCTATATTTACACTACCATGAAGTGCACAAGTAAACAGAAGACATTAATGAACAGCACTGTTCATAATGCTCTGAAACCAAACCCTATATATGTTAAACTATACAGTCAGTCTATATGCTAGAGATTAAACTTTTATTATACATGTTTGCCTTCAAAGCATCTACACATCTTACACACAAATAATATGTCCTTTGTTTTTCAGCAGACTCTTTTTGCTGTTCACTTCAATATTTATTTATTTTTTACAATACACATATTCTATGTAGTCACTCAATTAATATAAGCTCAGTTAATATTTGAAATAATTCAACAAAAATTTGCAAACTTTTGTTTAAAATAGTTTAAAAGCAAATCAAACAACAGGACACTGCTGTTACACTGATGTCCTTTAATGGCATCTATAATTCCATCAAGAAACTTTAAAATCCATGGAACCTTTCCAAGGTTTTTAAAGTGGAAAATGGTTCGTCAGTTCACTTAATTGTTCTTTGAGGAACCCAGAATGGTTCAATTGCTGTGAAAACGTCATTTGTAACCTTTAGTTTAGTTAACCTTTTAAGATTGTAGCCTCCTATTTGATATGTCGTGTCAACTACCCACATACTGTCTGAATTGAATAGATTTGTGTTGCGTATTTCATCATTGTTCCAAAGCAGCTTTACAAAAAAAAGTGCCCTACAAGCCAAATACAGCCAAAGGTGACAGTGGCAAGGAAGAACTTTCACCTTCTCTGACCCACCTTGATGTAAATGATGCGATTTCAGTTCCACCTGTTGGACCTTGTGATGTCGCCAGCTTTCTTTCCTCCTTTCTTCCCTTTCTATACCATCTCTGAGTCAGCAGCTCTTCGCAGGAAGCTCTTTAAACACACACTCCCCTCTCCCTTTCTAAATTTCCTTGTCTCTTTATTTCTCTCTCTCTCTCTCTTTCTCTCTCTCTCTCGGCTCTCTGGGGCTTTACTAAACTCTCCCACAAAGCCGCACATCTCTGTTTCCACATCCCTACAGACCATCACATTTTTCCAAGCGCCCACTTGCGTCTTTTTAGACAGATTGTGGGTTAAAACTCTGTCTGAGCAGAATGCTTTCTGAACAGCCAGTCAGATAAAAACAAAACAAAATTAATGTCACTGTGTACATGCATGCCTCAACAATACAAAAGGGAAAACAAGAGTGTCTCAACTACTTCCTGCAACCTGAGATATTTTGTTAAGTGTTCTCAGAACATGCTTGTCACTTAACCAGAGTTCCCAGTGATACTTCACAAATTACTTTATCATATTTCTCTATTTTTCAGTGTACTTGTGATCAACCACTCTATAATGAGAATTAAGTCATTTGGAGCAAAAGGCTTACTTCCTCTTTCACATGATACATGTGACTGAATCAATAGGTGAGATGTTATAACTGCGTTGTAACTTAAAAACCTTTGCATATGCTTTAAAAATGTTTGCACAGACATAGTCTGACTTTTTAAATGACAATTTATGGGCTCGTATTAATTTCATGGACTATTTGCATTTTTTAAAATTCATACATGCGTATAAAAGCTGAAGGGTTATTCAAAATTGTGAAGAACTTGGTGACCAGTTAGACTTTCCTTTATACATGTATATATACATTTTAACCCAGCATGTTGTTCAGACATATTCGGATATTCAAAAAACTCTAGTATCTACATGGCACTTCAAAATGCATGTAATGTAGCTTAGATGTAGCCTTGTGCAATGTTCCTTCCTCTAAGCCTTATGTTCCAGGATTTATCCAAAGCTAAATGATCTGACATTCACTCAGGTCGGTCGCCTTCCAGCATGTTGCCAGTTCCAGGTTTCTCAGATGAAGAAGGAGAGATTGGGATAAAACGATACAGGTGACCTTCATTCTCCAGATAGAGATGTCCTCATCCTAATAGTTCAAACTTTCGTATCCTGTTCACTTTCAAACAACAGTTCGCTTCCAGTCATCCAAACCTCATGTGATACTGAAAAATCTCAGCTGTCTCTTTTCAATTTCATGTTCTCGTCCTCTTGTGCATTCAGTGCATGGCCAGCATATAACTGCACTGAGACTGAATCTGCAAGAAAAAGAGCAAAGCATAGAGAAAAAGGACATAACTCACCTCAGGTGGTTGTTTTGTTGCTGTGCCGTGAGATTTTAGATGGCCATAACCCGGGGACCTCTGCAGTGAAGAGGCGTTGTGTGTCCTCAGTGGTGATATGCAGCCACAGGTATCAGGAACAAGGTTTGATGCAACCAGCAGCTCCAACAAAAAACTCCACAAGACTCACCCGCAGCTTAGTTCAGAGCACCAAACTGCCTCCCTCAGTGACGTCAAAGCTGCTGGTCACATGACCTGCCTGAAAAGCCTATGAGAGCCACCGTTGCCCTGGCAACAGGAACTCAGCATTGACTCTTGCTCCTTGCCACGTCTTATTTCTTAATGTCAGACAAAACAGCTATTACTTTTCAAACTTAGTTATATAAAATATATATATATATATTCAATCCTGCAGTTTTATATTAAAAGTTATAGATCATGTTTTTCTTCCCCCCCCCCCCCCCCCCCCTGTGAAATATAAGTTTATCTGCAACTAAAAAACTTAATTGTAACTTAATTAATTGTAACATTTACTGGTGGATAATTTCAAAATCATAGACAATGGTTTGTAGACTATAATTGTAACAATAAACACACACACACACACACACACACACACACACACACACACACACACACACACACACACACACACTATAAAGCTATCTCATCACTTGAGGCGGGTTTTTCTTCTTGAAAAAAGCAGTCTTTGCTCTGCAGTGACTCTGTTGTCATGATCACATTGAGATCCACAGGACAGGTGGAGAGCGTTAGCGTTAAGAGTAGACGTCCCTCACATTGGAGGCCATGCTTTACTTAAGCAGATTAAATGGAAGTCAAAGCCTCCTCTCATTAGCCTTAACGAACAAACACTTTTTAAGGCTACATGCTGAGTCAGTCATCTGCAGGGCTGCTATCTGCTATCTGCACGGGCACTCAAATCAAACCCAGAATGCATGACAACAAAACACGGGTGCACATGCAAAATACAGGCGATGATATCTCACGCAGGCATCCACAGTGTGATTTGCATTCGCAATCCATGAAACATAATATGTCATAATACTATTATAACCAGTGCTGATGATGTATTTACCTTAATCTGCATGATCATGTCTTAATGTTGAGTGAACTTGATTTTACCAAGTACAAGTACAAAATGTCCCTGGATCAACGTCATTGTTGATCCTGGAACAACATCCCAATCAGCCATTAGATTTGAAGTTTACAGTTTATGTCAAGTTTAGGCTTACAACACGCAAAGCACCAGCTCCGAACCAGGAAAAGTGGTTCTTAAGTAGCACCAAATCATTGCTGGTCTAGAACAGAGCCAAGTAAGAACCACTTGCGTCAGGGGCTGGGGGCGGGGTTACCGTGACCAACAAGACGAATAGAAACTTGTGACCGCCATTTTTAAATAGCAGCTAGTCGAGCTAATAGCAGCTCGATTATAAATATCCGTCTATGTAAGTTACGGCGAGCTGCACAAACGCGTTAGACTCCGATGTATTTTGTAAACCCATGAGCATCCATAGTATTGCAACGTCCGTTATTGTTGATGGCTTGTTCGAGATGCATCGGAGCGGCGCGGACCGATCGGAGCTGCGGGAGTGTTTGGAGAACATACGACTCCTTGTGCTTTTAGATCGCTATCGCAGTGCTTTGATGTCATGCGGAGATCGATCTGCGAGAAGCCGATGCATCTCGAACAAGCCTGGCGTACTGTTTGGCGCTACCGCACTAGCGTTGCTGGGCAACATGAGACGTATACAGTGACGTAAGATCTGGCTCTGTTGTGGCTCTCTAGCCGGTGGAAAGGCAAATCGGTTCTTATTAAGCTCGTCAGTCGAACCCACTCTGAACCAGCTTTGGCTCTGGCTCTGAACCAGCACCCGGTTCTTGTTGGTGGAAAAGGGGTATATGAAACTCTAGAAGAGAGGAGAGAGTCACTTTCTCTGAAGAAAAACCAGAGAAGCAGAGGCTTACTATGTGCCTTCATTTGATCTCCATTTGATCTCATTGCTAGGAGAAACAACTGAGATAGAGAACACATTTGTGATTTTTGCTTTTATATTTGTTTAACAACTCTTTAGGTCTTAGAAGAAATTGACGAGAAATATTTATATACATATTGTTCAAACAGACATCTCTGGCATTTGACTGCACATCATTGCAGACTTTGGTGTCTTGACAAATCTGAGCCCCATTTGAGACATTGTTGAGATCTCACATGAAACACTAGAGGAGACGTGAGATTACTAAGGTCCGTTAGTACCTTTAAAAAATATATATTTTATTGCGCAGAAGGTTACTCTTCTAGTCTTGGATAAATTTTATGAGAAATGTTTGATTTTATTGTTATGAACTCCTCCGAGACAAGAAGGTTGAGGATCCAAATGCAGTATTTATTGAAGAGGGTAATCCAAAAATGTAATCCAATGCACAGGCAAGGTCAAACACAGGCAGGCAGTCCATGCAAACAAACACAACAAGGCAGGGAACATGGGCAAAAGAGTAATCCACAGAACAGGCAAGAAATCCAAAACCAAGAGACATGAAACCAGAAAGAATGCTCAGAATTTCAGTGTAACACTAAACAAGACTTCGCAGATAATGAAGGAGAAAACCAGGCTTTTATGGGGTAAGCTAAACAAGATAATTCAACACAGGTGAATGTGATAATGGATGAAGAGTCCGGGCAGTGAGTTATGGGAGATGTAGTTTGTGAGGGAATGACAATAGTCTGCTGTGGAGTGCCCTCAATAGTCTGCAAATGCGTTTTATATATAGGCTTCAGTAAATCGAGGAAAAGGAGTTTCCCCACCACTGCGTATAGCTACGCAATACTCGCTCCCTCTCTCAGGGAACTGAGTGTAAGGAACTCAGCTTTTTGGAAATATTAATAATCAATAATATCTTGTTATTATTAATTATAAATTAATTAATTATTTGGGTCAGTTAATTGGATTAACTTGATGTGGCTGAATTAATATTACAATCAATTAATCAGTTCTTCCAACGAACTATTTTGATTATTAATTTATTCTAATAAAGGGTATCTTCCATGGCCACCGAAGAATAATTATTTCTTCGCCGTACAGTACTTTGAGCCAGTAGCAAAAACCGTGATCGTAAAGTGACTTGTATTGCAAACAAAACAGAACCAAATACATATTATGTACAAGTTTTATTAACTAAATATAGATATTTATATGAATATAAATAAACTAAACAACATACACACATGATTACATAAATAGGTTAGTGATAGGATGAAATTGGAAACTGGAAGAGGGTCTATGAAAAGAACCATCAGAATTTCATTTTCACATTTCATTGAATTGAATACTTGCATTTGTAATGGGAACAATTCTTGAAGTTGTTGAAAATTGAAGTCGTTGATGGTTCCGGCAGTGTCAAGTGGAAGTTGGTTGAGCGTTCTCTTTCTCCAGGAACGCATGACTGGTTTGGTGAAGGCCTGGGACTCTGTTGAGGCCACGCCGAGCACCCAGGAGAAGTGAGGAAGTCGGAAGGATGGGTGATTGGAGTCGTTGTTGGTTGGAGTCTTTGTTCCAAAACTCTTGAGATTGTCCTTGGTTCTTTGTGAGAGAGTCATCTCTCTCCTGCCTGAGCCCATATCTGGTTGGATTGAGGCCTGCTGGGGGTTCCCCAGAATCACCAGAACAGTGTTGCGGCTGGATGAAAGAACTAAGAGAGGGCGGTCACTGTTGCCTGCCTCTGATATACCTTGAGAAAAAACCAACCCCTAAGGTTTGAATGGACCTATGAGTAAGGTGACATGTCCGAGAGGGGAAGCGGCTCTTAGTTGATTTATGGTCTTTGTCCCCAGCATGCTTAGACTGTTCATTCAAGCTCAAATAGACATAACAAATTCACATTGCATTCTAAGAGAAAGTGTGTGTCATTAAATGAGGATTAATTTGCTAGGAAGCATGATACAGGTGAGGTTATATTGACCGTTGGGTGGTTGTTCAACCACATACACCCCAATCAAACATACCATGTTGTTATACCTAATAGTACACGAGACAGTAAATCATCACAGTTTCTGTGAGGCATGTTCCTTCATAGATCAGAGTAACACCGCAAAGTTTATTTAATTAAAGATGGTCTCTCTCTCTTAAGCATGTGGCGCATGTGGCCACATTCCTTTGAGGTCGTAAAGTCTGTTATCAGTCTTAAAGTGTTCTGTAACCGGACACCTGGCTGACAAAGTAACTTCATTTGTGAGGTTAGTTTTGGGGGAGAGTTTCATAGACCTTTATATTCATTAAATATAGTGAATATGAATAATTAGTGTGTGTCTGATTGGTCCAGACCCTACATCCCCCCCTTTCGACCGTTGTTGTCCCCCTCAAGGACAACCATGATCGAAGTTGAAAGTGCCAACAGATCAGACACACCTTTGTCATAGAAGGCTGGAAGGCCATGGTGGCCTCTGGTTGCTCGCGTCTTCTGGAGTGGTGGTCGTTCCACGGCGGTTGATGTGGACAGTAGCCCAGTACAGGTCTCTGCAGCAGGTGTTGGGGCAGAAGGTGCCTTGACTGGGTATCACCTGTCATTCTGGAGTTAGGGTGAAATTGTGGTTCTTGAAGAAGGATGAGGTTTCCAGCTTTGATTCAGGTTTGGCCTCAGCAGGGCAGCGTGTGTCTTGGATCAGAGACTGCAGACCAGCTGAGTTTGAGTAAAGTCATTCTGGAAGACAGTAAACAGCTGTTTCATGGAGTTCACTGTCTGGTTCAGCCGAACGCTGTGGGTGTTGAGAATTACCACAGTTCCCTTCGATGTCTTGCCGATGGACGGCAGGGAGGCACTCTGTGTTGTGAGTTGCCCTTTTAGCTGTGGGATTTCAGTTTGAATTTCAGCCACACGTTGTCTCACGGTGGCTAGGTTCAGTGCGTTGACACTGGACATGCCAATGTTAACAGAGTTCCGACGGCAGTCGCGGTTGTGTCCATCTGGCTCTGCTTGTGTGACATTTTTTTTTCAAGTTGGTTGAGCATGTGTTCGACATTGGCCTCAGCGTGGGCGAGGGAGTGGAGTCGAACATACACTCTCTGGGTGTGGGTCCTGCAGTTGGTGATAAGGAGTCCCGGTTGTTCCTTCGGGACGCTGCCTGATACCGGACCTGGTGAGATGACCGACTGCGGCTGTCCTCTGGTTGGCTGGAGGCACAGGAAGACTAACCACAGCAGCATCCTGGAACAGACAAAGGGGAGAGGGAGAGAGAAAGGGAGGAAAGATCTCAGCGACTGTCATCCTTTGTTGGCTAGGACAGTCTTTCCGCTTCGAGGACGCCGGTATGCCAATTGCTTCGGTGTTCTGGTGCTGCGGTGTGCAGCACATGCTGCGTCATGGGCATACACTGGCATGAACCCCCCTTTTGCACTGTGGCACCACAAGCTTTGGCGCAGCGATGTCATCAGGTGCATAACACAGAGTGTTGTCCTGTGCACGCAGCGTGTGCTTGTTGATTTCAGTTGTCTGGGGCACCGGTTGTCGGTGGGTGCAGACGGCGTTCGTGGGTGGTTGGAGGGGTTAGAGGTGGTTTCTCATAGTGTCCATTGGTTTGTCATAGTCTTTGGTAAGCTGGAAGGTTGGGGTCAGGTTAAGCAGAGGCTCTGTGACATTTTGTCACACTTGTGGTGAGAGACTAATTCATGACCCTAAAAGTTCAGAACCACTGTTTAATGGGTTCGCTAGATATGTAGCATAAAGTTAGGTGTTTCATGTGTATCTAGCTAGTGATGTGTCTCTTGTATCTTTATCGTCTTAGCTGTGGATGTTAGGAGGCTAAGACTAAATTATTTCTCTGGACTTAAATGGTGGTTCACTGCGGCTTGACGAAGTGAAGGATAGGAGGAAAAGGGACAGCTTTCCTATTCAAATTATGCTTATTATCAATCCTCAGGAATATAGTTATGCCCTAGTAATTGTTGAAATTACTTGTGTCGCAGGGTCACAAAAATGAGTGCACTTGTTGAAAATAAACACAATCACAAATAAAGGTGTCTCTGTTTCCTTTCTGGGCCCAATGGGAAATAGAATCACATTCGAACAAGAGAGGAAATGGAATTAAATCATATAGATGACCGAATAGACAAGGGAATAGCTGACTGCTATTATTATCAAAGTGGAAATAAAAGAATAAAATAAAAAAATAAAGTAAGTAGTCAAAACAGCGGTATTGATCTGAAATTGAGAATAATCAATAGCACTAGTGACTAACCTTTAGATTTGCCTGGACCAACACTCCCTAGTGGGTCACAGCTGTTGCGTGTTTAAGACCACACCGTGTGTGTCCCTCCAAAGGTTTAGTCAATATGCTGATGAAAATTCTCATAACTATAATAATTCTTCTCTAGCTGCACAGCTTACATGTAATTAAACTTGGGTTTAATTGCCAGGGCATCTGCAAATTTAGCCTACAGCGCTCAGCAAGGACTATGCCTAAACTAGTGAAGGTGAAATTCAGCTGAGAAGAATTGAAAGTAAGGAAAGAGAAAAATTAGAAACCCTAAATGGGGTTAAAGAAAGTATTTTAGAATACTTTGCGCTGTATACATAAAAGCTGTAATTAAGGCTTCAAGTAAATGATGCTAACCGCTAACTGTAGAAGTTATTATGTAGCTTAGCCTAAGCTGGATGGATGCTAGGTTAGCTTAGCTTAGCCTAAGCTGGATGGACGCTAGGTTAAGTTAGCTTAGCCACCTAGGCTGGTTTGATTACAAAATGACGTCACGAGTTAGCACTTCCTGTGACAAGTCGATGTCATGGGAACCAGTGCATGTCAGAACAATTCAACAGTACCTGAAGAATGTCTACACATTTTACTGAGTTATGCATGTTTAAACGGGTTAAAAGGGGGCGCCTATACTTTAAGTCTTTCAAGAACTTGATGTTACATTCAGTAAAATGCTAATGTGTTTTGGCATTTGCTAATTTTACTCATGGAACTCTTCTCTTTACTTTACACAACTTATTCTATTCGTTTACAAAGTAAGGAAATAGATTTGCTGTAAGTCAAAGCTTGTCTAAGCCTATATAGTTACGTCCCTCTCATGCATAAATGCTGACTTTTCAGCGAGTGAACAGTTTTGATCGCTAGGTAGCTCTCTGCTTGTGGATGCAGCTAAAAATTTTGGTGAATTACATCAATCTAACAATAATTTGTAAGGCCTTTACATTGTAGAAAGGGGAGCATCACCCAGGTCTACGTATATATAACACTGTCCTGAGCTTTCTTTTTCAGAAACAGGTTTAGCAATACTGCAATTTGGATTTCTTTAACCAAAGCAGGATAGATATCGGTACAGTTTACAAGCTGCTGAGATGAGATTCCTTTGTCAAACAGACTTACGCTTTAATGCTGAACTTACTGATACCAGTTGGAAATCTAAGACTCTTTCACTTACAGTAGAGATGTCAATTCCCGCTATCGTTTTATCTGCATTTAGACAAGCCAGCAACCAGTGATCAAAATGCGTATCGCATGTTGTGTTCCAGTTGGACCGCAATGGTCAAATGCACGCCTGTAGGTTAACAGTAGTTTAAAACTCAGGTGGTTTTCCTACACTATGGCGTCAAGGTATGCCCTATTTGGAGCTAGTGTTTCCTGTAACCCTTCATTGTCATGGAAACTAATGTAGCAGTGCCAATTCAACCAGCATGTAGCAAATGTTTGTTTCAAAAGAGTTGTGCATAGTCTGTTGGCAGGTGAGGCTTACACGTCCATTCAAGATTTTCTTTATATCAGTAAAATTCTATTTTTACTAATGCAGAGTCTTGCTGCTCTTTGAGCACCCATTTTCATCTACTTTAAAAGTTTTATGTCCTATGCTATCCAGGGACTTTTTAGCAGAGTCTTGCATTGTGTTCATGCTGTGTGGCTTCTGGTTTTGCAGTTCAGGATCAATGGGGTCTTAGGAACCCTTTCTGGGGAGGCCTTCTGTGTTAGAGGCCTTCCGCATCAGGTCACACATCGTTGAGTGGGCATTGCGTGGGGGCAGGTGAAAATATGGTGACTAACTAGTTTTGGAGGAAAAGTTTCTTGAAGCTGGTGTCCTCCTCCGTCACAGGTTCGTTGTAAGTTCCACAGACAACTCGTTCGGAGTTGGTGGTGGTAGCACAGGGCCTTCTAGGTCTGTCCTGCTTGGTGTTTGGGCAGGGCCCAGCTGGGCTGGATGTGTCCAGATCAGATGGAGTCTGTCTCGGTGTGCCATACCGGTTGGAGACTGCAGGTGAAAATCAATGTCTCGTAGATTGGCAGGGATGTTTCTGACCTTTCACTTGAGATTGTTGAGTGTCACTTCATGTGCCATTTCAGGGTTTGTCTGATTTACCTTTTCCTCCTGCAGCTGCAGGGGCTCTCAGGGCACTGTCTGGTGAAGTGTTAAGCCGAGGGCTTTGGCTCCTCCCCCCTTTGTGCTGGGCTGGGGAAGCTTACGCTGCTAATGTGAAGGTCAGCAGGGTCCATCTTTCTTGTGTGGTCCATTTGCAGTGGGTTGGACTGTTGCAGCTCTCTTTGGACCACATGGAGTGCGTCAATAATGTTACAGCATCGCTAAGTCAGTGTTCGGACTTCCGCTGCACATTGATGGCTTTAGCTCTCTTTGAGTTCAACCATTTCTTTAAGTTCTTTGAGTGAAACAGTTCTTTACCCGTCGGTTTGCAGGTGCTCAGAGCTGTCGTCCGCCTGAAAACTGATGATCTCTTTCAGTTGCTCTGCTCTGTCAGGGTCCTTGCATCTGTCCTGTGCCTTCTCCCGTTGAGCAGGGTTCGTTCTCTGTGGAGTCCTGTGGCTGGCAGCGTTAGTTCATTTACCTCCTGTTTGAGGCCTGCGGGAGCATGGCCAAGGAGAAGATAATGCTGGTCAGCTCTTGGTGGCTCAGGCTGGGTGTCAGACGTCTGCTTTCATTGTTGCCTAACTGTTCCTTCTTCTGCCGTGGCAGGTCGTGGCCTGCTTCAGGCTGAAGGATGTCCATGACACTGCTCTGCCGGGTCTTCAGGTGGTCCTGGTGGCAGGGCTGGGTGTCTGAGGCCTACTGGAACACTTGTGGGAACACGAGAGAGAAATGGCAAAGGCAAATGCAAGTTTCTACAGAGGTGGTGAGCTATCTGTGTGGGAGAATGGCTATGTGGAGCAGCTAAAATTTAGTGTTGGTGAGCACACACAACAAAAAAAAAAAAAGTTTGGAGTATCTTAGTTGACGTGCTTTAAGCAGCATCGACTGATGACTGGGCTCTTACATGTCATAACCTATTACTCAAAAATGCTGATGGTTCTTCTCACATGTTGTGCTACGAGAGTAACAGATAGAGCAAAACCAAAATAAAACAATGGGATGAAACCAGAAAAGAAGAGGAAGAAAGGAGTGTTTTACCTATTTAGGTTTAGCTAGGAGACATAGGTAAACAGGAGTCACTTATGGGTTATGCTGCTGTTAGACTAAGCTACCAGGGACACATCAGACATCTCAAGGTCCAAAAGAAGAAGAAGAAACAATGGGAAGTGTTTCCAGTTCTGTCTGGGGCCTACTGTGCGTTTGTGTTTAGCCGTACTTCATGTACTTAGCTTGGTGCTAAGGAGTGAGGATGGGTAAAACACAGACAGGAAGTAGGATATTAATGACCTGTGTAACTCGCTATGGAAACAACAGTCGCTAGATATTGTAATCCTATAGAGAGAGAGAAGATGAGGATAGTGACTAGTGATCTAAAATAAGGTAAAGGTAAAGTTAGAACGTCCTTATAGCTCTAAGAAAACTGAAAGGAAAGGGAAGCGTATCAAGTAATTTAATTAAATTTCAAATTTAGTTAAGCCCTTCTTTTTTTCTTTAGCTGAATATAAGAATTCAGGCTGAAACAAACGTAAATAACTAAATTGAAAAAAAATAAAAAAAAATAAAAAAATGTATGTAAACATTGTGTGTTCTCATAGCTCTGGTAACTAGAGGGGAATTTGACTAAGCAAATTGATTTAATTAAATTCCCAATTTAATTAAATTCAATTTAACTGAATAGGACTATTCAGGCTCAACAGGTGTAAATACACAAAATAAAATAGGGGTAGATTTAAGTAAAAATAAAAGAAACACAAATAAAAACCCAAAGTATCTGGGTTTCAATCTGAAAGTGAAACCAAGAGGAAGGGGTCGAGAAAGAGAGAGAGAAGAGGGTGGTTTAACCCTCTTATGAGACGTGCTTCGTGAAGCTCTGACACCAGGGTGAATCATTCGTCTCAAATCATTCGGAGTGTATCACTGCTAAGGTCACGTGATTTTATTAAACTGGGCTTCGTTACGCGTCATAGCTGTTTCGAAATTGTTTTAAATTTCAACGGTTCGTGAACCATTGTGTATCTGGTCTCTATGTGATCTCGTATCACTTTATAGATTCGTACACATTTAATGACGCATTTGATAAAGGGTCTGATTGACTTTCAAGTCAAGCTTTCATAAAACGAGCCCTACGGTTTACTAAGATATTATGCCTTGAAAGACACCTCATATTAAACGATATTAGGTAGCTCGCGGATTGCCATTACCTGATTACACCTTTTGATAAAACCTTTGCGATTGGTTTGTAAAAGGTGTTCCGTTGATTTGAGTTTCCGCTACACTTCCACTGTTTTGACCAGCAGGGGTCGCCAGCGAGGGCGCTTCAAACAAAGAGTCATTTGTGACTCAGTTGACTCCTTTGATTCAAAGCCTCGAAGAGCTTTGACTCTCATTACTCGTGTTCAAATCACTCAGTTCAAATCACGCAAAATCTATAGTCTTTGGTTTAAGGTTACACTTTACGCTCTAACGTGTCTAAGTTTTTAGGCGGTGCTAAAACTATCACTCGAGGTAGAGGGTTTTACTTGTAAGTCATGCGTGTAAGTTAGGATTGAGGGAGCTATTGGCTACAACCGTCGCTTGTTTACACGAGGGTCTGTGAGATTGGTGCTGTTGTCAGAAAAACTAGATAGGAACGCCTGCTCGCGTTCCGGACGCAATGCCAACCAACAACACAGATCGTTCGGAGCAGCGATCGAGCTGTGCTGACAGTTTGCACTGAGTCTCTCGCTTAGACACGACGTTGCGTGTGAGTGACTCTTTTTAACAAATCAAAACAGCACCGTTCTTTCACAGACAATGGCAAATTACTAGTTAGCTAAGCTAGAATTTATACCACTAATTCGACGCGATTGTTTCATATGAGCGCTTCAGCGGTTTAATATGAATACAATGACGTAACGCATAATAAGGCCTTAATCGGTGATTGAGGAACATCGCTCAGATCACATTCAAAAATGCTGAAAATGGAGATTTCTCGTCCATATCAGGTTAATTAGTTCTGGTACCATTTATGCGCGCGGCTAATCTGAGATTTCTTCGTCAGAGAAGGCTTATGCTCAATTTATATCTGAAATTAGGCTTTCTTCGCTAATATCAAGAGTTTCTTATCGTACGATTTAAATATGCATTATAGCATTTGTGAACTTTCTGCCATTCGTAGGAAGGCATATTCAAGCTATAGTTTTGCTGATTTACTCAGAAACTTGTACGTGCATGTATGAGATGTTAATAAAACTTATGGGACAACATATGATTGATTACGGTCTGCTTGCATACAATGTTTAATACGATGCCTTAAAATTCTCCACCATTATGTAAGGAACTCAGCTTTTTGGAAATATTAATAATCAATAATATCTTGTTATTATTAATTATAAATATTTGGGTCAGTTAATTGGATTAACTTGATGTGGCTGAATTAATATTACAATCAATTAATCAGTTCTTCCAACGAGCTAATAAAGGGTATCTTCCATGGCCACCGAAGAATAATTATTTCTTCGCCTGTACAGTACTTTGAGCCAGTAGCAAAAACCGTGATCGTAAAGTGACTTGTATTGCAAACAAAACAGAACCAAATACATATTATGTACAAGTTTTATTAACTAAATATAGATATTTATATGAATATAAATAAACTAAACAACATACACACATGAATACATAAATAGGTTAGTGATAGGATGAAATTGGAAACCGGAAGAGGGTCTATGAGAAGAACCATCAGAATTTCATTTTCACATTTCATTGAATTGAATACTTGCATTTGTAATGGGAACAATTCTTGAAGTTGTTGAAAATTGAAGTCGTTGATGGTTCCGGCAGTGTCAAGTGGAAGTTGGTTGAGCGTTCTCTTTCTCCAGGAACGCATGACTGGTTTGGTGAAGGCCTGGGACTCTGTTGAGGCCACGCCGAGCACCCAGGAGAAGTGAGGAAGTCGGAAGGATGGGTGATTGGAGTCGTTGTTGGTTGGAGTCTTTGTTCCAAAACTCTTGAGATTGTCCTTGGTTCTTTGTGAGAGAGTCATCTCTCTCCTGCCTGAGCCCATATCTGGTTGGATTGAGGCCTGCTGGGCCCTGGGGCCCCCGTGGAGGGGGAGGGGGTTCCCCAGAATCACCAGAACAGTGTTGCGGCTGGATGAAAGAACTAAGAGAGGGCGGTCACTGTTGCCTGCCTCTGATATACCCTGAGAAAAGAACCAACCCCTAAGGTTTGAATGGACCTATGAGTAAGGTGACATGTCCGAGAGGGGAAGCGGCTCTTAGTTGATTTATGGTCTTTGTCCCCAGCATGCTTAGACTGTTCATTCAAGCTCAAATAGACATAACAAATTCACATTGCATTCTAAGAGAAGGTGATGTACATCAAAGTGTGTGTCATTAAATGAGGATTAATTTGCTAGGAAGCATGATACAGGTGAGGTTATATTGACCGTTGGGTGGTTGTTCAACCACATACACCCCAATCAAACATACCATGTTGTTATACCTAATAGTACACGAGACAGTAAATCATCACAGTTTCTGTGAGGCATGTTCCTTCATAGATCAGAGTAACACCGCAAAGTTTATTTAATTAAAGATGGTCTCTCTCTCTTAAGCATGTGGCGCATGTGGCCACATTCCTTTGAGGTCGTAAAGTCTGTTATCAGTCTTAGGCCCCGTCCACACTACTGCGTTTTCGTTTAAAAACGGAGAATTAAAACGAAAACGATCTCCGTCCACACCAGCGTTTTAGCTGCGTATTAGAATTGATCTCCGTCCACATTAAAACGACTGAAAACTCGGATCACGTGACCATTCTCCAACACTGTGCATGCGCGTGCCGGTGTAAACAGGAAACGGATGGACTATTCCTCAGATTTGATGAGGAAGCAAGTAACGTTAGCTACCTCTGCAAAGATTAGAAAATGTCGAAGACCAGAGATTTCTTTTCATGGACCGACGACGAGGTGGAACTTTTACTTAAAGTTACAATGGAATACAAAACAGCCATGGCGGCAGAAAACACAGACTGGGAGTCGTCGCAAACCAAATACGGCGACATATTGGAAAGGTACCGGGAGCATTATCCATCGCCAGAGGAAGCCACAACGATGGGAAAGGTGTACCCCCACAATAAGGACGAAATCACTAAAGGTATGTATAGTAGGCAAAACTTTAACTTTAACGCATAACGCTCAATTTGACGTGGTTTAAGTTAGCCTGGATGTGTTTTAACAGGCCTAGCCTGGGGGGGACGGGACGCTAGTTATATTAGCTGCTAACCTTAAACTGTTTCGTGTTCACAGGGCAATTGACTACAAAACTCAAGGCAGTACGGATCAGCTACAGGCGAGCTGTAGATGCTGGTCGTCGAAGTGGCCATGGGCGAGTAGTTTTGCTCTATTTTGAGCTCTGCGAGTCGATTTGGGGAGGCTCTCCTGCAACGCATGCGATTCAGGGGGGTATCGAGACCGGCAACGTGGCGGCGGAGGCCACGGAGGAGTTCTCCAGCCCAACTGGTTCTGGGTCATCTGCTGACCAGTTTCAAGAGAGTGCTGTGTCTCCCGAGATGACGGAGAATCGACGCCAGAGACTCACCGCTACCCTGTGTGGCCACAGGAGAGAACGATTGAAGAGAAAACTCTCCGCAAATTCCTTTGCACAGGAAGACCTGGACATAAAGAGACAGCTCCTTAACAGACTTCAGGCAACAGACAACGAATTTGTGCAGACAATGGGCCGGTGGTCATCTACAATGGACCGTCTGAACTCAAATATTGAACTGCTTGCACAGCATATTGTGGGTTCAGGTAGGCCTACCCCTCAGTATATGCCTCCACAGTCACCACACACCATTCATGATAACCCATATAACTATGGACATATGCCAATAAGAAGGCCACTCCAGGAATACAATTCCCCAGGACATAGCCACCACAGCAGTCCACCTGCAAAGCACAGAGACTACACACATTTGTAAATGTGGTTTTAGTACAGCCTACTTAAAAGGCAGTGCTCTTGTAGTTTTATAATTGCATGGTGTGTTTATAATTAATAATTTATTTGCACAGTAAAGATTGTTTTAATAAAGACAATAAAAACTTATTCATTGTGTATTTGCTGTCTTTTTCATCTATCTATATCTCTAGGTTAGGTATATAGATATATTTACAGAGATATTTAGATGCAAGTATACACACCAGAGTACAAACTCACATACTCAGTTTTAGAGTCAAAAATTTTACTTTTTATTCAATCACATCTTTTTACAGGTAACATTTAATAATAAACATATGCACATTTTAAAAAACACATGGCAGTCAGAGCAAAAGGCAAAGGAATACTTTCACTGTACTGGGAAACCAGTTTTTTTTATAAACGTTAAAAAAATAAACGTTTTAGTTAAGGGTCAAGAAATGTCGTCAACACACGTCTCACTCGTTTTCCTTCATTTTCGTTGTTATCTGCTCTCACATTACAATCTCTCATGTGTGGCTGGAAATCCCTGTCATACTGGTGAGCAGCATTTATGCACTGCTCGTTTACAGGTTCATTGTTCATTTCACAATAATTGTGCAGAACAAAGCAAGCATATATCACATAAGGAAGGTTCTGCATGTTTATGTCCATCGGCCTTCTCAAAGCCGCAAACCGTGTCTTCAAACGTCCGAATGAACATTCGATCACCATGCGAGCCTTGCAAAGAGATAGGCCGTAATACTGCTCCTGTGGAGTAACTCCGCCATTTGGGTACTCCTTCATGAGGTACGGCATAAGGGGATAAGCTGGATCCCCCAGAAGGAACACGGGGACAGCTTATTCACCTTCCACTAACTGTCTAGGGCAGGAGGGTATTGTCCCATCTTTTAGGTCAGCACAGAGTTTCGAGTTAGCAAATATGCGCGCGTCGTGCACACTCCCCGGCCATTTTACAACAACATCCATGAAACGATACTGGTGGTCACACAAAGCTTGTACATTCAAAGAATGTTTTCCCTTTCTGTTTATGTAGTCTGTTGAGTTGGCCAAGGGTTGTTTGATTTCGATGTGTGTACAGTCAATTGCCCCCAGGCATTGTGGCATCCAGTGTGTCCGATAGAAGTTCACAACAAGATCCTTCACCTCGGCCTCTGTGCTAGGTGTTTTAATGTAGTCTGGCCCCATGAAAATGACGATGGCCTTACAGACCTGTCGGATGATTACTGAAACAACTTGTCGGGATAGTCCAAATGCATTTGCGGTTTTCCGAAGTCTCCCTTCATCACTCAGGTAATACAACGTGCACGCTACCTTTGTTAATACATCCACGGGGATCCTCATTTTTGTTGTTGCTCCTTCCACGTGCGGAAGTAGTCTTTCGCTGAGGTTGATAAGTGCCGCTCTGGACATTCGAAAGTTTTCGCACCATTCCTCAGGGACCACAACTTTTTTTTCAAAATTATCCCACCATGCGCTGGTTCTTCCCGGCTTAACCCAAAACCGACGCTCCATGTACGGTTGATACCGCCGCTGCACACGGGAATTGTCATAGATCGCTCGAATAATAGTTTGCCTCCGGCGCATGTAGGCAGTTATAGCATTATAAAATGCAGAATTTGCTTGCACAACAGCTGCTAACAAAGACATCAAAGTCAGTAACGCTTGTAATTCGTTATCCATGTTGCACTCACTAACATCAGCTACGTAGTCCAGGATGTTTTTGTTTGTTTTCTTCCGGTGACGGGACATGTGATGGGTGGCTGACGAATCAGGGAAGGATACGTCATGGGTGATGACACCCAATCATAGAGCCGAGCGTGACCTTCTACGTCATCGTTTCTAAACTCCTCCGTTTTGTCCCGTCTACACTAAAACGCCCTCCGGAGATTCAAAACGAAAAACGGAGCTGCAGCGTTTCTAAACTTCTCCGTTTTGGGTCTTCGTTTTTCCCGTTTTAGTGTGGACGGGAGGTGCAAACGTAGCAAAAGGTCTCCGTTTTTAAACGAAAACGCAGTAGTGTGGATGGGGCCTTAAAGTGTTCTGTAACCGGACACCCGGCTGACAAAGTAACTTCATTTGTGAGGTTAGTTTTGGGGGAGAGTTTCATAGACCTTTATATTCATTAAATATAGTGAATATGAATAATTAGTGTGTGTCTGATTGGTCCAGACCCTACATGAGGTTACGATAGTAACCGAGTAGATTTAAAACCTGATTGAAAAAAAAAGAAAACTGTTCGACCTTAGATGAGATTGCAGTTGAGTTAGCACAATTCTTAGAAAGAAAATTCTCAGAATTTTAGAAAGAAATGGCAGGTTAGATATTAGTCTAAAATTAGTACAGTTAGTAGAATCAAGATTGGGCCTCTTTAGCAGGGGAGTTACCGTAGCAAGCTTTAGACAAGGACTATTCCAGTACTAAGACTAGTATTCATAATAGATAAAAGATCAGGCCCAACAGTGTCAAACGTTTGTTTTAGAAATCTAAATAGAACAATATATTGAGGGCTGATTTCTGAGTGACCAAGTTGAATCATTGATCCAAGGCTGCGGTTTAGGTTTTTTACCCATGGGTTTTAACAGAGCAATGAGATTTAGAAGAGTCAAGCATTTCTGATTAAAGCTATTGAGAAGTTCATTCACATCAGGAATGTGAGGAGATGCTTAAGTTGTAATGGCCTGTCAACCATAGAGTAAAGGGCAGTGGAGAAATAGCGATTTATGGTGTAGATGACCATGATGTTTAGGCCCTTGCACCCAAAAATTAATATCAAAATCACCCAGCACTAGGATATTATCAAACAATGGAACTAGTCCTCCTAACAGATCAGCAAATTCCTTAATACATGGGGGGACAATAAACAGTAGCCTAATACATAGAACTGGACAGAGCAAACTGTACCTCAAAGCTAGAATTAACATCAGCTGGGATAATGGATGTAATGTACTTGCATTCGAAGACAGCCGCTAGTCCTCCTCCACGTCTGGTTATCTGAGGGAAATTGCAAAAAGTGCTGTCATGAGGGACTAGTTCAGAAAAGGAACTATAGTCTCCCTCTTTAATCCAAGTTATTTGAAGTGAAGAAATCATGCAGAAAGTCTTGCAGAAAGTAAGTCTTATTGACCAGAGAGCGAATATTAATGAATGCCATCCTGAGCAGCAGATGATGACCTCGATTTAACAGACAGAGAACTCCATGGTCCACTCCACCACCGCAAATCTGGGGAGAAACGGGACACACAGGCCCATCCAGGAAGCTAGGAACAATCGGTCGAATCCACCAAAAAGGCAGCTCCAAGGAGCACCATGCCACATGACGACCAGAAACAATCCCAAACGCCGGTGAAGAGAAATCCAAAGGCCAGAGAGCAGACTACTCTGATGGCAACTCCTGCCCGCTTCCCTCATCTCCTGCAGCACCTCCTCCGAGGAAAAATCGAAAGGCAGTCAACACAGAAAGTCAGGAATGTTCAAGGAGAATGGTGGTGGGGAGGTAAGGGATCTCAAATGAAAATGTTAAATTATAGAGGTCTTTTTTTGGGAGTAAAAACAGAGAAGCAGAATACATGTGCAACTGTTGCTACATAACCGCCATTGACCACTGGATGAATCATTCATAAAACGCATTCAACTTTAGTTTACAAAGACGTGAAACTCACCGAGTGGTCTGGGGTGTTCACTGATATGCTCACACAAAAATCGTTGCAAAAGATGCTTTCCAACAGGTTAAAACAAACTACGATAAAACCTGTTGGAAAGCATCTTTTGCAGCGATTTTTGTGTGAGCATATCAGTGAACACCCCAGACCAATCGGTGAGTTTCACGTCTTTGTAAACTAAAGTTTAATGCGTTTTATGAATGATTCTTCCAGTGCCCCTATGAAACCATTTTGGAGGTGTGTGTGTGTGTGTGTGTGTGTGTGTGTGTTGGCCGATTGGGGGGTATGGGAAAATTCAGAAACCGAAAATTCTCGGGACAGCAGCATTTGTCCAAATTTCAATCTTAAACGTTCTATTTCATCAGAAACGATCTTAAAACAGCTAGGACTTTAAGTGTAAAATACCGAACTTGTCCTTTAAGACAATTAATCTCTAGAGGAAACACATGTGAGAAAACCTTTCTAATCAGGACAAAAGCAGGAGCCTCCTGTATTTAATCTCACTGCTGTCAACACAATGGATATATTATATCAAGAGATCTCATTTGTGAGTTTTCTTTCATGTGAGCAGATAATTCTCCAGCTAATAGGATGATGTTCGCTGGATAAAAACTGGCCTTATCTATCCTTTAATGTTCTCCCAGTGTTCGGGCACCAGTTGGCTCTGAGCCGGCAGCTCTATCAGCCAGTCCATGCACTGCCACGGGCTCGTATCTTTAGATAACGTCAGCTTTAGCGGTGGATAATGAGAGCTGTATGGGAGGGCAGAGCTCTCAATGATTATCTGTTACCTAACCACACGCTTACACCCCACAGGCGTGAGGAGCTGCTATTTCAGTCAGAAGGTGAAGTGTAGCTATCCACCGCACTCCAGCTATCCAATGCTGTGTGTGTGTGTGCATGTTTGTTCTTTACTCACTTTGTTCCAAAGACAAGGCTTTAGAAGGTTTATCCTGTGTAGACATTGGTAGACATCAGTTCATGTGGGTCTTGCAATGTCAGCAAAAAGATGGTGCCGCAAAGATGATTCACAATGAACTCAGAATGTGGTTCTCATTTATAGATGGTGTTGCTGACATCAAATAAGCAGCCCTAAATGTTACATCTAGGCTTCAAATAGAGCATTTATATTTTCTTGTACCTGGCTTAGTTACTGAACAAACCCTAAGCACCAAAGAAAATAGAGTGCTGCAGGGATGGTATATTTGTATAGGCTAAAACCGAGAAATTAGGTTTTAGCAAATCTATTTCCATCGCCCTGAAGCCAATGGTTTTTTTTAATGTTTTTTTTTTTATATAAGGTCTGTGGCTAACTCAAGCTCAAGATATTTTCACGTTTTATTCTACAACAAAAAATACATCAGTAATACCCCTTGTACGATATATATTTTTAAAGCTTTTACTTATAAATGCAGTTGCTAAAAATGTGTTTAAATGAGACTACAGATGCTGCCTGGGACATTAAACGTCATCATGACGAAAATAAATTCATCTACTTACTAGTCCACTTCCACAGTCTCTGCGTTTTTATAATCACACTCTTGCAAACTTTTCTAGCTCAAACTTTCAGGAAAATGTTTTTAAATAAAAACTGAAAGAGTTTAATGGTGCTTAATGGAAATATGAAAGTTTAATGGGGATGCTGAAATCTCTCGACCGTGATGTAGACTGTTTATAGCCTTTGTTTAGGTTTTTAATGAGGATATTTGTGCTATTATTTTTAAGCAATTGATAAAATGGATAAAAAGTCACATAGGCTTACACTGAAAGAGCCTTATCCAGAGAACAGAATGTCATAGAAACATGGACATAGAGTGCAACAATCGGGTTCCCAAAATAAAACTACATGCCCCATGATTCTGCAAAGAAATGTCCAACAAAACCAGCAAATAATGCCAAAAGAACACGTTAGCGCCCACCAACTTCAACTTATATATATATATATATATATATATATATATATATATATATATATATATATATATATATATATACACACATCTGTAATCACATCTGTAACACCCCGAAATGTAATTCGCAAAAATGTAGACAGATGCAAAACTCTTTGAGACAAATGCAAAAATAAGATGAATCAGTAAAAAGAACAATGCACTGTAGTCGAAGGTCACCTCTACTGCATGCTGTGCTCCTGGCTGATAGCCAGAGAGAGCTATAGCTGCCAAAAAAAAGCACACAATTGTGCAGGATTAGGTTGTGTGACCCAAGTGATGCTTGCAGGTTGTGAGTAAGCAGACAGGTGAAGCTATTCAGAAAAAGATCTAGGCTCCTCTTGTTAAAAAGAAGTCCGCTGAAGGCAAGCCCACCAGGTGACCACGGTAAAAAAAAATTAACCAATTGATATCACCTTATACTTGCCCATGTGATATCAATTAGTTAATTTTTTACTGTAAAAAATCCAACTTGCAAATTGTTAACTCAGTTTAAAATTTTAAGTTGAGTGGGCAAATTTTTGAGTGCAATATTGAGTTTACTTATAAAAATTATTTAACTGCAAGTGTACTACTATTTTATCCAATGAACACAAACAATTAAGTTGAGAAAACTTCATATTTTGATTTCATAGTTCGAACGTTTAACTTCCCGTCATCGCGCATGTGTAGTCTGTCTCGCCTGTTAGGTTTCCTCCTTCAACCACGCTATCGAAGGGACTGGATTTCATCTGATTGCGGTAAATTTTCTTTAAGCTGTATGAATTAAAATAGGCTATAAATTGCACACATATATTGATAAAATATAGTATTATGTTAAAAGATATATTTCGTGGTGACGATAAGTTTCTATTGTTGGAGATTCTCGCGTAGCACTTTGCTACTTTACGTTATTGTTACCTAGACTAGAGTGAGGAAACATGCTTGAATAAGAAAAGAAAGACAAGGATGCGCATGGTGTTTAAAAGATGTTAAAAATGTTAAGCTCAGTAAGTCGTGAACAAAGATTAAAATGCGGTGCTTGCGCTGATTGAGAGACAGAAAGCTGCTTCTCTCTGACAGAATCGGAGTGTGAATTCAGTTAACGTTATCTTTCGTGGGTAATTACAATATAATAATGAAATACACATACAATTATGTCAAAAACAAAAACAAAACAACAACAACAAAAACACCGTATGTATATAAGTAAACCCAGGTGGCAATGTCTTAAGTGGACATAACGTCTCGGTTACTTATGTAACCTCGGTTCCCTGAGAAGAGGGAATGAGTATTGCGTAAGGCTAACTTATGCTATGGGAAAACTACTTTTATCGAGAATATTTAAGGCAAATTTTTAAAACGCAGTTCACCTGCACAGCAGACACAGATGAGCGGCTAGCACAGTCATTGGCTGTGCTGCGGCAACTGCACGAACCTATGGCGAGGCGGCTCAGACGCGGAACCAATCAGGCTGCTTCGTGCCCTGGCCAAAATGGGCATGGTCTAAGCCTTCATATTGGCCCATTCAGCCAAAAGTAGTCAGGTTAAGTCGACCAAAGCGATCCCCTGATCAAAGCACAATAGCACAATAGCATATATATATATATATAGTATATAGGACCGTAGTCTGAGTTTAGCCAGGACCATATATGTATCGGGGCCTCTGGCCTTGGGGGTTTTTGTTTGCACTTACAGTGAAAGAACCCTCACTTGCAAAGTGGGAACTTCCAGATTATAAAATCTGATAAATGTGTATGGCAAGGGCCAGCCGGCTGCCGCACAAATATCTTCCATGGGTATTCCACTTGACCAAACCCATGACGAGGCCATGCCTCTTGTGGAATGAGCTCTGACGCCTAAGGGGCAATGAAGGCCCTTAGACTCATAAGCCAGAATGATAGCGTATACTATCCAGCGCGATAATCTCTGCTTTGTCACACCGAGCCCTTTGGTGCGGCCGCCAAAGCATACAAAGAGCTGTTCTGACTGTCTGAATGAGGCAGAACGCTGCAAATAAACTCTGATAGCCCTGACGGGACAAAGTAAACTCGCCTCTCTTTCGTCTTCTGGCAAGGAAAGAGCTGCTCGTAAAATAACCTGCACTCTGAACGGAGTCGAGAGCACTTTAGGAACATAACCATGCCTTGGCTCTAGGACGACTCTGGACTCGTTAGGCCCAAACTCAAGGCAGGAAGCGCTTACTGACAGCGCTTGGAAATCGCCCACTCTCTTGACTGAGGCAAGTGCCAGTAAGAGATCGTTTTTTAGCGAGAGATGCTTCAGGTCCGCAGACCGCAGCGGCTCGAATGGGGCACCTTTCAGTGCTTCCAGGACCGTGGATAGGTTCCAGATAGGCACAGAAGGGGAGACGAGGTCGTTTCTTCCTAGCGATTGACCGGACACAAGAGCGTGAGAAGCTGTTATGGCCGCCACATACACTTTGAGCGTGGAGGGGGTACGACCCGCGTCCAAAAGCCCTTGTAAGAAGGCGAGTACACTCGATACTTCGCACGAATAGGGGTCCAGGCTCCGTGCAGCGCACCAGCCAGAAAATACCACCCATTTCTGAGCGTAGAGGCATATAGTTGACAGTACTCTTGCCTCAGTGATCAATTTCAGCACCCTTTCCAGGAGACACCCGGGTATCTGTTGAGGGGCCATACATGAAGGGCCCACAAGTCGGGACGGGGATGGCAGATTAATCGGTTTGCCTGCTTGAGGATGTCTCTCCTCAGCGGAACCGGCCATGGGGCTGTTTTCAGCAGCTGTGCCAGCTCCGAGAACCATAATGGGGTCTTCCAGAGAGGTGCTATTAGTAGCACAGCACACTTGCTCTCCCTGATCCATTCGATGACCTGTGGTAACATCTTGACCGGAGAGAATGCATACAGCCGGCGGCTCGGCCAATCCTGGGCAAGTGCGTCCCTGCTCTTTGAGAAAAATATTCAGCAATGAGCGTTGTCTTCTGAGGCGAAGAGGTCGACCTCTGCCTAGCCGAAGATGCTTCATATTAGCTGAACCGTCTGTGCCTGAGGAGACCATTCACCTTGGGGAACTTTGTCTCTGGATAACATATCCGCACCCTGGTTCAGAATGCCTGGCATGTGCGCCGCCCTTAGGGAGCGCAGGTTGTGCAGAGCCCATAAGATGATGTTTTTGGCCATGGTGTGCAGGTTGCTTGACCTGAGACCGCCCTGGCAATTTATATAGGACACCACTGCCATGTTGTCTGTCCGAACCAGGATGTGGTGGCCTTTTAAGTGTGGGAGGAAGCTTTCAGCAATAGAACGACTGCTCTCATCTCTAGACAGTTTATATGTAGGCGCCTCTCCGAGCTTGACCATAGGCCAGAGATGGGCCTGCCCTCGTAAAGGGCCCCTCAACCTAGTTTGGAGGCATCTGTCGAGAACACTTTTCTCCTCGTAATAACACCCATACTGACTCCTGACTGATACCAGTCGTCTCCTTTCCAGGGTGCCAGGGCTCTGATACAGCCGTGGTTCGCTCTGATTTGTAAGTTGCCAGACGGCCATGCGTGAGTTGGTACACGAGTACGCATGTGCAGTAGTCCGAGCTGGAGTACTGATGATGCTGAAGCCATAAGACCCAACATCCTCTGAAATCTCTGTGCTCTGTTTAGATGCCGCTAGGCGCTGAACAGTGAGTGTGCGCTCTGATGTGAGGCGTGCTTTCATTTGTATAGAGTCTATCACTGTACCCAGGAAAGAGAAACTCTGGCTGGGAGACAGTGTGCTCTTGGAAATGTTGATCCTGAGTCCCAGGCTTTCTATATGGCTTTGGAGCCAGGATCTGTGATTTATCAATTGTTCCTTTGATTGGGCTATAACCAGCCAATCGTCGAGGTAGTTTAACACTCGCACTCCCCACTGTCTTAGGGGGGTAAGTGCTGCGTCTATGCACTTCGTAAAAGTATGAGGTGCCAGTGATAGGTCAAACGGTAGTATTGTGTACTGGTAAGCCTGCCCCTCGAAGGCGAATCTGAGAAATGGCCTGTGCTCATGTTCTGGGGCGCACGCTTTACATCGGGTGCACTTTTTATCACTGAATGAACATTTTCCACATGTGGGGGTGCATACTTCACAGTTGGCGCACATCTCACATTTATTACATCTACCGCACGAGCTGCGGGGAGAATTGACATTACAGTGCCTTTGTTTATTTGTAGGGGTGCACACTTCGTTGTGGGCACGCGCACTACGTTCATTACACTCTCTGCTGGAGAACTTAATACTGTGTGAACAGTGCTTGTTTCAGGAGTGCGTACTTCATAGTGGGCACATGATTTACATTTAATGCGTTCCATGCGTGAGAATTTGAGACTGTGGGAACAGTACTTGTGTGTAGGGGTGCATACTTCATAGTGGGCACCCGCACTACATTCATTATGCTCCCCGCATGAGCTGGAAGAAAACTTGATACTGTGTGAACAGTGTTTGCGTGTAGGAGTGAGCACTTCGTAGTGGGCATATGACCTACATTTAATGCATTTCCAACTGAATCGAGGGGGAATTTGAGACTGTGGAAACAGTGCTTGTGTGTGGGGTGCACACTCTACAGTGGACACATGACCTACAAATGACACAGACAGAAAAGAGTGCTTTTCGTGCTTTTTATTTTTTATTTTTTGCAGGTGTGCATGTTTTACTGCAATGTTGGTATTTCCAGTCATCTGAAAAGAGGGGACTTGGAAATGTGTGAGAAGCTTTTAATCTGGGGCCAGGGGGCTTCGTGATAGGGACTCGGCCGCCCAGCAGTTTTCATGCTCGTGTTGCTATTGGGACAGTGGAACAGCAGAACAGCTTATGCAGGGGAGCATACATTACAGTGGGCTCATAACCTGCATTTTGGATACCTCTAGCTTGAGCTAGAAAGGATTGCTGTCCATGCTTAGTCCAATCGCACTTATGCTGCGCTTAGATGGGGGGTGGGGTCAAAGTTGAGCCCAACCAATCCCCGTCTTTGGACGCTGCCAAAGAGAGTGAGTCATGCGGGGCAGGGCTGGCGTGGGCTCGACTACTTTGGTGAAAAGATTCAACTGGGAGACACGGAGCCAGGATTCAAACTCGGGGAGTCACAGGGGGAGTGAATAACAACAGAGAAAACTCTGACTTAGCAGAGAATGAGTCACGCGGGACCAGGGCCGTCGTGGCCTCGTCCTTTAGGACTTTAGTCCCCTAGTTTTCCCATAGCATAAGCTAGCCTTAAGGCCTCATTATGCTTCTGCATCAACTCCACGGCGTCGTGGCCGTTTTATGGTTCTGCGTCAGGTTGCGTTGCATCGCGGTGCATCTGACCAATCACAGCCCTTGCGGTCTGCGTCGCCTCGAGGCATAGTTATATTTTTTTGGAGGTGCACGTCGAGCTACGGCGGAGGGGTCGGAGAGGGGTTCGTGGCGACGCAGAAGGGTCTGCGGGGGTATGCCGTCAATTCGACGCAGAAGCATAAAACAGGCTTTACGCAATACGAGAGACCTCTCGAAAGGGAACCAATTTGGTGAAACCCAGATGGTTTAATAGATCCATGCATGAGCTCTTAAAGTGACCGCAATCCGTTCAATTCAATTTATTTTCAAGTTTATTTGTCATGTATACAAATGTCAGTTACAATTTGCACATGCTTAGGTTGAGGCTCAGACATTCTACAGTAGTGCAATATTCAATACAAAACAATTTAGAGGTAAAAAAAAATTATAAATAGGCCTATATATGCAAAACTAACGTGTTATGTTAAAAATATTTATGTTAGCTTTGTATATTAAATAATAGAATGGGTAGTATGTGTGCAGTATGTTTTAAAGTGAATATTGGATAAAAATATTTTGTATATTAGGCTAAATCATTAACGTTAATCAATTAACAAAAGACAAAATTGCTCACTGCTCTTATAATAACTTTTGTATCTTTAAGAAAAATAATATTTAATTAATAAGGGGAAGACTATGCATTGATTCTTTTCCACATTTGATTATTCAATTTCTGTATTAATTTTACTACATGAGAAATTAACCTACTGTAACTGGATTTGTTGTTGTTGTTTTGTTTAATATGTATCTATGTTATGTTGTATTTGTCCTTTTTAGACTAAAGAACATCAGTACTGTGAGATCCTTGGATGTGCTAAAACAGTGGCCTTTGTTTTTTAAAAGATCAGGTGAGTTCATAATTTTTAATTAGCTGAACTGAATTTACTTGTGTTGGTCTGAACTTATTTCTTACTGTTTTAACAATGTTTTTTTTTCAGGGTCTCTGCTGAGTACTACAGGATCACACAAACTAATCCAAAGAGCACTTGTTTGCACATCTTTATAGTATTTTTGAATTGCTAAAACACTAAAATCCATTTGCAAAACCAAAGTTGCAAGTGTACAAACCACTTTATTGATTGAATCACACAGTTTGCAGAACTTTAAACACTTCTCATGTGGTTAGACACAACCAGCAAATCAGAATCACTCTTTGTACAAAACTGTAAACACATTGTCATTGACAAAGCACATGTAGCATTTTGGTGCACTTTAACTCAGAATGGCACAACACAGCCCCCAAAAGTGAAACACAAGCAACACACTGTTGTCATCGGTAACACACAAGCACTCAAAATTTAACACACTTGTTTGAAATCAGTAATGTGTTGCACCTAATCAGTAATCAGGATATAAATGTCAAATCCAAATGGCATGTGTGATTTTCACAATGGAGGGCAGGAGAGAAGGGGAAGGGGAAGGGGAAGGGGAAGGGAAAGGGAAAGGGAAAGGGAAAGGGAAAGGGAAAGGGGAAGGGGAAGGGGAAGGGGAAGGGAAAGGGGAAGGGGACGAGGACGAGGACGAGGAGACAGAGGAAGAGACAGAGGAGGAGGAGACAGATGAAGGGGAAGAGGAGGAGGAAGAGGATGAGGAAGAGGAGGAGGAGGAAGAAGAACAATTACTGTAAATTAGGGCAACAATCATACACCATGTTCTGGTTCATGGAATGAGTATGAGGGAAGCAGGACTATGTGTTCAACCAAATATAAGCAGGTTCTCTGTGGCCTCCATTGTCAGGACATTCAGAGAAGAGAACAGGTAAGTGTACTATTATTTGTGGTCCCTAAACTTACAGTAGAGTATGTACAGTTGTGGAACGTCTCAGTAAATTACTGTAACATATCTCTAAAAATTGGCCCTTTTGTTGCAGTATTACAGTACAACTAATAGTATTTTATGTATTGTACATATTTGGAGACATTTCAATGCATTAGGCCTGTCTGTACAATTCTAACAAGAGGTTGTATTTGCTAGAATTGAAAGACTGATGGATGCAGCATGTGACAACATTGGAGTGGAAGCGATTCAAGGTTGGATTCGGCATGCTAAAGGATTCTTTCCCCGTTGTTTAGCAAGGGACAGGATTGCATGTGAGGTTGATGAGGTCCTGTGGCCTGACAATGCCCAGAGGCATGATGCTGAGGCAGAAGACATTGCTTGCTATCGATCTGCTGCATATTTTGTTTGTGACTACATTTATACAGTACACTGTAAAACTTTGTACTGTAAATTTACAGTAAAATACTGGCAGCTGGGTTGCCAGCCACATTCTGTATTTTTACAGAATTAGTACTGTAAACAGCATTTACAGTATTGTACTGTAAAACGTTGTACTGTAAATTTACAGTAAAATACTGGCAGCTAGGTTGCCAGCCACATCCTGTATTTTTACAGAACCGGTACTGTAAACAGCATTTACAGTATTGTACTGTAAAACATTGTACTATAAATTTACAGTAAAATACTGGCAGCTGGGTTGCAACCCACATACTGTATTTTTACAGAACTGGTACTGTAAAAACAGCATTTACAGTACTCCACTGTAATTAACAAATACAGTATATACCACACACTTTTACATTATTAAACTTGTTTTTGTTACAGTATTAAACCTCTCAAATCTGAGAGGTTTCTGTCCCTCCATTGACAGCAACGTCTTTGCAACTGTCAAAGCCCAGAAAGGTAGTAAAAACATTGTTACAGTTTTTGCCAATTGCTAACACACTAAACTGACATGCACAGCTCAATTATTTAAACTGACACACAGAGAGCAAAACCTCTTCTCAAGTCTCCAAAAGTCTAAACACATTTTCTGCTTTACACACATTTTGCAATTCAAAATGGCACTTTTTAAATGCACTGAACACGGTTCTCTGCATAAGACACAACAATCTGACATAAAGTCACATGTTTGCCATTTCAAAACACTGCCATTTAAAATGACACTACATGAGCTAATTGGTTAATACATGTGCCAGCTGGCCAAACACCTCAATGGTTAATGGTTAACACTTCAATCAGGATGTAAGTACTATGAAAAGACCTCAGGTGAGCACCTTTTTTTTTTTACAACAACAATGGAAGACGAGGAAGAGGAGGAGGAAGAGAAAGAGGAAAAGGAAAACCAAGAAGAAGAAGAGTAGGAGCCCCTAGAAGAGTTATTTTCAGCATGGCGGTGGAAGGTATATGACCGGCAGCCCTTTGTGCACATGCCTCTTGTGCAGGCTATGGAAGAGGCATGAGGAGATTGATGTGGGTGGAACAAAATAAGGTTTTCATAAGACATTGAATAGTTTTGACAAAAGTGTTCCATTTTGCAAATGATCTGAAGTGTTGTGCTCCTTTGGTGTAGGGTTGTGTTAATTGTGTGTAGTGTTTTGACAAACCGGGCCCTGTTTTCAAAATTGTGCTTAAGCAATCGAAAAAAACTGTAAATAGTCCATGTAACTACAGTGGTTCAACCTTAATATTATGAAGCGATGGGAATACTTGTGCACAAAAAAACCCCAAAATAACAACATTATTCAACAATCTCTGCTCTTCCATGTCATTTTCCTAAGCTGTTGACAGTGTAAACAGTGCAGCCCTTCTGGGTTCTAAGTCAGAACGTAGGCTCACTATTGTCTAACTCCTGGATCATCACAAATAGGACCAGCGTCGGCCAATAATGAGCCTACGTTCTGACATAGAAACCAGAAGCGCTGCACCAGCTTTTTTTCAAAGATTACACCTTGGAACCCATTTCAGGGTTTGCGTTCTGGAGCCACCAGACACTGTTTTGTGCAGATGAGCGGGCCGGAGCGCGTTAAGTGTTTTCTGTTAGAACAGTGTCGTGTTAGCAGCCCATAAGTTAATAACTAATGATCTTTGTAACGTAAGTGAATCAATCAATCAAAACTAGCGTAAGCTGGACAATAACTTTATTCTAGATCTGCTGTAAAGCCAAAACAATCTCTGTTACTTTAATTTCCTATTATCACTGTAAAACAATCTATATTGTTAAAAGCGCTTTATAAATGAAGGTGACTTGACACTGTTTACACTACGTCAACAGCGTTAAGAGAATGTCGTGGAAGAGAAGAGATTGTTGAATAATGTCGTTATTTTGGGGTTTTTTTGTGCATAAAAAGTATTCTTGTTGCTTCATAATATTAAGGTTGAACCACTGTAGTTACATGGACTATTTTAACA
This sequence comes from Siphateles boraxobius, assembly GCF_051911475.1. Lineage (NCBI taxonomy): Eukaryota > Metazoa > Chordata > Actinopteri > Cypriniformes > Leuciscidae > Siphateles > Siphateles boraxobius. The sequence continues at coordinate 15,794,632 of NW_027508975.1, forward strand.
ATGTTTTTACTACCTTTCTGGGCCTTGCAATGACATTGCTGTGGGACAGAAACCTCTCAGATTTCATCAAAAACATCTTAATTTGTATTCTGAAGTTGAACGAAGGACTTACGGGTTTGGAACGACATGAGGGTGAGTAATTAATGACAGGATTTTCACTAATCTTTTAACTGAAAACAACTTGCACTGACATATCTTAAAATATGTGACTGTCACTGTTTTGTCTCAAGATGCTCACCAGCAATGTTTTTTTTTTATGAGACATTTTTATAAAAGCTGCTTAAATGCCCTAATTGTATTAAGGCCTAGACCTGGCTTAAAGGGATAGTTCACCCAAAAATGAAAATTCTGTCAGTAATTACTCTCCCTCATGTTGTTCAACCCCGTAAGACCTTCGTTCATCTTCGGAACACAAATTAAGATATTTTTGATTAAATCTGAGAGCTGTGAAACATGGTGAAACTGACTAGACAATAATGACAAGACGAGGGTAACAAGGGGGCGGAGTTACATAACAAGACAACACAAGCAAATGGCCCAAATAACAGGCCATGCGCTTGTACACAAAACATGATTCTGTCATGATCCTGCCTCACGACCAGGGAAAATCAAGAACACTAAGGCAGAATCATGACAGAACCCCCACCTTAAGGAGCGGCTTCCAGAGTCTAGACGCTCCTCAAGGGGACATTAAACACGGGACATGACAGACTGTGACAAAGACACAAACCAACAATACATGACAAAAACTAACAAAGGCATACACGAAAAGACAATTACTGGGTTGGGGTGAAACATCAAAAACAATAAACAAGGCAGGGGAGGTGGAGGAAACAAAGTTCTTAGGGGGCAGTCCAGGGTGAAGGTAGTCTGCTAGGATATAAATGTCAAATCCAAATGGCATGTGTGATTTTCACAATGGAGGGCAGGAGAGAAGGGGAAGGGGAAGGGAAAGGGAAAGGGAAAGGGGAAGGGGAAGGGGAAGGGGAAGGGAAAGGGAAAGGGGAAGGGGACGAGGACGAGGACGAGGACGAGGACTGCTTCTGCAGCTTGATCGGCCGCAGCTCTCACAGAGGCAGATTCGGTAACCGGGCAACCAGCTGCTGATTCAGGAACAGCGCTTGCAGTAGCAGATTCAGGACAAGCGTTCACAGATGCCGCCTCCGGAACAGCGCTCTCAGCCACAGACTCTGGAACAATGCTTATAGTTGCAGCCTCAGGAACAGCGGTCGTGGCTGCAGACTCTGGAACAGCGCTAACTGTTGCAGCCTCAGGAACAGCGGTCGCGGCTGCAGATTCAGGAACAACGCTTAATGCAGCAGACCAGCATTCTGAGCTCTCAGTTGCAGCAGCGGGCTCTGGGACAGTGCTTGCAGTAGAGGGCTCTGGAACTCCGCTTGCAGTAGCGGGCTCTGGAACTCCGCTTGCAGTAGCGGGCTCTGGAACTCCGCTTGCAGTAGCGGGCTCTGGAACAGCGCTTGACGAAGGATGGGAGGCTCCCCTCTTCCTCCTCTTTCTCCTAGGTCGGAAAGCAATGGTTACAGCAGGACTCATGATCGGCTGGACGGGCTCAGCGGAAGACAAAACAGGAACTGGGAAGACCACTTCTGATAGGTTGAGCTCAGATGACGATGACTCCGAGGGGGAATCCCAAGAAACCCGCCTCCCTCGTTTACCACGGAGGTCAGCGGGTGTGGAAGACGCCTCTGGAGTCGTGGGGGAACCAGCCTGGTCCCCAAGCGTTGCAACGCCTATCATTCAACCCTCGGGAACGATAGATAGGCGGGCAGAAGGTGAAGACCTCGAGGATGCCAGCTGGGACTCCTCCCGGGAGAAGTGGTCATACAGACGAGAGAAGTTCGACAAGATCCACTTGAGGGGAGAAGACAACCAGACTTCTCTAAGGGGGTCCGGATAACGCTTGGCAGGGACGGGCAAACTGTCTGCAGGGTTCGGTCTTGGTCGGTTCATTCTGTTATGGTGATGACGAATAAACCCAAGCACAGACAGTATGCAATCACACAACGTTTATTGGAGACAGAAAACAGGGAAAACAAAACCCACGAGGGGGCAAAACGGGACTGGAACAGGAATGACTAAACTAGACTAAGACTTGACAAACTAGATTATAAACTAACAACAGAAACAGGTACAGTAATACACTACACAAAACTCTCACAGGTAATTAAACACGCAGATAGGAATCACAGTATCAAACAACATCAAACCGACAGAGGACAGCAAACACAAGCGGATTATATAGGGAACACTAATGACGAGGACAGGTGAAACTGACTAGACAATGATGACAAGACGAGGGTAACAAGGGGGCGGAGTTACATAACAAGACAACACAAGCACATGGCCCAAATAACAGACCATGCGTTTGTACACAAAACATGATTCTGTCATGATCCTGCCTCACGACCAGGGAAAATCAAGAACACTAAGGCAGAATCATGACAATCACAACAATGCTGATATGGCATTGGTTGGGCTTGGGAAATGTTTTCCGTTTATCAGTTTTAGTTCTATGGCTGAAAATGTTGTTTCAAAGAGGCAGGGCTTAATAGACTTTTCACCCATTTCCTCCACTTTTGCAGATGTCTTTCTCTAGTTGCATTCACTCATTTCACTCAAGTTATTTTGAATGTTGAACTGTCAATACAAATTTAAAATGTGAGAGAACATCACATAAGATGACTTCATAAATTGATGTTGATTTTCCTAAAATGGTGTTAAAGCCGCAGTAGAGAGTTTTGAGAAAATGTTGACTTAGCCGGAAAATTTGAACAAGCACGCCTTACAGGTCCAACTCCCTTGCCCTCTGCTGCGCTACAGCCCTCCCTCCACAGCTCCTCCCCCACAGCGGAGCCTGCCGTGAACGCGCAGGCTGGTAAGCAGGACCACCGATGATAGCGGATTATAAACAGTTATGGAACATTCACTAATAGGACGAAACATCAACAATATGCTTTACATTGACTATGGCCTGCCCATACTTTGACTACAAACTTGGTCCTCAAATCATTATGTATTTTACAATACATGTAACTTTATAAGGTTGCACTCTTTCTATAAGTTATAAATAGCTACTAAGATAACGTTAAAGGATTAGTTCACTTTAAAAAAAACTTTTGCTGATAATTTACTCACCCCCATGTCATTCAAGATGTCCATGTATTTCTTTCTTAAGTCGAAAAGAAATTAAGGTTTTTGATGAAAACAATCCAGGCTTTTTCTCCATATAATGGACTTCAATAGGACACAAATATTTCAAGGGCCAAATGACAGTTTCAGTGCAGCTTCAAAGGGCTTTAAACGATAAATAAGGGTCTTATACAATTACATTTACATTTTTATTCGTTTAGCTGAGGCTTTTATCCAAAGCGACTTACAATTGCTATGTATGTCAGAGGTCGCACGCCTCTGGAGCAATTAGGGGTTAAGTCTCTTGCTCAGGGACACATTGGTGTCTCACAGTGGATTCGAACCCGGGTCTCTCACACCAAAGGCATGTGTCTTATCCACTATTATTCAAAAATAAATAAAAAACTTTAAGTTTTATAAGCACAAATGCTCGCCTTGCTCTGTTCTGTAATGCATGTTCGTGATCCTGTTCGAACTCGTTCATCCAAATTAACGAATCTTTTTTCAAGACATTTCGTTCGTTGAATGAACGAAATGACTCCGAAAAAGACTCGTTCAAAATGAACAAATCTTTTTTCGAGTCATTTCGTTCGTTAAATGAACGGTATGCGCTCGCGGTGTGCAAGAGAGGGGTGATCAGCGCGTACACGAGCGTGGTTGACACTGCTAAGACATTCCTCCTGGCTCTGATTGGTTGTTTCTGACCGGGAGCGGTGTATTTCTGCAAATGGCAGTAGGACCACAGGGAGGAGCCAGAGGAACTTGATTTTTTTCACAGATTATCTGTCTCATATTCTACTTTCAGGACATAATGACAGTTTTAACAAATATTTGTTTACAAAAGCTACCTACTGGAGCTTTAAGAGAATAGGGACGGACAACCCTTTTAGACCATGCGTCGCGCACGCCAACCATTTTTCCTGTAGTTAAACTAGCAAAAGTGGATTCGGACACGCCATAAGTGCACTTGCTTTGGACCATGCGCTTAGATCGTTAAAATTGGGCCCTATGTGTTTTATCCTTTGGTAAATTGCTGCTGTGATCTTTGATTGTGTTTTTCTGTTTTGATGTGTATTAGTGTATGTTTATATTATTGTTGCTGCTTTCTTGACCAGGTCACTCTTGTAAAGGGGATTTTTAATCTCAATGAGTTTTTAACCTGGTTAAAAAAACAATGAATGAATGGATGAATGAATAAATTAATAAATCAATGAACGGACGAACAAACGTACATACATACATACATACACAAATACATTCATAAAAGAAAAAAAATTTGTTAGGTACAATGTACTAACTGTGTTCATGTTTGAAAAATACTTTTGTCACTATTAAGGTTAAGTTAGGGAATGGTGGTATGGGTTGGTTTAAGGGTAAGGGAAGGGTCAGCAGAGTAATTACAGATATTACAGCTGTAATTACATGCAGGGATTTCTTAAATATAAATACAGTGTAAGACATGTGAGTACGCATTAAGTGTCACAATAAGTATCAGATGATTAATTTAAATGTTAGTTTAGTTAGTTAAACATGTAAAGACCCAAAAAGTAGTACTATTACACTTTTTAGTAGCTTTTGTCTAAAGGAAGATGGTAAGAAAAATAAGGGATCAACCTTTCAAACTTAACGCATTGTGCACCTTTGGTTAAATCAATCAAACTAAACCTGGCATTTAAATTTCTGACATTTACAGGAAAAATTATTTAAATGTGTGTGTTTGTGGTCTCTGAACACTGATTGAATTATTGTGCTGGACATCGTGACTTTGATATAATGAAATAATTAAATGCTGTGTTACAACTGCAGTGCATGTGAACAGAGGGGTTTTGTTTTAAGTCTGGTCATTATCTAATGATCTATATATAGCTCACAGGTGAAGTCTGCTGTTAAAGTCCTTGAACACACACACACACACACACACACACACACACACACACACACACACACACACACACACACAAACACACACACACACACACACACACACACACACACACACACACACACACACACACACACACACACACACACACACACACACACACACACACACACACACACACACACACACACACACACACACCATTAAACTGAGCATTTGTGAGAACTGGACCTGCAGAGGAGAGTTCGACCAAATCGTGCTGGTGCTGGTGACCCTATATGAGGTTAACTGGCAGGTGCACTATTTTCATCATGCAGATAATCAGCTCTAATGCTCGTGACCCTTGGAGATGTACAGTACACACCCTGAAAAAGCTGCTGCTTGGTTTAAACAAGAATTTGAGACTAATCTTTGTGAAACTGATAGTTCTGATCCGAAAGGCTTTGAGTGCAAGCTCATTTATCAGTACAGCATTCCAATTGTGGTAAATTACAAAATATACTGAAGTAGCTTCAGTGAAATCTATTTTCCATCTATGGGAAATGGTAAAAAAAAAAAAAAAAATATTTTGTTAAAAATACCAGGGTTACAATATTTTCGTGGCTTAAAATAATAGAAATGTTAACTGAAATAAAATAAAAGATTAAAAAGAATCTTTTATTTCAGGTATTTGCAACATTTCTCATTTTCATTTAGCTTACTGTAACTTGATGTACTAAAATAACTAAAACTCAACACTTAAAAAGTTAAAAATTAATAAAAAGATATAGACATATCTTTCTAAAATGCAATAAAAATGAAAAAAACAACACAATTACTAAAACTTTAACTAATTAGAATAATACAAGAAAATAAAAAAATAAACCTATTTCAAAATATATATAAAAAAGTAGGCCTATGGCAATGATACTAAATAACACTGCAAAATACTAAAATTTAAACTTTATAATAACATAATTGATTAATTTATATAAATATGAATTAAATGGTTCTTTAAGATGTTCACAAAGTGTGCTCTATACTTCTCAAAGTCATTTCTACAGGAAAAAATTGTTCTTACATAAATATCTGTTACAATTCGCCATCAGTCACTATTGTAGAAACTTGTTACAGTACAAAAAAAGAGAGAGAATATAATAAAAACAATCAAAGCACAGAAGAATGTCTTTCTTTCATTAAAAAAAGGAAAAAAGGAAATTATATATCCAATTCAGTCCATGTAATTAAGTGACCAAAGACGAAAGAAAAAGTTTTGTTACAAGACTAATTTGTGTAAGCTAGTGCAGACACATAAATATTCAATAATTAGCTGAAAAGTATATACAATTGAGTCACCATGTCTGTAATTCACAGGTGTGCTCTTGTACATTCAAATAATTTTTTAGTGTTTAGCTTGTAGCTATTATATTTCTCTGCTGGACTGAAAGCTTTATTCTATGAAAGCCTTTGGCTGAGGCTGATATTGATTTCTTGCATTGTCATTTGTGAAACATGGTATTTCTGAATATCCCTTCAGAAAAATCACTGTTATTGTGTTTTGTAAGTTTCATAGCCTTTGGCTCAGGGATATTGCATTATCATGAGTACCATCGTCAGCCTGATATTACAGTTTTTTCCAATTGCTAACACACTAAACTGACATGCACAGCTCAATTATTTAAACTGACACACAGAGAGCAAAACCTCTTCTCAAGTCTCCAAAAGTCTAAACACATTTTCTGCTTTACACACATTTTGCAATTCAAAATGGCACTTTTTAAATGCACTGAACACGGTTCTCTGCATAAGACACAACAATCTGACATAAAGTCACATGTTTGCCATTTCAAAACACTGCCATTTAAAATGACACTACATGAGCTAATTGGTTAATACATGTGCCAGCTGGTCAAACACCTCAATGGTTAATGGTTAACACTTCAATCAGGATGTAAGTACTATGAAAAGACCTCAGGTGAGCACCTTTTTTTTTTACAACAACAATGGAAGACGAGGAAGAGGAGGAGGAAGAGAAAGAGGAGGAGGAAGAGGAAGAGGAGGAGGAAGAGGTAGAGGAGGAGGAAGAGAAAGAGGAGGAGGAAGAGGAAGAGGAAGAGGAGGAGGAAGAGAAAGAGGAGGAGGAAGAGGAGGAGGAAGAGAAAGAGGAAAAGGAAGAAGAAGAAGAGTAGGAGCCCCTAGAAGAGTTATTTTCAGCATGGCTGTGGAAGGTATACGACCGGCAGCCCTTTGTGCACATGCCTCTTGTGCAGGCTATGGAAGAGGCATGAGGAGATTGATGTGGGTGTGATTCAGGGATGGATAAGGCACTCAAGGCGCTTCTTCCCTCGATGTCTGGCAAGGGAAGATATTGCCTGTGATGTGGCCTGTGATGTGGCCTGACCCAGCTGTGCGGCAAGATGCTGCCTAATTATTTTTCTTGCCTCTTTTTTTATATATTTATTTTTTCTGCAAGTTTGTTTTTCAGTTTACTGTTTTTTGTGAGCATATTTTTGTTGAGGCCAATGTAAATATATCTGATGTGCATATGTTGCACTGACTTGTTTGGTGAATAATAAAATAATAAATGTTTCAACAGCATGTGTGTGTATCTGCAAATATTTCTGTCATGTGAACAATCTGAAGAATTTTCTACAATTTGAACTATTTTAGTATTATGGCAAAGCATACTAAAGATGAGAGTGCTTTTCATTATGCCCAACAGTGTGTAGTTGGTTAGACAAAAATCTGGTAATATAAATGAAGTGTGTACCATTTCGTGCAAAAGTTTGATTTTGATAATGCTATATGTAGGTTTGGTTGCAGTGCTTCATTTTGCAGGAGATATGAGGTATTTTGCAGTTTGGGTGTGTGGTTTTGTGAATTGTGTTAAGTATTTTGATAAAACCAGCATAGTTTGCAAAATTGTGTGTTAGCAATTGTAAAAAACTGCATACAGTTTACTGTATAGGCCTACTGAAATATAATTTTTTAAACAAATTGTGTACGTGTGTGTGTGTGTGTGTGTGTGTGGGGGGGGGGGGGGGTGGGGTCCATATTTATGTATATTTATATAGCCTATTTTCTAAATAGAGAGTTTTACTAATAGTTGCAGCAACTATTAACTATCAGTTATTTTCTTCTCTGCTATTTCATCTCTGTTGTTTTTAATTTATAGTGCCAATGTGATTTACACACAATGTTCTTCTGAATCTTATTTGAATCTCATAATCGAGCAACATACTCATAAGACTAACACAGGACATGGCAAATGATTTTCCCCCTCTAATTTCCATAAGTGTCTAGCGTCATCTTCTGGTCATTCATGTTGAACTGAGCTTCAGCAGTGAGTTTCTAATAAAACTATATTTTCATATGATATCCAAATTAATGTCTCTTAAGGTCTGATAAAAATTTTGATATCATTATGTATGTTAATTTCTTTTACGTCCTTAAAACTATAAAATACACGTCGTGCAAATTAATATTTTTTTATTGTTTTTGTTCAGGCATCAGGGTGTCCCGGTGCGGTGAGGCATGACGCAGTAATGTCAGGTCCTTTTTCACAGCGCAAGAAATTGAAAGTAAAAATCACAGATCCACTGCAATTCATCTGAATTTATCTTCCCGATTAGATATAAGTCGTTTTAAAATGTTCATTTCGGCGGGGGATGTAGTTCCATCTTTTAAAGGCTTTACGTTTATAATGGTAAGTAAAGTATTTGCCTTCATTAGTATTTCAGCTTCATCATCATCATCACACAAACAAACACATGTGATACTCTGTATGCTGCACTTATCAAACATTTAGCTACTTATAATTGTTTCTCGTGTGCATAGCCTGCAGTATCTGTTGGAAACGTGGGACAGCTCGCTGTGGATCTCCTCATCTCAACATTAAATATGCCCAGAGTGGGATACTTCCACACGGACTGCCTGATTCCCATGGTTGGGAACAACCCGTATGCCACATCAACTGAGGATGCTGCCCAGCTCAGCACCAGCGCAGAGGGTAATGGGATATCATAGCTTTAATTCATGAGAATCATATTTTCTTACACCACCAAGCACCAATGTACAGTGTCTGATGTTGTGAATGTGTCTGTGCAGTTTACTCCCACAGTGACTTAAAGCTGGCTGTCTTGCAGATAAGAACACCCTTCATCCAGGTTAGTGGTGTGCATTTATACAAGTTAATACTTTGTTGGAGGTTTACAATTTAGTGGTCGACCGATATGTTTTTGCCAGTTACCGCTTAGAGCAGAGTTTCAGATGCCACGGACCCTCAAGTATCACTATCTTTATGCGAGTGACCCAATCCTAAAATTTTAAACACAGCTATGTATTTTCATGTATAAAGACTAGGGCTGGGTATTGAAACAAATTTCACAATTCGATTCGATTTCGATTCACAAGCTTGCAATTCGATTCGATTTCGATTACGATTCGATTCGATTCAATATTGATTATTTGGGATATCAGGTACAATACTTGGCAAATTTTCTCAAGGAATACAAATCTCTTAACAAAAGCTGTAAACTATGTGAGTCAGTTGTATCATTAAAATTGTTACATTAGCCTACTAGCCTAATATTAAAGGTAAAGATTTACTGATTTGTATACAAACAATTACACTTTTATTTATTTTTCTAATAATAAAGTTATATGAAATATAAATATTTAAATGGTGGCTGTCATAAAAACTTGCCAGATTTATTCAAACATTCAGCATTAAATATTGAAAAACATAAAATAATTATAAAATAACATTAAATGCATATGTAATATGGTGCATATATTTAGCAAAATGCTCCTCTCTAGAGTTAATTTTTCTAGCTGACTAACGAGTTCATGGTCACTGGATATGGTTTTTCTGAGGTAAATGTGACGTTACATGACATTGTTTACTAGCTGTTTCACTGACGTCTTTCCTCGGTTGAAACAATGATTGAGCGATTCCATGTGACAACAAGGATTTCGATAAGTTATACTCTATCTTTTAACACACTTTCAGATGCTCATTCATGTTTATTTCACGCTGTAACTGGTAATATTAAGGCGGAAGAGAAGATTATGTGTGCTCGGCGCTGCTGCTTCTCTTAAGCTGCGCCAGAGCGATCTCACGCCAAAGCGCCAAAACGCCAAAACGGTATTTATGTTTTTGAATTTCGTAAGAAAATGGACGTAATTTGAAATCTGAGACTTTGTTTCATATCAATAGTAACAAAGCACAAAGATTGTTGCGTTTATTGGATGGGATGCGCGCTACAATGTTCCATTCATTCATCAACTGAAAACAGGATGACTAATCGATTCTTGGGATTTAAGAATCGATATCGGTTCGTAAAAATGAGAATCGATTAAAATCGATAAATCGATATTTTTTACCCAGCCCTAATAAAGACCCCATTAATACTGTGAAAAAATTATATTTTAACTATGTATCATTTGGAAAATGTTCAGTTTCCATTATATTACATCTATTATCATTACATCTTTAACTCACTATAGTATAATAGTACTATATTCATTTATTTCAAATGAATTAAATCAAATGAATATATCAAAATTATATATATATATATATATACACACACACAGACACACACTTATATCATTTATTAAAAATATACGTAGAAATGAGAAATTATTAGAAATTTAGAAATGGATAAATTTAGAAAATTAGAAATATATAAGCTATGATATATATATATATATATATATATATATATATATTTATATATATAATTTTAATTTTTAAATTTTAATCCAACTGTTTATTTAGTTTAATCATGTATATAATTTGAAATAATTTGAGAATAAAGCAATATGAAAATAAATAAAACTTGATAAACAAAAACTTGATAAAAACACTAACAGTTTTTCATATACTGTTTACTTAACATTCTTTCTAATAAATTATTTCTGTCTAATCTACGGTGGCTGAGAGAGCTCAACGTGCTGCAACTGAAGAAAATACATGCAAATAGAAAAACACCCGCAAATTAAGAAAACATCTTCATCAGTTTCACAACACATGTGTGCTCCAAATTCTCACAACACAACCAAATACAGAAATGCGCCCGCAAAAGTTCATAACACCACCAACTGCAAATAGAGCAGAACACAGCGGAAATGTTTCCAGGGGACCCCAATAACTGACGAACCCGGCTGGGATGTGCTTACTGTTAGCATCCCTATGCCCTACTCCCGTGCTTACTGTGAGGATCCCTATGCCCTAATCCCTTCGAAGGGCAGAGCCCTTGAAGTGGGAACTTTGGAGTGAGCACGGCACTTGTGTGCCATTATGTAGCCATTTGGAATGCACTTGGTGAAGGGAGCAATGAAAAACAATGTAATTTCCTTATTATTTTCACCTGGGATGTTCCCATGACAACGCACCACGGTGTCCATCAGCTGAATAGCTGTTCTTACGACAGAAATGTCTTATTATTGCTGTTAACATAGTGTCTCAACTTTAAAACTTGCTGTCTCATCTTTGGACCCTGCATTACCTAACATTTCTTATGAAACTTATTTAAACATAAAATGACAAAATTTGTGTAACTGATGTAAAGATTAAAATCTTACCCTTATGTTCTTTTTCGATCTTTTTTATTTATTTTTTTTACGTTTTTTTTTAGCTTATTGTTAACTCCTCTTTTCTCATTTGTATTCTGATGGCATTGAACATATTGTAGGCTATACAAAGTTATGTCATTAACATGTCATCTCTGTATGTTTTCTTCAGTTGCCGTGCGTTGTGCACTCTCGGCCACCGTATTTATCAGACTGAACTGTTAAACAAAGACAGTAAACTTATGCAGACGGAGAACCAGAGCTCCTGGGCCATCTCAGTGCTGTCAAAAAAATCCTAATGATGTCAGAATAAAAGTCCCGATTCTAAAAATGTATAAAATGCCAAATAATGGCCGATATATCACAGATACAATTTTTTATTTATTCCACTTGCACATGCCTCTTTGCTGTTTACTGTTCATTTCAGACAAAGGTCAGATTATTCCGAAAGCTGATTGTTTCCTGGATCAAGAGTAGTGGATTCGTCAGAAGTGTGCTGCTTTCCAGCAGTCACGCTTATCAGAGAGACGACCAACAGCTTCATGGGTAATGAAACAGTGAGGACAGATAGATAGAATGTACACAAAATTGTATAAATGTCATTGTATTAGTAAGTTAATTTTCTTATCTTTGATATCATTATATTAGATAACAATTGTCAAACCTCATGCATTTTAAGGTTGCATACACACTTTTTTATTTTTCAATTAAAACGATGAAATTTTAAATGATGAAACAATATACTATACAAATGTATTGTGTTTCAGACTTTAGTAGATGATTCTTTACACATGCGTGAACTTAAGGAGAACTGACTTCTGACATGCATTAAAAGTCACCAAAAACACCAGATGATTCAAATATTTTTGCATCGATAGTATTTAAATGGTTGTGTGTTCTTGTTGAGCAGCACTCCTCTGCGGTTCCTGCTGACCCCGTCTCTGCAGAAGGAGGAGGGCCAGCGGGTGGAGGAGCTGGGCTGGAGGGAGATGGAGAGAATCAGCGTGTTCCCTGAGATCTCCGACTCAGAGCAGCGGCTCTACATTCCTGGAGGAGGAGTGACCAAAGCCCTTTACACAGACTGGTAAAAACTGTCATAAATCGTAAAATGATCAAATCTACAATCGTGAATTCGGCCAATGGAGTTTGTTGTCTTTCAGCTGCACAGAGGACATCCCTATGGCAGTAGTGCTGATCTTCTGCTCAGAAGGGGACAACATCCCTGATGCTTTTGCTCTCATCAACCATCTTAATGACTGGCTCCATCTACTGGAAAAACCTGTAAGTGTGTGAGAGAATATAGTGAATCTGAATAATGCTGATGAAACAAACAGGGTATCTGGTAAATCAGGTAAATTTAAGGTATATTAAGACCTTTTTTAAGACCTGCACAAATAAAATACTGTATGAGTGGAGTAGGGCAATGTCGAAGGTAAAATATGAAACCCTAAAATGACTGTAAAAAAACACACAATTCTAACAACTTTACAGTTCAAATAGGTTTTGACAAAAACAAAATTTTTATAAAATAATAAACCTAAACTAGAAAATAAAGTTTGATGAGACAAACTTTAAGTTGGCTTGAGAAAGCCGGACCAGAGAGTTTGAATAAGTTTAAAGTTTAAAGAAAGAAAGATTAGTTAGAAAGAGAAAGAAAGATGGATTAGTTAGAAAGAAAGATGGATTAGTTAGAAAGAAAGAAAGATTAGTTAGAAACAAAGAAAGATTAGTTAGAAAGAAATATAGATTAGAAAGAAAGATTAGTTAGAAAGAAAGATAGATTAGTTAGAAAGAAAGAAAGATTAGTTAGAAAGAAAGAAAGAAAGAAAGAAAGAAGAAAGATTAGTTAGAAAGAAAGAAAGAAAGAAAGAAAGAAAGAAAGAAAGAAGAAAGATTAGAAAGAAAGAAAGAAAGAAAGAAAGAAAGAAGAAAGATTAGAAAGAAAGAAAGAAAGAAAGAAAGAAAGAAAGAAGAAAGATTAGTTAGAAAGAGAAAGAAAGAAAGAAAGAAAGAAAGAAGAAAGATTAGTTAGAAAGAAAGAAAGAAAGAAAGAAAGAAGAAAGATTAGTTAGAAAGAAAGAAAGAAAAAGTAAAAAAGAAAGAAAGAAAGAAAGAAAGAAGAAAGATTAGTTAGAAAGAAAGAAGAAAGATTAGTTAGAAAGAAAGAAAGAAAGATTAGTTAGAAAGAAAGAAAGAAGAAATATCAGTTAGAAAGAAAGAAAGAAAGAAGAAAGATTAGTTAGAAAGAAAGAAGAAAGATTAGCTAGAAAGAAAGAAAGAAAGAAGAAAGATTAGTTAGAAAGAAAGAAAGAAAGAATTAGTTAGAAAGAAAGATTAGTTAGAAAGAAAGAAAGAAAGAAAGAAAGAAAGAAGAAAGATTAGTTATAAAGAAAGAAAGAAAGAAAGAAAGAAAGAAAGAAGAAAGATTAGTTAGAAAGAAAGAAAGAAAGAAGAAAGATTAGTTAGAAAGAAAGAAAGAAAGAAGAAAGATTAGTTAGAAAGAAAGAAAGAAAAAGAAAGAAAGAAAGAAAGAAGAAAGATTAGTTAGAAAGAAAGAAAGAAAGAAAGAAGAAAGATTAGTTAGAAAGAAAGAAAGAAAGAAAGAAAGAAAGAAGAAAGATTAGTTAGAAAGAAAGAAAGAAATAAGAAAGATTAGTTAGAAAGAAAGAAAGAAAGAAGAAAGATTAGTTAGAAAGAAAGAAGAAAGATTAGCTAGAAAGAAAGAAAGAAAGAAGAAAGATTAGTTAGAAAGAAAGAAAGAAAGAAAGATTAGTTAGAAAGAAAGAAAGAAAGAAAGAAAGAAAGAAAGAAAAGAAAGATTAGTTAGAAAGAAAGAAAGAAAGAATTAGTTAGAAAGAAAGATTAGTTAGAAAGAAAGAAGAAAGATTAGTTAGAAAGAAAGAAGAAAGATTAGCTAGAAAGAAAGAAAGAAATAAGAAAGATTAGTTAGAAAGAAAGAAAGAAAGATTAGTTAGAAAGAAAGAAAGAAAGAAAGAAAGAAGAAAGATTAGTTAGAAAGAAAGAAAGAATTAGTTAGAAAGAAAGATTAGTTAGAAAGAAAGAAAGAAGAAAGATTAGTTAGAAAGAAAGAAAGAAAGAAGAAAGATTAGTTAGAAAGAAAGAAAGAAAAAGAAAGAAAGAAAGAAAGATGAGTTAGAAAGAAAGAAAGAAAGAAAGAAGAAAGAATAGTTAGAAAGAAAGAAAGAAAGAAAGAAGAAAGATTAGTTAGAAAGAAAGAAGAAAGATTAGCTAGAAAGAAAGAAAGAAGAAAGATTAGTTAGAAAGAAAGAAAGAAAGAATTAAATAAGAAAGAAAGATTAGTTAGAAAGAAAGAAAGAAAGAATTAGTTAGAAAGAAAGATTAGTTAGAAAGAAAGAAAGAAAGAAAGAAGAAAGATTAGTTAGAAAGAAAGAAAGATTAGTTAGAAAGAAAGAAAGATTAGTTAGAAAGAAAGAAGAAAGATTAGTTAGAAAGAAGAAATATTAGTTAGAAAGAAAGAAAGAAGAAATATTAGTTAGAAAGAAAGAAAGAAAGAAGAAAGATTAGTAAGAAAGAAAGAAAGAAAGAAAGAAGAAAGATTAGTAAGAAAGAAAGAAAGAAAGAAAGAAAGAAAGAAGAAAGATTAGTTAGAAAGAAAGAAAGATTAGTTAGAAAGAAAGAAGAAAGATTAGTTAGAAAGAAAGAAAGAAAGAAAGAAAGAAAGATTAGTTAGAAAGAAAGAAAGAAAGAAAGATTAGTTAGAAAGAAAGAAAGAAAGAAAGAAAGAAAGAAAGAAAGAAAGA